>NW_016816430.1:152560-166217 GCF_001698545.2 Rhinopithecus bieti | reverse complement strand
AGGATGGTCTCGAACTCCTGAGACCATGATCCGCCCGTCTCGGCCTCCCAAAGTGCTGGGATTACAGGCTTGAGTCACCGCGCCCGGCAAGGAATATAATTTCTATGTTCTAAAAAAAAAAACAGTGCTTTCTTATTTTTCTTTCAAGAGGGTAACCTAAAAGTATGAGAAAACATTTTTTTATGGCCAAGTATTTTCTAAAGTCAAGTACAAATATTATCTTAATATTGTACAAAACATCCAGAATATAATCTGGACTTTTTAGTAACTAAATAATTTGACTATCCTAATGTGGCCATCTCATACCCAATTTGCTGATTTTAGACTAAAATAGTCAAGTAAATATAAAGCCCCAGAATGAACAAAACTTGCCTAATTCCAGCAATTTCATTTTCAGGCAAAATACATCATTTTGTAAGGATGTGGTAATACACTGTACAAACAGATCAATTTATATATTTACATGTTTTTAAGAGTAATAATATAGTATAATGGTTATGAGAACAAATTCTTAAGGTAGACTGGCTCTATTTGAATCCTAGCTCCTCCAGTGACTAGTCATATGACTGAGTAAGTCATTCAGCCATCCTATGCTTCAGTTCCCCCTTTTGAAAACTGGTTATATTATTAGCATGTACCACATAGACTTGTTACAAAGATTAAATTAGCGAACACATGTAAAACTTGTGGAACAATTTGGCGCACAGTGAGTTGCAGTGTCTGCTAACACTTGCTAATGTTGTTTTCATACATTACATCATTTAATCTTCAAATTAAGCAAGATATTTAAGTAGGACAGATACAAGCCATCTTTGTCTCTTTTTTATGCACTAAATCCCATAAGCTGTATTTTTTGTTTCATGAGTGAATGTGTGCGTGTGTGTGAATGAGTTAAAATCCTGCACACATGCCTTGTACCCTGAGATTATAAATTTCACAATGCCTTGTATACCACAGTCTCTAATTAAGAGCAAGGTAAATGTTTGAGATAGATATGGTAATTACCCTGATCTGAACACTATACATTACATGTATCACAGTATCACTGTGTGCCTGATAAATATGTACAGTATGTGTCACTTCAAAGAAATTTTTTAAAGAATGTTATGGTAGAATACTGATAAAAATGATACTGGGTTTATGCATCAATTTGTTGGACACTGATAAGAACTTGCAAATAAGTGAATGAAAAGATAATGGTCAGAAATATAATTCTTTACTAGGCAATATTAGCAAATAAAAATTTAGAGGTAAGGAATTCAGATAGGAAAACACAGATTCTACCTGTACTATTATTTAGCAGCTGAGGAAATGTAGACCTCCTAAATCTAAGTGGTTTGTCTATTAATGATCATCCATTTGGAAGAGTTAAAGTAAGTTCACCACAACTATCAATGTTTATTTATATTAAGTACCTGTGTATCATTTGATTGCATTTCTTAAAATACCACAAATTCTTCTGGAGTCACACCCAGAGCCCCCTTTCCAGACCACTGCTCAACCCAAGTGAGTCAGCCTGGGGTCCACTCTCAGTTCCAGCTGAACCACTACCAGTGCCCATTTCCTCATCCTGCCTCAGAGCTGAGGCCTCCAGAGGATTCCACTCTGCAATTTACCTGACAAGGAAAAATCATATTATTTGTTATAGACAAATTAAAATCTATTAATAAAATCATAACCAAAATGTTGAAGGAACTTGCAACCATATAAAATAAAAATAAATAAATAAATAGCCCAGCTGAGGAAACTGGGCTGATCAGCAGGGAACCGTGAGGGTTACAGTTATCATGGTCGTGATAACTGACTTGGACTAGGTGAGAGGCAGAGATAGGGAACAAGAATTGAATTGGCTCTTATGTTACTTCCAGCTGGAGACCTGGAACTAGTGACTAAAATTAAAGGAGATAGATTTGGACTTAAGAGACAGAAGACTTATTGACACTAGAAGGTAAAACAGGTTCTTTGTGTGGTTCTGGGTTCCTTATCCTGGAGCTAGAAAGGGAAGCAGGGGCTAGAGAACAACTTGTTAAAGATGCGGTAGAGAATATTCCAAACCAACGGGATGGGTAGCTGTACTGAGCAACCTTTGAAGTCTGAAAAATCAGAATCTGTGGCACTCTAAAACTATGAAATATAAGGAAAACATGAATAAACTGAAGCTCACAAAAATAATTTCTAAGAAAGCTTTCCATTATCAAGATGAAATTTTCACATATCTAAAAATGAAAATGCAATAGGCTATTAAATATATATATATATATATATATATATGTACTGTCACTGCAGTAAGCATTTTTACATACTGTTGTGTATTGGACTGTGTTTCCAGAATATCTTTAAGTCCTAACTCCCAGATCTTATTTGGAGATAAAATCTGTATAGATATAATCAAGGTAAACCATGAGGTCATACTGAATTAGGATGGGCCCTAAATCCTATGAATGATGTCCTTTACGAAGGAGAGATTTGAGACCCATGTACACTCAGAAAAGAAGGCCACGTGAAGATGAAGGATTAGATTGTTGCTATGTGGCCACAAGCCAAGGAACGCCAAGGAAAACCAAGGATTGCCAGTAGCCACCAGAAGCTAGAAGAGGCAAGGAAAGATTCCTTCAGAGCATGGCCCTGCCAAACACCTTAATTTCAGATTTCTAGCTTCCAGAATAGCCTCTACTCCAAGAGTAAAGTAAATACACTTCTGTTGTCTTATGCCAATTCACTTACAGTAATTTGTTATGGCAGCCCTAAGAGTCTAATAAATATGATTTATTTAATTTGTTTCTTACAGCAACACAAAGGAAAGTATTAATATTATGATCTCCATTGACAGATTTTTTTTAAAAAAAGCTAAGATCTAAGAGGTCAGAAAACTTGGTCAAGGTCATATGCCAGAAAACAGCAGAATAAGATGCCTCCATCCAGCTCCATATTCCTGGGAATCCCATTCCCTGCTCCATGTTACCTCCAACAAACATGCATTCACTTAGAGAACATCACAGTTTCCATTCGACTATTCTCACACATCTCACGGTAGTACGGTTTTTAGCAGCCACCATCTCTAGTGAGCTAGGGGTTCTAGCAGAACCTGATTTAGGTGGGATAGGTAAAGTCCAGGAACCAGAATCAAAGTGCAGATCCCTAATGGCTTCTCTTTAGACCAGGTAAGTGCCTGTACTCACCTCCTGGGTAGCCACACCCTTCCTCCAGTCCCATGTCTCATCTAAAATATTTTATGTTCTAAATTATGATTTATTGGGAATAAAATATAATCAAAGGTCTGTACTGAAGACTTTCTATAGGGAGAAAATACTTGCTTGTACAAATAAATATTCTTAGTTGTTAACTTTAACAATCAGGAAACAATGCTGGGGACGACCGTTTGAAGCAATCACTGGTTTCTATTTTAGTCAAAGGACTGATCTAAAAGGGTCATAAGTCTTTGTTACACCTTTAAAAAGATTTTTTAAACCACATATACAGAAAGCAACAAAGAAAGCTACAATGATGGGTGAGCTTCTGAGGAACTCTGATGGAGGCTGACATCCGCCTCTCACACATGTGGCTATCATCTGGATGCTCATCTGTTTCTTTGCTGAGAGAAGGAGCTTTTGGCATGAGAAATCCACTGACTGCTGGTAAGCTGCTTCCAGGCAAGCCTCCAAGTGCTTACCTGCCTGTTCGAGAGAACATTTTAAAAAATTTATATATACATGCTAATAAAAACTAAACCAAACAATGTACCCAGGTACTTTTTAAAAGCCACTGCCATACTATGTCATTGTATTTGGAAAATTGCTAAATTTTACTTCTGAGTAAACCCTTCATAACTGACATGCTGGAAATATATACGTGTGTGTGTGTATGTGTGTGTGTGTATATATATTAGTAGGCTATGTTATATTTATATTCTAGTAGGATACTGTTATGGATACATCTATATATTTTATTTTTTTATTTTATTTTTTTTTGAAGTGAGGGTTTTTTTTTGTTTATTTATTTTTTTATTATACTTTAAGTTCTAGGGTACATGTGCATAACGTGCAGGTTTGTTACATATGTATACTTGTGCCATGTTGGTGTGCTGCACCCATCAACTTGTCAGCACCCATCAATTCATCATTTATATCACGTATAACTCCCAATTTATTTTATATATATCACTATCATATGTATCATATATGATGTATGATTTTATATCAGATATCATATATATCATATATCAGATATACATCTGAGATATATATAAGATGATATATATGATACATATATCAGATATATATTTAATATGAGATATATTTCTAATATCTCATATATACACATATATATGCGTGTGTGTGTGTGTGTGTGTGTGTGTGTGTTGTATCCATAACAGTATCCTACTAGTATGGTCTTAAACCTCTAGAATATAGCTACCTATACATAGATAGATAGATAGAAAGATAAACAGATAGATAGATAGATAGATAGATAGATAGATAGATAGATAGACAGGCAGATAGATAGAGGTCAGAAAGCCACTGCAAAACCTGTTTCAATTCCCAGGATGAAAGCAGGGTTTTTCTTCAAAGGAAAAGCCCCTAGACTAGAGGTGACTTACTCTGACATTCCAAAGTCACCCAACATTTATTGGGTAGATACTTCCTGCCTTGAAGCTCTGTGGTAGACTGGGGTTACAACAGTGATGAAACAACAAGGCACAACAGCATGATGAGTGGAGAAACACTGGCTTGAGAGTCAAGTTTCAATTCCCAAGTCGCTTGTTCACTAGCTGTGCTGCCCTGCGCATCTCACCTGTGCACGAAATCATAAGATCAACCTCACAGGCTGTTAGGAGTATTCAATGAGATGCTGCATGTACAGCACCTAGCCAGGCCCTGCAAGTGTCGCCATGCCTCAATAAGTGTTCCTTCCTTTCCCTCCCAGTGGGAACCCATGCCCTCCTTTGGACAGTAGCCTCAGATTCATATGGGTCTTATTCTATTGTCAGTGCCTCAGTGTATCAGACACATCCCTCCTGAGCAAACCTCAGGCCTCCTGTCCTGTCCTTGAGGTAGGAGGCTATGGAGCATGTTCAATTTCTCTGGGTATAGCATAAAGAGGAGCTCCTGAAAACAGACTGGTTGCGAAAGAGTGAGATTTGAGGTCATGTTTAGGATTTCATACTTTCTCATAATAGTAATTGGAGCCATCAAAGGGCTTAAAGCAGAATTTCCCTTTTAAAGGTTTACTCTACCACCGGAGACAGGCAGGGACACATGAGGACTTTTGAAGTATTTTAGTCAAAAGATACTGGGATTTTGAGTTGGGGGACGGACGGTTGTCAATGGAGAGAAAAACAATTGAATGGATTTAAGGAAAAATTACAAGTGAAATGTCTGGTTGGAGATTGATTAGACATGAAGTAGAGGGAGAGAGAAAAAAATCAATAACACATTCACAATGAACAAGATCTTAGAATAAACTTAAAGTATAATAAAAAAATAAAATAAAATAAAATAAAATAAAATAAAAAAGAAACTGACATTAATAAAAGATCTTAGAATAATATTTGGCACATAATGAACATCTGATAAATGCTAGTGATTGTTATTTGATTTTTATACTTTATACACAATGTATTAAAATATACACAAATTACATATAAATTCATTTTTTTAGTACAAAATTATGAAAGGATTTCCTGTAACTTTGTTCCTGAAATTCTTTGGCTAAGCATCTCACTGAATTTACAATTGGTTATAATTTTATGATAATCATTTTGCATACTCAGAAATTCTTACAAAAAGAGAAATCTAAATTACAGTTTATTTCCAAATGTCATGAAAATTTTATGAATACTAATTTTAACAATTAATGAAGTTGACTTGATATTATATTTTGTAGGCATTTCATTAAACATTTATCAATGCTAGTTTTATGGTTTTATTTTTTGGACTTTGGAAGATATTGTTTGTTTTCAGGGCTCAAATATTTCCAAAGGACTTTAAAAAAGCTACTAGGACCTAAGCTATGTGCCTGTCATGCCTAACGAATACTATGAATCTGAAATGGTGGACACCTGAGAAAGAATAGCCTGAAGCTAGGGTTGTTAACACCTAGGATTCTGTGAAAAAGAAAAAATTTGGAGAAAACGGCATAATGTGATGTGATTTTTTTGGAATTCTTATTCATTGGTTCCCAGGCGCTCTCAGCCTTAACATGGGGAGTTTAACAAATGTCATCATAGTTTAATAAACACCATTTACCCATTTCATCTTATTTATCTGTAAATGAAGGCTTAAGAAATATACACTTTGTGGCCAGGCGCGGTGGCTCAAGCCTGTAATCCCAGCACTTTGGGAGGCCGAGACGGGCGGATCACGAGGTCAGGAGATCGAGACCATCCTGGCTAACACGGTGAAAACCCGTCTCTACTAAAAATACAAAAAAACTAGCCGGGCGAAGTGGCGGGCGCCTGTAGTCCCAGCTACTCGGGAGGCTGAGGCAGGAGAATGGCGTAAACCCGGGAGGCGGAGCTTGCAGTGAGCTGAGATCCGGCCACTGCACTCCAGCCCCGGCGACAGAGTGAGACTCTGCCTCAAAAAAAAAAAAAAAAAAAAAAAGAAATATACACTTTGTTGTACTGTTTAAGATGAAAATCACTGCATATGAATGATTATCCTCTGAAAGTACTGTGCTTTCAAAAAGATAGCAAGCATTACTTCTTAGAAAGGCATTTTTTTTTAGCTTGAAAGGACATTAAAAATCACATCAGTGAAAAAGGGGAAATGGCTTGCCCAAGATCATTTAGCAGCTACTGACCAACGGAGTCACTTCCAGGAATATCTTGACTAGTTATTTCCAGTGTTGGTGGCTTTGAGGGACAACTGAGTGCTACTCAGGGACTGCAGTCTTGAATCTCCATATCAGCTCATATGGCATTCAAAGTGTTCATACTCTGGTCCCATATATAAAGGCAACATCCTTAGAAATCACCGTGAAAAGGGGAAGCCTCATACACCATTGGTGGGAATGCAAATTAGTATAGTCTCTGGAGAAGAGTATTGAGGTTCCTCAAAAAACTAAAAGAAGTTCCTTATGATCTGGCAATTTCAGTACTGGGTATATATCCAGAAGAAAGGAAATCAATACATCAGAGAGATGTCTGTACTCTCATGTTTATTGCAGCACTATTCACAATAGCCAAAATATGGAATCAACCCAAGTGCCCATCAATGGATAAAGAAATTGTGGTAATTAAAGCAGACCAGGTTTCATAGCATACATAATCCCACAAATTACATCTTTAATAAATTTACTTTTAACTGAGTTACATTAAAAGTTTGTGTGCCCAGACATAGCCTCAAAACTATGTCCATACTACACTGAAGGACTGAAATAACTATAGATGGACATTTTTTAAATGTGTTTTCCATGGTAGAATAAATACCTTTTGTTTTTGTTGATTCATAAATAATTTTCCCTTTAATGTATTGCAGGTTAAAATATTTAAATTTTCTACAGGAAAGGATACTTCTTTGTGGAATAAAAGAGACTTTCAAAGCTAGACTGTATTGTTGAAATCCAGTGCAGCAAAGTATTCATCGGTGGCTCCACATCACTTCCTAAATCATAAGTCTTACTTGTTGCTAATTTAACTTTTAAAATGCATTTTCAAGTGATATCTTGACATTTCCCTTTTCATCCGCCCCAAGTATGAAAGGGGTGGGCGTGCATAACGTAGGACAGGTAACCGAGTGTCTCTCACTTGCCAAGTTTCAATTAGGATGACACCGATTTATTAGTGTTTGCATAAATTTTATCTTCATTGAAAAATACATGAGAGGCCGGGCGCGGTGGCTCACGCCTGTAATCCCAGCACTTTGGGAGGCCAAGACGGGCGGATCACGAGGTTAGGAGATCGAGACCACCCTGGCTAACATGGTGAAGCCTTGTCTCTACTAAAAATACAAAAATTAGCCGGGTGCGGTGGTGGGCGCCTGTAGTCCCAGCTACATGGGAGGCTGAGGCAGGAGAATGGTGTGAACCGGAGCTTGCAGTGAGTGGAGATCGCACCACTGCACTCCAGCCTAGGTGACAGAGCGAGCCTCTGTCTCAAAAAAGAAAGAAAGAAAGAAAGAAAGAGAGAGAGAGAGAGAGAGAGAGAGAGAGAAAGAAAGAGAGAGAGAAAGAAAGAAAGAAAGAAAGAAAGAAAGAAAGAAAGAAAGAAAGGAAAGAAAGAGAGATACATGAGAAAAAGTATTATAAATATTAACTCATATAGACAAACACCATGATAAAATATTTCCCCCTCACAGTTCAGATTTACTGAAAGTCAATTGTATCAATGCCTAAGTTATTTTCTTATTTAAAACCAGCTAGAAATGTTGACTTTATATAATTGTAAGAAATTCCCTATGTTCATTGTGATCAAACAGTGTCAAGCTATCAAAATCTTTATGATTTCAAGTACTTTTTTTTAAAAGACTAAGTATACATTATTAATAAATGCATGGATGCACAGAGAATTCATATAAGCAGATATAATAATTCTGGAAGAATGAGGTATGTGGTCATGAGGCCCTCCATGGAGACCCTGTCATTCTGGTTTAGAATTGCTGCATTTTTTCTCTCCTCTATTCTAAAATACTTTCAATTATCTACAAGCTGTGGCAGACTGATGACAAGTGTCAACCAACTTTCTCTCACATAAACCCTTTTACCAGAGACACCAGTAACTAAAAATTAGAGAGGAGAAGAAATTACATTGTTTTTAGATCATACATATTATTTTATTGTCAAACCTCCCATTACAAGAAATTCATTTGAAAGAGTATTTTTCCAGGCAACAATGACAATATAGGCTGGCTAAGAAATACATTAACCAGGCTGGGCACGGTGGTTCACACCTGTAATGCCAGTACTTTGGGAGGCAGAGGAGGGTGGATCACCTGAGGTCAAGATGTTCAAGACCAGCCTGGCCAACATGGTGAAAACCTCTCTCTACTAAAAACACAAAAAAAGGCGGGGCTAGGTAGTGCACAACTGTAGTTCCAGCTACTTGGGAAGCTGAGGGAAGAGATTCACTTGAGCTGGGAGGCGGAGGTTGCATTGAGCCTTGGTGATGGAGTGAGACTCTGTCTCAAAAAAAAAAAAAAAAAAAGGAAAAAAAGAAAGAAAAGAAATTAACCACCTCTCAGTTGAATATTTAACAATGAAAATAGGTTCAGATATTAGATTTTGCTGCATCATTTTGGACAAAAATTCCAGCAACTTTTCTGAGCTTCTGGATCATTTCAAACGAAGATTATCTTGAAACTTCAAGGTAGGTTGTTTTAAAAAGGGTTGGGGTGGGTTCTGGGGATGGTTAATGGGTGCAAAAATACAGTTAGATAGAATGAATACGATCTAGTTTTTGATAGCACAACAGGGTGGACTATAGTCAGCAATAAGTTATTGTACATTTTTAAAAAATAAAAAAAAAATAGAATTGGGATGTTTCTAACACAAAGAAATGATAAATGCTTGAGGCGATGGGTACCACATTCACCCTGATATGACTATTGTACATTGGATGCCTGTATCAAAACATCACATGTATCCAGTAAGTATATATACCTACTACATACAGATAAAAATTAAAAATAAAATAAAAACAAATGAGGAAACAAAACACACTGCTACCATTTGTAACCACTTTAATGTGTGAATCGGGATTTTCTCAATATTGTGAAACCAAATAATATAGAAATCAATTTGATGCTACAGTTGATACAAGGTTACAACTATCTTCTCTAATATACCTTTTAAATTTTTGTGCTAATCAAAGTAATTTCATTGCTCTTAACAGATTTATAATAAGCATATTATATGAATTTGAACTAAATATGTATCTTTATATAAAAAATCTTAATCTGATTTCTATACTGGAGTTTCATATAAGAATATTATTTTAGAAACTTCCTTTGAACAATACCAGTATAAATAAAAGACAAGTGAAATTCTAAAACAGAAATATTGGAGGTGGGAGGGACTGATAATACTAGGTATTTTAAGGTCTGAAGTAGAGTTGTGAAGAGGTATGGGAAATTTCCTAAAGAACGCTGATAACACTCTCATCTTGAAACAAGAAGTGGAAAAACACACTACATATATTTTAATATACAACCTATTTAGCTTCAAAAAGTTGCTAACAGATGAAACTTCGTGTTCATAAAAAAGAAAGAGATTGAACTAAAAATTAGTTAGACTCTATAGTTCTCTGAACTAGTCTTAGGAGAAAATCAACCAAAAATAAATACCAGAATAATAACTGCAGAAAATTTGCTGGATGTAGGGTTGTGAAATTTTTTTTAACATTTTGCCATATTTACTTTTTTTCTTTTAAAATATGTTTAATTGACACCTAATATTTGTACATAGGTATGGGGCAAAGTGTGATGTTTTGCAACATGTATACATTGTGTAATAATCCAATCAGGGTACGTAGCATATACATCACCTCAAACACTTATCATTTCTCTGCAATGAGAACATTCCAAATTGTCTCTTATAGCCATTTTAAAATATACAATATTGTTAACTATAGTCATGCTGCTGTGCAATAACATACAAGAACTTATTTCTTGTTTTTATTATCTGTACTCCAGTTATTTCCAGACAGATCATGTGGTCTTAATCCTCAAAACCTTTTCAACTTCTCCGTTTAACTGAAACATTCTTCTCTGCTCTGCTCTTGCCAAACCCTAGTTCACCACTCAAAGCTCCATTCAAAAGTTGCCTCCTTCAGAGAGTCTTTCTCAATTCCTCCAGGCACAATTCACCTCTATTACAGCACTATCATTTTAACTGTAATTATTAGTTTTGAAAATCTATCACCCCATGACACTATATTATTCTCAAGGGCAATAAGTGTGTATTATTCCTTTTTGTATTCCAGCAACTATTACAGCACCAAGCACATGCAAAATCGATGCTGGGTCCATATTTGTTGAATGGATGAGCTTAAACACATGCACACACATGAATACCCACATATACATTCTGCTCATATTAATGTACTGTGCTATCTCCAGTAGTTTATTTCACCATCTGTAAAATGGCTTTATCTCTCCTGATTAGCGTTTTAAAAACCTATAGAAATATTTTTTGAAAGCAGGGGAAACTTTCTTTTGAAGAAAAACTCGAATCTCTAAAAATATACATAATGATGCCAAAAGTAATCATACATTTGACAAATAATATTTGGGCACTAGGCACTGACAGGAGAGGTCTCTCTTGTATATTATAGAACACACTTGAAACTCTTTACACTGTAGCCAATTAATATTGTTTATGATAAAAATATGATGGTGATAGGAATGATAAGTCTGATGGCATTTATTCCTTTCAAGAAGAGACTGCAATAATTAATTAAGGTAAGATTAAGTAATACTAATACAAAGAAAGGCACTATATAAAAAGCTGTTTCAGGCCGGGCACAGTGGCTCAATCCTGTAATCCCAGCACTTTGGGAGGCCGAGGCAGGTGGATCACAAGGTCAGGCGTTCAAGACCAGCCTGGCCAACATGGTGAAACCCCGTCTCTACTGAAAATACAAAAATTAGCCAGGTGCGGTGGCACCCACCTGTAATCCCACCTATTCAAGAGGCTGAGGCAGGAGAATCACTTGAACCCATGAGTCAGAGGTTGCAATGAACCGAGATCGCACCACTGCACTCCAGCCTGGGAAACAGTGAGACTCTGTCTGAAAAAAAAAAAAAAAAAAAAAAAATGTTTCAAAGTCCAAACGAGTCCCCACTTTAACAGTTAATGGGATTAAAGGGATTAAAAGAATTTGTTCAAAATAAGTAGTGCCATCCAACAAGAGCTCTTCAAGTTCACAAAGCATTTACTTTTCGTGGATGCATCGGTTACTTGTCTCTTTTGATCTAACATGAGTTCATTTTCTATCACCATGTAGTCTTTCCCATTTCAAATATCCTACACTGATTGGTTTAAAACTTTTTTAAATAATAAAAATAAAAATACAAGCCACCTTTCAAGAAACATTTACACATTACTAAAACCATGCACTGAAAATAGAACTCAAACTTGGAACTAATGCTCTGAATACCCTCTCTTCCCTAAAATCTGCAGAGAGCATTCTTACTAGCTAACTCAATACAAAGAAGCTGAGAATTAGCCCAGCTTCATTCTTTTTAACTTGCAGATGTAGGAGCTTGGTATCTAGTAATGATTTTAACAAAATACCATTGCAAATAAACAATGTGAGGTGTTCACAAGTTCAAAAAATTACATTGCATCTTCTCTCTCCTTTTTCTTTCTTTCTTTCCTTATTTCTTTCCTCTAGGTTTGAAAGAAATCTAACCAGTTCTTAGCCTTGCTGTTTCCATAAGGCCACTTCTAAATTGTTCCTTGATACATGTAAGTACAAGAAAAAAAAAAAAAAAAAAAGCTTTACCAGTTGTGTTCCCCACCCCGCCGTTATTTACCCAAACTACTTCATTGCCACAGTTCAGGGATGCCAGTAGTGAAGGCTCACCAGCAACTGCCAATACCCCTGAAATATCAGTACAGTAAACTAGTAGGCAGGCATCAAAGGGATTCCTAAATAACACCACGGACAGTTTTATTACCCATCAAGTAGAAAACCCACACAGAGGAGAAGCTGTCCTGGCTTTACTGTTTATTGGCCAGGTGGAACTGATTAAGGATGTGAGAATCTGTGGTAGGAATAATCATGAGCTTCTTGTGTTCAACACAAAAAAGGGTTTCACATAACCCAGCAATAGCAGGGCATTAGTGCTCCATCATTGGAGCTATTTATACTCAGAACCAGGCTAGACAGGCTGGCTCAGAGGAAGTAATATTAAGGAAGAATATAGAAGACAGAAAAGCTATTCTCAAAAACCACAAATAAAGTACAGCAGATTACAATTCCTTTGCAAATGAAAGTAAGGATTACCCCAAGTGAATTCAGTACAAGCAATATTAAAACGGATGGGTGGCTCATAGCCAGGTCTGGTTTCATTTGAAGTCCTCTTTACCAAGGAGGCCAAAAATTGCATTCCCTGCAGGAAATATTTTCTTGTCCTTAGGCTGCTTTACCAGACGTTGAAGTGGGAAAAGATGCTACTGGAGAACAGTGTGAAGAAGTTTGATCAGGGAAAGAGGCATTTTATCTTTAATCCTCACATGAAGGAAAATAGTCTTGTTTATGAAAATCACAAAGTAGCAGAATCCAGAGAGATATAATAGATGGTTAGTATTCATGGTATGAATATTCTCTACTTTGCAAAAGATTGTGATGCAGCTTTGCTTTGAATGTGCTCTTATTACATTCTACAAATGGTTTTATATTCAAAATTATATACATTTATGTTTCCATAGGTACCCATTTTGCAATCTAGAAAGGCTACTGAAAATTATCCCCAAAAATCTATATATTACATGTATTATATGAAAATAAGTTATGACTAAAGAATACAAAAATATTGACTCCACGCCCTACTGCGGTCTTCGTCGGGCGGTGCAGGGGACACAGACCCCTGGCATGTGCTAAGTGTAACGCAGGCTTTAGGATCCTCAGAATCAGCTCTTCTTATCCGCACTGGCTCCCACTGCTTGGACATGGCACCTGAGAGGCCCTCAGACTCCCCAGCCTCCACCTAGGGCG
>NW_016816430.1:122076-151886 GCF_001698545.2 Rhinopithecus bieti | reverse complement strand
AAAAAAAAAAAAAAAAGAATACAAAAATATTACCATAAACTTTCTAGAAAACTTGATAGGTTTTCATGGAACAGGAAAATCAATATATGAAGAAAATAAGGTTTAGATTTAGGTAGAAGTTTGCTTTTAATAATTCATTCAGTCTATATGAGATAAAAACTCTTGCCAAGGATTTTTAAACCTCCAGTTTTCAAAACTCTATTAATTTCAAATGTTATTCCATTAAAAATTTTAAACTTTACTTCATTAATTATAAATGATATCAAAGGAAATAAACTTTATCCTAAACATATGAAATACAACTTAGTTTTTTTTTTAAAGTAGCTCCTTTACTGAAGGAAATAACAGTAAAACTCTAAGGAAGGGAAATATGAACACATAATAGAAAAGCACACATGTTCATAAATCATGCATCAGTTATCAACAAAATAAATATGGAAACTTAGCAAGTAAAATTAGAGTTTAGAATCTGATTACATTACTATGGTATATATTGTGCCAAAAGAAAAATTAAAAGTCAAATCTAACTGTATCAGTGTGCATGAGAAACCATTCTCTCACAGAATATCTGTAATTACTTAGAGTGTAATTCTTCATGATTCTGAGTATCAAAGATCATCCAAAGCTCTAAGCAAAGTAAGAACCTTGTAAGCATTTGGTATATTATTCATGATGAATCCAAAGTCTGTCTTAACATTTAGAATTAAATTTCATGATATCTAAATTCTGTTTCATTGAAAGACTAGAAGTAGCTCATTTCATTTGGTTATCACTTTCAATCTGAAGGCCTAGAATATTCCTGGAAAGAAGTGGCTTTCTGCTCCCTTTATATTATTTGTCCATCATCCCATACAGAGGATGAGGCATGATGTTGTGCAACAGCTGTCTGGTCATGCATGAAGTATGAAGAGGCAGAAAGGGAAGAGGCGCGTCTTACATGGTGGCAAGCAAGGGAGAGCATGTGTCAGCACGGAAAAAACTACCATTTACAAAACCATCAGATCTCATGAGAACTTACTCTCTATCACAAGAACAGCATAGGGGAAACCACCCCCACTATCAATCACCTCCCACCTGGTCTCTCCCTCAATACCTAGGGATTACAATTCAAGATGAAATTCGGGTGGGGACACAAAGCCTAACCATAACAGCATCTAACCAGGTTCAATGACAACGTAATGAAGAGTTTTAAATGTATGCCCATATTTGAAAATAGAGTTTAGGTGGAAATAACAGGTGAGACTATTTTGTTAATGGTATTTAATGTCTAGACTAATGTCTACCTCAATAAACAGATTGTTTTGTTCTGACCTGTATTTTAAATAACTTTCTATTAAGATTTTCTCTCAGATATGTTATCACTTGCAATTATCTTAATAAACCTACAGCTTCATTTTGAAAGTTGTATTGATTTTAGAAAGGGAAATTTCTACGACTGGCAAATGGCTTGTACATCTGCTCAGAGAATGGGAAGTTGTGAGGCCAAGCAGCAAAGAGAAGGCAAAGTCTCCTATGAGAGAATAGAGTCATATGTGCTGAAAGATGGTCTAAAATGATCACAAATCAAAACATGAACAAGTGCAGGAGAGGCACACTGGTGGCAGCAAGGAGAACATTCGGGAACTCCTAACACCTGACTACTTTGCACCCAGTGAGGTCAACCTCCTCCATCCCACCTGCCCAGTAATGTCCCTCTAGGACCTTGGTTTAAAAGTTAGGACTTTACAAAGCCATCCTGCTTCCTTTGCTTCCAAATATGGATTTTTACGTGCATATTCTGTTCTGAAATGTATTGCCAGAGTTCCCTGATATGCTTTCACTCTACTTAGAAGTATTTGAACTTCTATAACACCCCTACCAAACTCCTGGGGACAGTTCTGTTTTCACTGTACGTGACTTCACGCCTAACCAATTTATTCCCTACAGGATGATCTTACAAAATGCAAATTTGATCATGTTCTGCATCTGAAAGCTTTCCAAAAAAAAAAAAAAAACAACTTTATTTTTCTAGTCAAAGCCTCCATCTTTGTCCTATTAGATAGTCTTATGTATGCTGGGCATAACCCTGACTCTTTTGTCATATTACTGATTACAGTGTAATCTTATTGCTGTTGTTATATTGTTAAGTATTATTATCATGCTTATTGTTTTCCACTTTCCTCTACAAAGCTATTGATCTATAAAGGCACTGCTTGTTCAATGCTACTTCCTTAGTACAGTGTCTGTCAGATAGCCGGCACTCAAAAATAGTTGTTGAATGAATAATAAATGAGTGAAATATATTACTCTTGGCTACTATTGTTCATTTCTGTCTTACAGAAATTATATTTTGGAAGAAGTTATATTTTGGAAGTTACTTATTTAATTTTCTGTCCTGGAAAATTAAAATCAGTATTTTAAAACTATTTTCTTTCATATTTATATATAACATAGATGATATATTGTATTATATGTCAACATATACATATGTTAGAAAAGCTCTGGACTGCTGAGATTTTGCTATATTTACATACATATGGAATCAGACCCTCCCCGTCATTGTCATGGTGGTCTCATAAACGTGGCACAGCGCTGTAGCCTTGATATGGTATCAGAAAATCTCAGCAGCTTAGGCAAATCAAGCCGCTGAGACTTCCAGAAATTACCCTGGTGGGTAAATGGTCACATCAGTGATGTCTTGACACCAGTAAGAAATAAAGAACATTAGAAGAATGGTGTAAAAACACCCTAGCTTAAATCATTCTTTATCATGGTTGAAAAGTTCCGAACACCACGTTGGGGCAGATGCAGATTATTATTGGCATTTGTCACCTTTACATTTCAGCTTTCTTTTTCCTTGTTAAAACTTCAAACTGAATTTATTTCTCCTTGGGATCTTCCATGCACTCCCATCCTAAATCCCTTTTTTTTGTAGGACAAATTGATTTCCTTACGATGCACTTAGTCAGGACAGGAAGACTTTCAGCTTTCCTCAGTTTTCTGTGTTCATCTGATTGGTACAAACTACCCCAGTGAGCTGGATTCCCTTGACCTTTAACTTCTTTCTTCCTGGTCTCTGAAATAAAATCACTTACAGATGAAGCAAGGCTGAAAAACTGAAAACATTCTGGTACTAAGATGGCTGAGTTTTACCCCAAAGTAGCTCTGTACATTTTATTTTCTTGTCACCCATTTGATTTCTAGTCTATGATCTGGCTCAGAAGACACAAAAGGAAGCTGGGGATGTTGGGGTTAAAAATTGATTTTTTCCTCCTTTAGAAAAGGAAAAAATATTATTACATCAAAGTATTTTCTTTTTGAAAATTGGTTCACATGCATCAGCATATGTAAACCGTAGACTTCAGGTCTAAAAAAAAAAACAACCAAACAATAATAACAACAAAAAAAAAACCTGTTTTTATAAATAAGGACTCAAAACTTCAATTAAATACACATTTAAAGAGTATCCAATTTGCACAAATTACCTTGAATACTGTGGAGAGAATGCAAAATAAATAATACATGGTTAATGCCCATTTGAAGATCACAGTGCAATGGTGAAGACAAAAGAACACATTAAAAAATTTGATACACTACACTGAATAAATGTATCTTTTACAGAGCACTATTGTACTGTAAGCACAAGGGCATTCACACATGCACACGTGCGTGCACTAGTGCATGTATAAACTTTTCTGTAATTATCATAAATTTCTTGCAATACACATGCTTTATTTTTATTTTATTTTATTTTTTTTTTTTGGGACAGAGTCTCGCTCTGTCACCCAGGCTGGAGTGCAGTGGCGCGATCTCGGCTCACTGCAAGCTCCGCCTCCCGGGTTCACGCCATTCTCCTGCTTCAGCCTCCTGAGTAGCTGGGACTACAGGTGCCCCTCACCACCTCTGGCTAATTTTTTGTATTTTTAGTAGACATAGGATTTCACCATGTTAGCCAAGATGGTCTCGATCTCCTGACCTCCCAGGTGATCCACCTGCCTGGGCCTCCCAAAGTGCTGGAATTACAGGCCTGAGCCACCGCGCCCGGCCTACACATGCTATTTTTAAACGAGGTTAAGAGACTTGTCAAAGGTCAAACAACAAGTCAACTATTGAGTAGCAGGGCTAGGTTTTGAAGTTCTAGCTCCCTATTACCAAAGTCCATGTTCTTTCCACATAGCATCCAGTAATAGGTACTACATATTATAAAAGCCCAAGCAAAGTGAGATGAAATTATAGGAGGAAAAAATGACAAATAAAACAGAAACAAGCTGCAATTGATGTAAAAATGTGGGAGTTATGGATGTTTACGATAAACCAAAACACAAGAAAATCTTCATGCCCAAGCTGTAACTTTTACCAAATCAATCATAAAACTTCCAAGAAAGAAACAGGAAGGAAACTATTTCCATCTCAGGCCTTCCGATTTATACTGAACATAAATTGGCCCCTCACACTTGTGTCGTCAATCATTGGCCGATTTTTAATAATTTAAATCATTTGAAATTTCACCATAATTAAGCATCTCTGACATAATATATAATTTGAGCCTGATATAAATTAGATATAACTGATGTACATGTGATATTATTGTGTGTGCTAATATACTAACTAGTCCAGTGAACACAACGTAACTCACCTCTCTCATGGGTACATTTACAACTCCCAAAGTTAAACAGCATCTTCTTTGACATTTTAAATCAGGTCCACAAATAAACAGGAGAGGACCTAACACTTCTTACAAAAAAATCAAGTCTCTGCCAACAGAAACGTTAGAAATTGAAGCAATTATCAGGAAAATTCAGGGTGCTTCAACTATGACAAGAACCGAGAGACTGGGGCAGAATACATCATAGAGACAAAGTTCAAACCTATCCCAATCGTTTACCTACAGAGCTCAGACACTCAAGGCCTTCAGGGTTCACATAGATTCTCAATGGAGAAATCCCTATGTGCCCACTTGCCCAGTCAACAATTATTCCAAATGAACAACTATCTACACCTACTCTCTGAATAATTGCAACCACTTGATTAACTTAAGAACAGAACAAAAAGCCAGGACATGTAAGAAGCCTGAGAATAATCTTCTAAGACCACAAGATATATAAATGAATTATATACGTATACATGTAAGTATATCAGTTATGTATATATAATTTATATGTATATCTAAATTTTACATATATAAATTTAATATATACATATATGAATTCAATATGTGTATAATTCAATTATATACATATATGTGTATAATTCATTTATATATGTATAATTTCTGTATATATACATAAATTGTAGACACATACATAGACATATAGAAATATACATATGTATATAATTCATTTATGTATATATATAAATGATTGTACTTTGCAGGCCTTTATGCAGTGATATTTATGTACATAAATTTATATACATATATAAATATATATGTATGTCTATACGTTTGTGTGTGTTTATATGAGCTACACCAAATGCTCCCGAAAGCACTCATTTGGCCACAAAGAACTATAAGGTAAAAGAAGGGAAAAAATGGATTTTCCACATTTCCATTTCAAAAAACTCACTTTTGAAAGCATAAATTCCCCTCAGAGATGTAACAATAATCTTAACAGAAAATACATGGCATGACCTTAACCATGTGGCAATATCTTATGTCCAAGCTTCCCCAAAATATCTCATTTTCATGTTAGTGTTAGTTTTCCTTAAATTAAAAGCTTCCTGTGAGGACATGGGGAATGGCAGCCACCACAATCTCACAGGAAGATTCCCTAATGGACAAACTGTATAAGGTTCTTTACTGGCATCTCCTGCCAGGGCAGGGTTATAGAGAAGTCCCAGTTCAAATAGATCCTGAAAGGACTTTGTAAATCTCTGGGACTTCCACCAAGTTGACATGCCAATACATATGACTACTAATATCAAGGAAAGCATAAAACACAGCTTTGCCAAAAGAGACAGTTTTGTCCCCTTGGACTGAGTAGCAAGAATAAGTAAAACATGTAAAGATAAACCACCACAAATGCATCATAGCCTACTGCCGGAGGCAGTGCTGCAGAAACGTGAGAATCAGGGACACACAATGAGAACAGAGCAGGAAATAATCCCTGCTCAAAACCCTGACCAAGAAGCAAACTCAAAAGAGCCTTATGGTCAAAGCACACTACCTTAATGAAATCAAGGTCAGTGGGTAGCTCAGTTCCCTTCACTGAGGACCCCGAGTCTTACAGTCAGAACCCATTCCCTTGATAAAATCAAGACCAACGAGTGATGCGGCTTTTCCACCAAGGTCCTGAAAGGAAGCCCTGGGCAACATAGGGAGATCCCATCTTTACAAAAAGTAAAAAATAAATGAAAAAACTCAGCTAGGCATAGTGGTGTGTGCCTGTGGTCTTAGCTCCTGTGGAGGCTGAAGTGGGAGGACTGCTTGAGCCCAGGAGTTTAATGCTGCAGTGAGCCGTGATCATGCAGCCTGGGCAAGAGTGAGACTCTGTCTCAAAAAAACAAACAAAGAAACAAACAACAACAACAACAAAAAAAACCGAGTCTCCATCTCTCCATCCAGTTCTTCTTTTCGTTAATGGACCCTCCCAACAAGCGGTATCTTCTAGTCACCCCTTGTTTTGCTTCATCTGTATATCTTCTTAGTACTGAGCACAGTGCTAAGCACATAGTAAGTGCTCACTGAATGTTTTCATAATGCAAATACTTGAAAACTACGATAGAGATGTCCACTCCCACTACTCACACAATTCAGGAATCCAGTCTACTTCATCCTTGGTGAATCTTCATCCAAAATCTACTAGTACTTCAAAAAATAGGAGTAACACTGCTTTTCCAGGGAATCCATTGTATTATCAACACTATTAGGGAAATTTCACCTATAAAAGTTATAAGATGCCTCCTCTAATTTTTACTCATTGATCCCCCAGTACTGACTAAATGAAGCAACACAGGATACATCCACCTTCTACACGTCAACCCTACATTTAAAGACAGTTACTGAGTCTACTCCAAATGTCTCATTTCTAGACCAGACGTACTCCGTGCCCTCAGCTAGTCCCTTATGGCATAGATCCTTAGTCCTTGACAATATAATTTATTAGGAATTGAGACCTTCGGCCATATGTGAAAAGCAGAACACTGATTACAAAGTAGCATGTGAAGAATTTCCTAAAGTCTGGCTTGCCTTAATACATTTTCTATTTCTAAAATCCTGACCATTAGATATTCCTTCTTTGGAGATAACTTCACTCCAAATACCTGTTAAAATACAAATACTCTAGGGAAATCAGAGCACACTTCCCATTGTCATTTAGTAGTTTCTTAACTTGGACCCCTTAATCAGAGGGTAAATTGTTTCCTTGAAAGGGAAAAAAAACAGAGCTCCATTTGAATAGGAAACTATTTCTTTTTTTTCTTTTTTTTTTTTTGGGAAAGACAGAGTCTCACTCTATTGCCTAGGCTGGAGTGCAATGTGGCAATCTTGGATCACTGCAACCTCCGCCTCTCGGATTCAGGGGATTCTCGTGCCTCAGCCTCTCAAGTAGTTGGAATTACAGATGTGTGCCACCATATCCAGCTTATTTTTGTATTTTTAGTACAGACAGGTCTCGACCTGTTGTAGAGCTGGTCTCGACCTCCTGATCTTAAGTGATCCGCCCACTTCAGCCTCCCAAAGTGCTTACAGGGATTACAGGCATGTGAACCACTGTGCCTGGCCTCTATTTGATATTTGAGAAGAGAATATGAAGATGCATCATACCAGGTGATATCCATACTGTTAAACATTTAGATTGTTTCTGACTTTGTGTTTTAATCAATAGTGCTGTGACAAACATTCTTACATAGAAATGCATATACTTCTGATTATTTCCATAACATTTATTACTCCAAAAAGAATTTGTTAGAACAAAATAGATAAGAATTAAATTTTAATGTTTTTTGTTTGTTTGTTTGTTTCTGAGACATAGTCTCGCTCTTTCATCTAGGCTGGAATGCAGTGGTGAGATTCTGCTCACTGCAGCCTCTGCCTCCCAGGTTGAAATGATTCTCATGCCTCAGGATTACAGGCACCCACCACCATCACCATGCCCAGCTTTTTTTTTTTTTTTTTTTTTGTCAGTAGAGACGGGTTTTCGCCATGCTGGCCAAGGGGTCTTGAACTCCTGGCTTAAGTAATCTGCCCACTTGGGCCTCCCAAAGTGCTGGGATTACAGGCGTAAGCCACCACATCAGGCCTAATATAATTTTTAACTAAGTAATACATGGAAACGAAGAAGGAAAGGGAACGGGAGGGGAGGGGAGGGGAGAAGAGGAAAAAGGATGAGAGGATTTATTTTGATGAAGTTGAACTCCCCCTTTACCACCTAACTTCTGATCCAAGACACATCCCCAATGAGAGCCACCATTACCAGTTTGGTGTAGATCCTTCCAAACTTTTCCTTAAACATTTGCATGTAAATATAAAACCACAGAAAATATATATTCAGCTTAAGCAAATATTATATTATTTATTCTTACTTAAATGTACTCTTCTCACTCGGTGATATGTCATAACTGCATTTGTATGTCTTATACATACAGCGACTACATTCTTTGAAACAGCTAAACAGGATTCCACAGTTCCTTTACATTTATAAAATCCGCTACTGATGAAACAAAATGAATTTCTTTTCTTTCACACAACCATTCAGTGACTATCTCTGCAAATGTTTCTTTGAGCAAATTTCTCTGATGTCTACTGTGAAGCCCAGCCAGTGGCTCAAAGGTTATGTGCATTTTAAATGTTAATAGATGAGGTTACATTGCTCTCTCAGGTCTGTGTGAGTGCCTGTTTCCCCAAAGCCTGGTCAAAATATGCTATTAGCAAATATTTAAGCTTGCCGATCTGATGGTTTAAAATAGCACCTAATTTTTATTGTGTTTTCTTTATTATTAATGAACTACAACATTTTAATATACATTTTTATTTATCTGTACTTTCTTTTCTATACATTGACTATATACCTTCCTGCTGTTCTATTGATTAGTCATTTCCTTGCTGAATTTTAGGGGTTTCTAACATACCCAATATGGATACCAATCTTTTCTTATATGTGGTACATGTACTTTTCCAGTCTTTCACTTGTTTTTAAAATTTTGTTTATGCTCTATTTTGGCATGGCATTTAAATTGATGTTTTAATAAAAGCCTTCCTTACCTTAAGGCATTAAAGATACTATTCTACATTTTCTTCTGGCAGTTTTTTAATACACTTGACTTGTATTCTTTAATGGTGGGAAGTAGAAAGAATTTTTTTTTCAAAATAAAGAGTTGTTCCATAATTTTTCCTATGAATTTGAAACCCTACATTTATCATATACCAAATTTTGATTTACACATCGTCCATTTCTGGAATTCTGTTGTATCCCACCGATCCTATTTGTCTAGCCCCAAACTGTTGTAATAACTAGTAACTCTTCATATGTTTTGGAATACTGTAAGGCAAGCACCCCTGTTGTTTACTTCTTTTTTAAAAAAATTGATTCTTTAATATTTTCTCTTCATATCAGGTTCAGCTTGTCAATTTGTATAAAAATAATCTTGAAATTATGATATAAGTAGTATTTAACCTACAGATTCATTTTGGAAGAATTCACAATTTTTATGATTATTTTTATATCTATGATTACAATATGTCTGTTTATCCACATTTACTTTTCTAAACCTGAAAAAACATTTACTTTAATTGATTTTATTTTATTCATTTATTTTCCCTTATGAATATTGGATAGTACTATTAGTATCTACTAGGCTACCTCCTGCCACTGCTGTATTACTATTCTTTTGCAAAAATTTTCTGGCACCTCCTACCTATTTATTTTACCACAGACTATTTCGCATAATTCTATGTAGTTCTAAAATAAAAACCATAATTTGTCTTGCCATTATGAAAAGGTACACATATTTCAAGCAGAGGTGAGAAAAGGGAAGTTGAGGGGAGTACATTCCAGCTAGAAGAAAAAGCCTGTACAGAGACAGACAAATAGGAAGCTGCAAAG
The DNA here is from genome assembly GCF_001698545.2 of Rhinopithecus bieti. Classification (NCBI taxonomy): domain Eukaryota; kingdom Metazoa; phylum Chordata; class Mammalia; order Primates; family Cercopithecidae; genus Rhinopithecus; species Rhinopithecus bieti. Next base: position 141,867 of record NW_016816430.1, on the reverse strand, counting down.
TGTGCCTGATGATTCAACCGTGTGCATGCTAGGAACTCAGGTTTGGGTGTGGGAGTTAATGAATGACAGAAGGTCAGACTAGAAACATGAGCGGATCAGCTCGTGGAAGGCTTGGATACTCCATATAATCTGACCGGACTCTATTTACTTATGTAACTATGGGGTGGCACAAATTTAAATGTAGGATTTCATCATTAACATAAGATCAACATATATTTCGGATGTGATTTTAAATATGGAGACTCAGCACAGATGTGGGATGCATTTTCACTGATAGGTTGATAATGTTTGGGGTTAAGAAATCCATCTGATATGTAAAATCAGGAAATAAGCATTGTCAGATAACGGAGAATGAATCAAGTCAGGTTGATGGGCTTTTCCCCTGGTTGTGGAAATTAGAGGAATAAATGCCCACCGGATTCACAAATAAGTATTATCTTGAGCTGCAACAGTAAATGAATTTTTATAGAGGTGGGTGGATGCCTGGTACAGTGGTTGGAGACTGTAATCCTAGCTATTTAGGAGACTGAAGCAGGAGGATTGCTTGATGCCATCAGTTCAAGACCAGTCTGGACAACATAGTGAGACTACTTCTAAAACAAAGCACACCACAACAAAAAATTTTAATCAGCTGAGTGTGGTGGCACATGTCTATTGTCCCAGCTACTAGGGAGGCTGAGGCAGGAAGATCTGTTGACCCCAGTAGTTCGAGGCTGCAGTGAGCTATGATCATGTATAGTAGACGTACCTGATAGCAAAATCTTAATCATATACTGAGAATGACCCTGTTTGGTAGATGCACCTAAATGTATGTTCAGAGTTCCAAGCTGAGGAACCTAGGAGTAGCCAACACTGAGATTCGTTCCTTATCTATGAGGAACACCTGAGTTTCTGACCTGTTCCCTTGGAACATGGGCCACTCAAGGAATCAAGGCCCTTTGTTTTGGGTTAAATGAAGGCTGCCAGGTGGAGGTTGTTAGGGAGAGGGTGCTAAGTGAAATGTCATATAAACTGAAAGTTTCTTGCAAATGGTTGCAGTTCTCCTGTACAGCTCACTGCCCCTGGACCAGCCCTATATGTAAGTTTCCCTCAATAAGACCCCATGTCCTGTTTGCTGGGTCTGAGTCTCTTTCTCAGCCTCCCGAACCTGGTGCTATCCCTATTGATGTTACTGGAGTGCCACTGCACTCCAGCCTGGGCTACAGAAGACATTCCACCTCAAAAAAAAAAAAAAAAAAAAAAAAAAATGCAGGCCCGGCATGGTGGCTCACACCTGTAATCTCAGCACTTTGGGAGGCCAAGGCGGGTGGATCACCTGAGGTCAGGAGTTCAAGACTAACGTGGCCAACATGGTGAAACCCTGTCTCTACTAAAAATACAAAAATTAGCTGGGCATGGTGGCAGGTGCCTGTGATCCCAGCTACTCAGGAGGCTGAGGCAGGAGAATTGCTTGAACCCAGGAGGCGGAGGTTGCAGTGAGCCAAGATTGTGCCACTGCAGTCCAGCCTGGGCAACAGAGACTCCATCTTAAAAAAAAAGCAACAACACACACACACATATATATAAATACATATATATATAATTTAAAGTGGGGGTGAAAGTAAAACCAGGAAATGAAGCTAGGGACAGAATTTTCTGAGAACAATGGGGCAGGGGAAATGTCAACTGTGTCCAGGTAGCCTTCAGGTTTTCCTACTTCACTCCTCCTTGAGATAATTACTTCCTCCTTATTAGCCTCTCTCTTTTCCTATCTCCAGGTTCCGCTTGCATCAATGCTTGTTCAGAGAAAAACCATAGCTGGACAGCAGTTAAAACAGTAAAACCAAATTTGTGCAGGACTATTGCAACAGGTGAAAAGAGACCTCAGTACAAAACTGGAATAAATCCCAAATACAGCATGGGCAAGTGGGACTTTATAGCCAAGGAGCAGGGTAAGGTCAGTGGATAACGGAAACATTGTGGGTATTGGGGTTTCTTACTAAACCAACCTAAATGGATTGTTGCCGAAGACTAGGGAGATCAGACATCACTTGGGGAGTGGTGGAGGAGGAAGAACCTGAACAGATATCAAGAATGATCTGATATTGGCGAGGTGTAGTGGCTTACGCCTGTAATCCCAATACTTTGGGAGGCCGAGGCAGGCAGATCACTTGAGGTCAGGAGTTCGAGACCAGCCTGGCCAATATGGTGAAACCCCATCTCTACTTAAAAAAAAAAAAAAAGCTGCATACGATGGTGCGTGCCTATAGTCCCAGCTACTCGGGAGGCTGAGGCAGGAGAATCACTTGACCCCCAGAAGGTGGAGGTCGCAGTGAGCCGAGATCACACCACTGTACTCCAGCCTGGGTGACTCCATCTCAAAAAAAAAAAAAGGAATGATCTGATATGGAGGATGGGGGCCCCAAACTTATCAGGGACTTTCTAAAACTGGATTTTACAAGGAGGTGCACAGATGGGCCTAGGAGAAGTAGGAGAAGGTCCAGGAACCTGACTAAAGTTTGGTCAAGCAAAGAATCCTCATGATGCTCAAGCAAAGCACCTTTCTTTACTTCTCCCATGAGAAGGGAAGGCCCATGGCTATGGACTTGTTCTCTGCTAGATGGCAATGAGTGGTCCAGCTAGTGAATGACTGAGTTCTCTGCTGCTGTCTTTTGAGTACTATCGTAGCTCATCTCAGATCAAATGCCCACTTTCTTTTACTTCCTATTTTTTTAATTTGAATGAAAAATTTCAGCCACACAGAAAAGTTGAAATATTTAAGGGAAATCTGTGTGTCCTCTCTCTCTCTCTCTCTTTTTCTTAAGATTCAGAGGGTACATGGGCAGGTTTGTTACAAGGGTACATTGGATGATATTGAGGTTTGGGTTTCTAGTGAACCCAAATAATGAACATAGTACCCAATAGGTAGTTTTTGGCCCAGGCCTCCTTCCCTCACTTCCCCCTTCTGGAATCCACAGTGTCTATTCTTTCCATCTTAATACCACATGTAGTCATTCTTTAGCTCCCACCTATAAGTGAGAAAATGCCAAATGCCCACTTCCCAGGACCCCAGAAGACAAGTAGGATTGTCAGGGAGGCTTTTAGCATTTCTATAATCAAAATAAGCCAGTAAACAGGGTGGCTCTAGTAGCAGCATTTGAGGAGAAATATTGTCAAGAGAAAAAAAGCTGAAATCTCAGACACTGTCTTGCCTAATGCAGGACATCTGGTTACCTTATACTAGTATGGTCAATACATCAGAAGAGTCTAAAATGCAACATCCTGATGGCCATATTAACTCTCCCATATAAAGCTTGCCCTGGAATTTCCTGTATTTGTGTTTCAATTTCTGGGTTTATTTCTTCACGTTCTTCATGAAAAGAGCTGGGGGTAGTGGGGAGAGTGGGCAACAGGAAAGAAGAAAGGGAGAGAAGGAAGAGAAACAGAAAAAGTGTTCAGGAGATTATAGCTGCTCTTGTCATGGGGGCAAGGGTGGGGGGAGATGTGGGGTGGGCGACTGACTAGATGGCATGATGAATATGTTAACTGGTTTCACTGTAGTAATCATTTTACTATATATATGTATCTGATAATGTCATGTTGTATACCTTAAATATGTACAATGTTTATTTTTCAAAGATTTATGAAGGTAACATTTAAATGATCATTCCCTCCAGAAATGGGGCGGAGGGAAGTCCTTAGCCTGAGGAAGAAGTATTTTAAGCAGACATTTAATGAATATAAGCATTCAAAAGAGATGTGAACTTATATGTGTTCTGATTAAGCAAACACCATAAAACAAATACTTTCATTAGCTAAGAACATTAAGTCACCATTTGCCAAGTTTATCTTAAGAGTCTTTCCTGTCAAATGTCAGAATTGTAATTTTAGCTGTACTTTTAAAATAAGGCTTAATTAGGACCCAAAAGTAAGGAAAAGGATTTGACTTTTCTATGACATGGCAAAAGGGTGCAACCAGATCACATTGCACAGCCCATGGGAGCAAAGTCCCAGCTCTCAAATTTCTTTTCTTCTAAGTTATAGGAAGTTGCGATAGCTAAGATCTCCAGGGCTGTCTTTATTCAGTGGCTGAGCAACAGGACACTCACTATTCACTTATTTGTCTGCTTTGTATGGCTGAACAACCTAAGAGTACTCTCTAATTTCATGTAGAGGAATCTCTTACACATGGAATTTTGAATGAAAGTTACACAATTCTTAAGAATTCATTTATTAAATAGTGATTTAAAGAAAACCCTTATCAAAAGAAATTACATTTGGTTTTAATCTACTTTTGTACAGAAAATTACTATTTTATTAATTAATTAATTTTTTTAGAAAGGAGTCTCACCACATTGCCCAGGCTGGTCTTGAACTACTGGTCTCAAGCCTTCCTCCCATCCTGGCCTCCTGAGTAGCTGGGATTACAGACTCGAACCACTGCACCTGACCAGAAACATATTCTTATTGTTGTGAAGTAGGCCAGTATGTTTAAAATTGCTGGGCTTGCAGGACTGAACCTGGGAAACAGGCCTTTTGCTGTCTATGACTCTGTGGCCCAAAATCTGCTACGTGGTCTTCATCTTTCTTCATTCATCTAATGGGTATGGATCAGTGGTGTACTAGAGCTGACTGTACACATTTCTTCCCAATTCCATATTCAATAACTTGGGTTGCTTGAAATTGGCCATAATGGGATTACTTACATCATGAACACGGGCAAACACTACAAATACCAGAGCTTTTCCCCCGGAGAGCTAGCTGTTAAACATTTACTACACAACTGAGATTGAGTGTGATATTCACATTGACAGTCTAATGACAAGTTTTATAGGCATTGTTGAAGAGTGTGTTTGATTTTTCATTTTCTATGTAAATTTGAATATTCTGATTTTGAAACGGATCACCAAAGCAGCCAATAGCCACCTTTATTTCAAGGTGGTCTATTGTAAACCATTAAAACTACTACAAAAAATCATGAATGAAGAGTTTGATTCCCCACTATTTTTAGAAACAAGTAACTCTTAAATGGGAATGATCCCACACTAGAATTCAACATGAATTGGTATGTTTGCTTATTCATGACACATCTGGCCTATCGTAAAGCTCCATTTGCCTTTCAGCATGATGAGAGATTGACTGAATGTGTCATTAAAGACTCTCAAAAGGTATTTTGTCCTGAACCTTTAAGGGTTAGTTAGAGCTGGCAAAGGTTACAGAAGGAAGTAGATGTTCATAAAGTGTAGTTTGGAGTTTGGTAGGGTAATATGCTTCTTTCTCTTAGATCAGCAAGGATAACAGAAGGGACCAGACCACATAGAAGAGATATCACCTTTGTGCAGTTAAATATAGATACTCCTTTTAGGATAGATACAAATCTGTCAAAAAGGCCTCCCGGAAGGAATTGTATACTTGCAAAACCACAAACTATGCACTTGGGTCTGTTTCTATTAGGGAATTCTTTCCCAGACATTATGTCACTTTATTTATCTTTTAACATTGTTTATGAACAGGTCTGCAACTACAGAAAATGTGTTGATTATACCTGTCACAATGAAACTGTTTTCCAAACACTTTACAGTTTTCATGCCAATAAAATAACTTGGAACATCTAGGGCAGATAGTTTAATCACTAAATTTTACACGTATTTACTTATGCCATCATTTTCTATTTCAAACATGACCAGATCCCATATTCTCTGTTGAGATTGAAGAGGTCATTTTATATATAACAAAAAAAGCGTCAATTTTTTCAAACAAATGATTAACTATTTTTTAAGTTGCTTTTTCAGGCTGGAAAAAAAAGGGTAGCCAAGCATTTTCTGAATGGTCAAAGGAATATCATAAATATGTATTTATGAACAGTATTAGCAATACAGAATCAATGACTTTATAGACATGTAGGCTGAGATCTTGAAAAAAATCAAAGACTTATAGATTTTAGGGGGTGGAATCTTAGAAATCATGTCTGATTGTCTAATGTAATAGATGAAGAAGTCAAGCAGTGCAATTAGATGATTTGTTAGGGGTCATACATCTGGCAGGTGGCTGAAGACTTTTGGCTAAATCAAGCATTCTAATTTCTGAGACCATTTTCCATAGCACCGTGGTCTTTCCAAGATATATAGCTGACATGCTAACATAGCATTTATAGTGTTAAAATCGTGCCTCCTTTTCACCAGAGGGACTTCAGTAGATTTCAAATAAACTCTTTTGTTTAGTGTTTTCATTTTGAAAATTATATAATGTAGCACCTTTATAATGCACATGTTGACATACAGCATTAACTCTTCTAGGTTAACCATGTTACATCAGATTTGACCAGGGGTGGGTGTTATATTTCTGGAGATATGTTTTCAGTCTAATACTTGTAGAAGTCAATATATTTCAGTAGAAATTATGCTTCACAGCTGGAAAAATTAATACAAAAAGGTTACTTAACATATCCAAACTACAGCCATAGTTAGAGTCAGGTCATTGCTATCTTTCAAATTAGATGGCTTTCCACTCAACTACACATCAATTTAATCTTTAGTAACACAGAGGAAAACCACAAGAGCAACCTAGTGGCTTCAATTACCCATAGCAAACATTCATTTACACACACCACTTCAGGGCTCCACACTGGGAAAAGCCCTCAGTACAAAGGAGAGAACACATTCTGAATTCAGTCCCCAGGTAGGAAAACCCCAATACTCTTTAAAGTAGGAATCACTCTTTGGAAAATTAATTCTCTAGTCTTTGAGCTCTACTCAAATTTCATATTCATCTTTCATATGTGACTTTTTATTTGCAGTGTTCAATTATTAGTTTTAGACTTTTAGAGTCAAAAGGGGTCTTGAAGATCCAGCCCCACACAGCACAGAGATTCATTCAGCATTGCAAATAGTCATCTATGTGTTACTTAAATACCTCTAATGAGAGAATACATGTATTTTTTTGTCAAAAATCTTAAAAGGGCCCCGATACAATGCAACACAAACATATCACTTCTGGGGTATATCTCAACATTCATAACATCAATGTAATAATGAGAATATATCAGACAAACCCAAAATGAAGGACACTTTACAAAATAGCTGACAGTGTTTTGATCTTGGATTGATCTTGGACTGCCCAGTCTTCCGAACTGTGAGCAATAAGTTTATGTTATCTATAAATTAACAGATGTAAGGTATTTTTTAATAGCAATCTGAATGAACTGAGATAGTATAAAAACTGGGGAAGTCCAAATGTTAATTTCTTATTTTGATAAATAGACTATGGTTATGTAAAATGTTTATACTAGATATAAATTACATGAGAAATTAACATTAGAGGAAGCTGGGTGAAGGGTATATAGAAACTCTCTGTACTAGCTTTGGAACTCTTCTCTAAGTATAAAATTATTTCAAAATAAAGTAAAAAGTATGTTGGCTAGGCATGGTGGCTCACTCCAGTAATCCCTGCACTTTGGGAGGCCAAGGCAGGTGGATCACATAAGGCTAGGAATTCGAGACCAGCGTGGCCAACACGGTGAAACCCCGTCTCTACTAAGCATACAAAAATTAGCCAGGCATTGTGGCATGCACCTGTAGTCTCATCTACTAGGGAGGCTGAGGCAGGAGAATCACTTGAACCTGGGAGGTGGAGGTTGCAGTGATCCGAGATCATGCCACTGCACGCCTGAGCGATACAGCAAGATTCTGTCTCAAAAACAAACAAACAAACAAAAAAGTATCTTACAAAGATACTACTTCCGTTTTATGATGAAGAAACTGATTGACTAAGATGTGAGAGTTAATGAGTTTTTAACTTCAGCCTGTCCCTTACCTTTTTTGGTAACTAAATCATCAACGTTTTGTTGAGAAGCAGCATAAAAATGAGTGTTGGACACTTCAAAGCAGTTTCTGCCACTCACAAACCTAAACAAATTTCCTTGGCTGTAAAATGTCATGGTGATTGGTACAATGTACATGCTCAATAACTGTTAGCCACCTACTGAACATCCACTGAAGGCACAGAAAATGACTTAGCTAACGTCCAAGCAGCCACTTTAACAGCAGTCCCCAAACCTGGCTAAGCAGCAAAATCAATTGGGGAGCTTTTGAAAATATAAATTCCCAGGCCTCATTGCATTTTATAAATCTAAGCAGCATAATAATGAGCGTTGGACACTTCAATGCAGTTTCTGCCACTCACAAACCTAAACAAATTTCCTTGGCTGTAAAATGTCATGGTGATTGGTACAATGTACATGCTCAATAACTGTTAGCCACCTACTGAACATCCACTGAAGGCACAGAAAATGACTTAGCTAACGTCCAAGCAGCCACTTTAACAGCAGTCCCCAAACCTGGCTAAGCAGCAAAATCAATTGGGGAGCTTTTGAAAAATATAAATTCCCAGGCCTCATTGCATTTTTATAAATCTCTCCAGGGGACTCAGATGTGCAGCCAAATTTGGGAGCCACAGTTGTTTGGTATTTAGAGACTCACCAAGGGGGAGTTTTTTCTATAGTGTTCCTTGAAAGTCAAGAATTTAAACCTAAGCCTCTGAATAAAGAACCAATAGATCCCATACAATAGGTAACATTATACATAGTTTTACCTTCCCTGAGGGAGCATTGAGAAAGGGGCATTTGTATGTTATTTAAGCAAAGGTATAACTGCAGAAACTAAATCTCCTAGACAATCCTAAATGCTGTTAGATATTTATGTATTCTCATTGTAATCACTGTATTTAAGCCTCTTGCTTTCATTTTTCAGTTTACTAGAGCCAAGAACATGCCCTTTCATTTAGCATGAGTTTGCTCACTTGATTAGTTAGTCATCATTTTTCAGAAAATAGTCATGACAAATTTGGTCCCAGGTGGAAAAATCTGCCTGGAACGGGACAGCATGAAAACACTAAGTAAAGACAAAGAATAAAGATGGGACATTGCATAATGATTTACATTTTCACTTAAGGGCCAGGACTATTGGCTAATGAAGACCGTATATATTTTTAATTTACACGTATATGCATGCACACATACGTGCACGTGTGTGTGTGCATATACATAAACATATGTAAACTAAGGTAAAGCCAAATAAATGGTTTTTGGGGGGTGGGATTGATAAGGCCAGGATGAAAGATAGAAGTGAAGAACTCAACAAGAAAATAGAGAAAAGCAGATGGGTTACTAACAGAAGCAAAATATTTTGGGGAACTGAGTTCTACCACCACTAGCAGGACTTTAGGTACGCTCAAATCACTGGTACTAGCTTCTGCTTCAAGAACAAAGATGTTTGCCAAGGTCTCATTCTCTCTTTATTTCATAACGTACCTTGGAATTTCTATATTCATGCTAACTACTCCTTTGGGACAGAATTTTATTTTATGCTTTTATTTTTGTTACAAAGCAATCTGTAAGAATTGTGATTAAAAACAACATTTTGTGCTGTGCCTTTTAAGCATCTGCACATGCTCTGCAATCTTTGGCCTAACTTCTCTTCTTGCTGTGTTCCCCTAAAAAGCTGCTCTGAGAACACAGCATATTCAAAACCAATGGGTACTCTGTGTATGGATTAGCTCCAGGAGTTTCATGAAAAGATAAGGCAGTGGCCTATTAATGAGCAAAGGTCAGGCTTGACTTAGAGAATGGTTTCCCTATTGCTTAGCCTGCTGCCTTCTCTCATCACATCATAAAAGCTTCTAAAATGTAAGTAGTCCCATTAATTAACTTTTAAAGAAGATTTAAAGTTTATGTGTAGATGTGGTATTTTTGTCCCAATGGCCTTGTAGTCATCATAATTTAGAAAAGTGTGACATTAAAATGTCTTCATAGCAGGCAATAATTCTACTTCTAGACATCTATCCTAAGAAAATTATCAGATAAGCTATGATTTATATAAAAATAGTTCATCATAGCATTATTTATATTAAATACCTGTAAACAATTTAAATGCCTGACTTAAAGGGAAAATTATATATAATAGGGTACAGCCATATAATGAAAATTAGATGACTTTACATTTATGAAGAATTACTAATATGAGAAATCTTTATGAAAGTAAGTTTTTTTAAAAGGCAGAATATTACATTGCTCCTAACATATAATTTAAATCAAATATAAATGAGCATATATTTGTGGCAGCAGAAGGTAACAGTTCAGACTGCCAGAATTCACATTCAAACACTCTCCACTGTACTTTGTGTGCCTTTGGCCGAGTTATTTAACTTCTCTGTGTCTTAGTCCCCTGGAATATTGGAATGGTAATATTATCTACCCCATAACATTTTTGTTAGAATCAAACCAAGAAATGTATATAAATTACATAAGAAGTGTCTGGTTCATAGTTCTCAATAAATGTTAGCTGGTATTATAATTATGTTACTGTTTTGTTTTTATTATTATTTGTATTACTCTTATTATTAATATATTTAAAATCCAGGAGGGAAGAAGACCCAAATGTTTACATTAGTTACCCCTACATGGTAAGTTTAATATGGCAGTGTTTCTGTTTAAGTTTTTTCCGCTTTTTATAAATTTATAACAAGATGCATAGCAGGCTTTTAAATCAATGAAAAGAAACTCATCTGATATAAACATGAAAAACAATCAGCCGGGCGCGGTGGCTCACGCCTGTAATCCCAGCACTTTGGGAGGCTGAGGCGGGCGGATCACAAGGTCAGGAGATCGAGACCATCCTGGCTAACATGGTGAAACCCCGTCTCTACTAAAATACAAAAAAATTAGCCGGGCGCGGTGGCGGGCGCCTGTGGTCCCAGCTACTCCGGAGGCTGAGGCAGGAGAATGGCGTGGGCCCGGGAGGCGGAGCTTGCAGTGAGCTGAGATCCGGCCACTGCACTCCAGCCCGGGCGACAGACAGAGCGAGACTCCGTCTCAAAAAAAAAAAAAAAGAAAAGAAAAACAATCACTATGACAATTTTCAATCCTCAAAATGCCAAAGTGTATGCACTATAGTGATGTCCACAGCAAATAAGTAACACATGTCACACACTGAACTCTTAACACACTGATGTTATTTCCAAGTCACTGACTTCAGTTTCTTAGAATAAGAAGGGTTTCCCCAACTGCTGAGCTATAATTTAAGCCTACTCCTGCCCACATAATTGTTAAAGTCAGACCAACCCATTCCTGTTTGTTGATACACTTTATTTATGTCTTGTTTTTGAAGAAATACCCTTAAATATAACAGAGTCGGCAATGGGTATTTGTTTGTTTTGTTTAGTTGTTTGTACTCTGTCATCAAAAAATATATATCATTCAAATGAAACAAAAAAAGTCCATGATATACAAAAGAACTTCCAGTTCCAAGATGAAGTGGAATCAACCCAAACTAAATATGGAGGATTATGCCCACAGAAAATAATTGAAAAATTATCATGGAATTTAGTTACCAACAGTGACGCATCTTAATTTGATTTACAAGCTGCCACCCTCAAGAGGGTAAATAAGATTTGATAAGACCTATAAGCTTTCCAAGCCTTTGCGTTATTTGTCCCTTCAGTCCAACCACCTAACACTCTCTGAAGAGCTCAAATTTCCACCCTGGGAATCCCACGTCATGTTTAATTCAATTGACACATACAAAATCTCCTCTTCTAAGAAAACCTTTAAGGCTCAATTTCAAAAGAATCTTTTCATATGTTTTATATTTAAATCTATAAAACTAGAACCAACCAACTTCTGAAATCAATAATATACCAGTTCTGAGATAGGTTTGTTTCGTTTTATTTTTATTTTTTATTACTCATACATCACTCCAGACATGCTATATGCGACCGTGCAAATGGTACAGCTGAAGAAGTCCTACAAACTCATTCTCTTCATAAAGGGAATAAACCAATTATAGCTGCTTTATAAGATCACAGTTGAGGCAAGTGGAAACAGTATTTCATTTATTTGGCAGCCAGATCCTTTCACACCTGAAGGTAGCAAAACTTTCAAACAGATCATCCACAGTAATAAGAAGATGAACCTATTGCTTGAATCCAAGTACAACAAACGCAGTATATATATTTAAAGAAAATGAAGCGAAAGAAAGAAAAAGCATTCTCATATTTGATATAAATTGGCAATCACATGCCATATGATGCAAGATACTCAGGTCAGCGAGCCTCATTTCTAGTTCCTGCTGTGCTGTTGTCCAGCTCTCTGACCCTAGACAACTTAGTCACCCCTTAAGACCTTTGTTTTTTCTTTACTCTAAAAATGAAGGTTTAGGGCAATATATGCCAAATATGTACTATATGCTTAATGTTTATGTAAATGAAATTGACTTTTTCTCTATTACTGCCTTATAAAGTAAGAAAAAAAGCTAGGTGGAGTTTTGCCAAATTTGGAGGATATTTTAGGGTGATCTGACTTAATAGATAAGCTCCAAGGAATATTAGCTTCGGGCGCCTATTGATGAAAGTAGGACAGTCTCCACTGTCAAGGAATTGAGGAGAAATAGGCTTTGATTTCAAAATCAAAGGACAGACAATCCGAATTTCAGGAGCTGATTCATAATGGAGCTGCTCCTTACTTGGGTAACTCTAATAGCTAGCTCAAGGGTGAAGAACAGCAGGAACATATTTATTTAAAGATTGTTAATTATTTTTCTGGAACAGTCCCAGACTAGTTATAATACAGATTTAAGTTTGCATGTATATATAGAGAGGAAGATAACTCTTGGTTGAATATGTGTTTACAAGGTGTTTCAGGGCGGTCTCCTTAGAGCAACAGGTATCGCCACTCCCTTTCTACCTTCTTTAGGGCCTACTTGATCCGTTATCTCCCACAGAGGTCTTTTTCAACCGCTCTTTCTTCCCTGGCTCCTTTTCTACACTATAAAACCATAACCTGCATCTCTTCCCCAGTCTAAGGGGCTCTACACCTTATATCTACCAATGTTCTTGAGAGTGGCCTGTATTTGCTGCTGCCAATCTCTCACTTCCTACTCACTATCCCACCCACTGCATTCAGACTTTTTGTCCTATTCTCTGACCAAAGTACCAATGACCCTCCAAAAGCCAAATCAGTGGCTACCTCTCAGTCTTTGTCCTGGGCCTCTATGCAGTATTTAATACTGTTTGACATACTCTTTCTGGGATGTCAACCCAGTGCCACGGTTTTACCATCATCTCCACATTGGTCTTTATTGCTGGCCCTGACCTCTCTCACAGGCTCCACTCAGATCTACCTGCTGACTATTTCTTCCTGGATGTACCATAAACTCTCTTAAGACTCAAAAATTAAATCCACGATATTTTCCTAAACCTGTTTGCCCTCTTTATTCCATTGATCAGTTTGGTGACATTACCATTCACACCCTCAAATAGTACTTACCTGAGAGTCACCCACATTTCCTTTCTTCATCACCTCTCAAACTCAACTATAGGCCTAAGTAGCTTTTACTTTCAGTGTCTAACTCCATTCCCAATATCCTCAATAACTCACAGAAGAAATGAAGCACTAGCTTCTAAAGTGGACTCTGCATCCCCATCTCACCCACTCAAGTCCATTCCTCCCACCTGAGTGTCACAAGGATTTTTCCCTGGCTCTGCTTTCCTCCCTGAGATCTTTTCCTGGGTGATCTTGCAAACACTCAGTGTTGTAGTCATTATGTATCAGCAGGTAGCTCTCCTACCGATAATCACTACTTACTTCTGTTCCAAACATCGGTATAAAATTACCAGTTGTCTGGTGGATGTTCAGCATGTAACAAACCTGACAGCAAAAACTTAACAGATTGTCTTCATCAAAAATCCCTTCCCTAACTCCTATATTCACTATCTGGGTTAATTGCAATACTCAACAATGTCTAAACTGAACTCAGTTATCTTCGTTGAAAACCTGAGAATCCATTTAACTTTTCAGAAAAACGTGGAATCATCTTCAGCTCCTCCTCCTTGATCATCAGCCACACACACAGGCCAAGAAACTGTTGATTACAAGCCTGAAATGCCTCTTTCAAATACATTCTTGCTTTTCTTCTTTGGTGTTCTATTCGTTCTTTTCTATTATGAAAGTAATTCAACTACATTATTTAAAACTCATAATTAGAGAAAGAAAAAAAATCCCACCCACATGATCCAACAATTTGTTAGCATTTTGCTGTATTTCTTTCTAAATATTTTAAAGCACCTTTCAGAATATAGTCATAACTATAGTATTAATGCAATGTATTCTCTGCATATCCCAATGTTTTCATTATTTTTCTTCACGATGCTACATAAACCTTATGTCATTTTAAATGGCTGCAATAATTAACCTAGTGCATGTTCCACACATATATTATAGCTTCCCTAAAATGAATTATTTTGGGATACCTTTATTCTGATATTCTTGCTGAAACTCCATACACAATTGGAGATATGACAGCTAATCAAAGCAAAATGTCTAATTTACAGACATAACTTTTTAAAAATGTTTTTCAATTGCTTATCTAAATTATAACAAGCAATATTTCTCATCAGAATTTTCATAATACCATTGGTCACCCATAGGGCATATGTATTGCTACTAGATCCTCAAATCAAACTAAATAAGAATGTTAGTATCTTAACTAACACACATGAACACCTAATTCTGGTCTCTCCATAGAATCTCCTACATTAGGAGTCAGTTAAAATTGTCCTTCACTCCAGAACAACAGTAAAAGGTTTAAAGCACTGGCTCTAAGCTTAGGGAAATACAGGGGTAGAGGAAGCAGCAGAAATTTCCTGGGAGCTCGCTGCATCCCCTAGCTGGCCGTTCCTGCCTGGCACCACAGGGATCCATCGGGAGGGTGACCAGAGGAGCAGGGGGTAAAACTCGACAGGGAGAAGAGAATCTCTAGCTGAACTCTGTAATAATTTGAACTGGGTGAGAAACCTCCTGGCCAGAACTATGGGGAGGGCAGAAAGCCGGCATGCAGACTCCACAGGCGGGGGAAGAACCACGCCCTTTTCTTTCACAGCTGGGAGGCAGGTAGCCTGTGGCAAGTTTTGAAGCCCTTCTAGCCCGGGACACAGTGGGAGTGAGATCAGCCCTTTGGTTTGCATAGGAGCTGGGTGAGGCCTGTGAATGCCGGCTTTCCCTGACTTCCCTGACAACCCGCATGACTCAGCAGAGGCAGCCATAATCCTCCTAGGTACACAATCCCAGTGTACCTAGGAATCTAGGTGACCTGGGAATCTTACCCCCATCCCCCACAGCAGCTGTAGCAAGACTTGCCCAAGGAGAGTCTGAGCTCAGACATGCCTAACCCCTCCCCTACCTAATGGTCCTTCCCTATCCACCCTGGTAGCTGAAGACAAAGGGCACAGAATCTTGGGAGTTCTAGGGTCCCACCCACTGCTGGTCCCCTCTCCACACTACTACAGCTGATGCCTTCTGGAAAGTGCCACCTCCTGGCAGGAGATGGACCAGCACAAAAATAGAGCATTAAAACACCAAAGTTAAGTGCCCTCACCAAGTCCATTGCACCCCTCAACCCCCAGCACCTGCATTGGAACAGGCACCAGTATCCACGGCTGAGAGACCAAAAAACAGTTCTCATCACAGGACTCTGTGCAGACAACCCCCAGTACAAGCCCAGAGCTGGGTAGACTCGCTGGGTGGCTACACCCAGAAGAGAGACAACAATCACTGCAGTTTGGCTCACAGGAAGCCACATCTATAGGAAAAGGGGAAGAGTACTACATCAAGGGAATACCCCATGGGACAAAAGCATCTGCCAACAACACCCTTTAGCCCTAGACCTTCCCTCTGACAGAGCCTATCCAAATGAGAAGGAACCAGAAAACCTCCCGTGGTAATATGACAAAACAAGGCTCTTCAACACCCCACAAAGATCACACTAGTTTACCAGCAGTGAGTCTAAACCAAGAGGAAATCCCTGATTTACCTGAAAAAGAATTCAGGATGTTACTTATTAAGTGAATCAGGGAGGGACCATAGAAAGGCAAAGCCCAATGCAAGGAAATCCAAAAAATGATGCAAGAAGTGAAGGGAGAAATATTCAAGGAAATAGATAGCTTAAGAAAAAACAACCAAAAATTCAGAAAACTTTGGACATACTTTTAAAAATGCAAAAAGCTCTGGAAAGTCTCAGTGATAGAATTGAACAAGTAGAAGAAAGAAATTCAGAGTTCGAAGACAAGGCCTTCAAATTAACCCAATCCAACAAAGACAAACAAAAAATAATAAGAAAATATGAACAAAGCCTCCAAGAAGTCTGGGGTTATATTAAAAGACCAAACCCAATAATAATCAGTGTTCCTGAGGAAGAAGAGAATACTAAAAGCCTGGAAAATATATTCCGGGGAATAATCAAGGAAAACTTTCCCAGCTTTGCTAGAGACCTAGACATCCAAATACCAGAAGCACAAAGAACAACTGGAAAACTCATCACAAAAAGATCTTCGCTTAGACATATTGTCTTCAGGTTATCCAAAGTTAAGACGAAGGAAAGAATCTTAAGAGCTATGAGACAGAAGCACCAGGTAGTCTATAAGATTAACAGCTGATTAACTTACCAGATCAACATCAGATTTCTCAGCAGAAACCCCTACAAGCTAGAAGGAATTGGGACCCTATCTTCAGCCTCTTCCAACAAAACAATTATGAGCCAAGAATTTTGTATCCAGTGAAACTAAGCATCATATATGAAGGAAAGAAACAGTCATTTTCAGACAAACGAACACTGAGAGAATTTGCCATTACCAAGCCATCACTACAAGAATGGCTAAAAGGAGCGCTAAATCTTGAAACAAACACTGAAAACACATTAAAACAGAACTACTTTAAGCATGAATCACACAGGACCTATAAAACAAAAACACAAGTTAAAAGCAAAACAAAAGATGAAAGTACACAGGCAACAAGGAACACGATGAATGCAATGGTACCTCACACTAAATGCTCCACTTAAAAAATAGGGAATGGCAGAATGGATAAGAAATCACCAACCAACTATTTGCTGCCTTCAGGAGACTCGCCTAACATATAAGGACTCACATAACCTTAAAGTAAAGGTTGGGAGAAAGGCATTTCATACGAACGGACACCAAAAACGAGCAGGAGTATCTATTCTTATATAAGACAAAACAAATTTTAAAGCAACAGTAGTTAAAAGAGAAGAGATGAAGAAGAACATTATATAATGGTAAAAGACCTTGTCCAACAGGAAAATATCACAATCCTAAACATATATGCACCTAACATTGGAGCTCCCAAGTTTATAAAACAATTACTAATAGACCTAAGCAATGGGATAGACAGCAACACAATAATTGTGCGGGACTTCAGTACTCCACTGACCTCACTAGAGAGGTCATCAAGACAGAAAACCAACAAAGAAACAATGGATTTAAACTATACCTTGGAACAAATAGACTTAACAGATGTATACAGAACATTTCATCTAACAACCACAGAATACAGATTCTATTCAACACCACATGGAAATTTCTTCAAGATAGACCATATGATAGGCCATAAAACAAGCCTCAATAAATTTAAAAACATTGAAATTATATCAAGTACTCTCTCAGACCACAGTGGAATAAAACTGAAAATCAACTCCAAAAGAAACCTTCAGAACCATGCAAATACATGGAAATTAAATAACCTACTTCTGAATGAGCATTGGGTCAAAAACGAAATCAAGATGGAAATTAAAAAATTCCTTGGGCTGGGCGTGGTGGCTCACACCTGTAATTCCAGCATTGTGGAAGACCAAGGTGGGCGGATCACCTGAGGTCAGGAGTTCAAGACCAACCTGGCCAACATGGTGAAACCCTGCCTGCTTCTACTAAAAATACAAAAATTAGCTGTATGTGGTGGTACATGCCTGTAATTCCAGCTACTTGGGATCCCCAGGAGATGGAGGTTGCAGTGAGCTGAGATTGTGACACTGTACTTGAGCTGGGGTAACAGAGTAACCCAAAATTTTTTGGTAACTCTGTCCCAAAAAAATAAATAAATTATACATATCTATATATAGATATAGATATATATGAGCTGAATGACAATAGCTATACAACCTATCAAAACCTCTGGGATACAGCAAAGGTGGTGCTAAGTTGAGAGTTCATAGCCCTAAGTGCCTACATCAAAAAGACTGAAAGAGCACAAACTGACACTCTAAGGTCACACCTGAAGGAACTAGAGAAACAAGAACAAACCAAACCTAAATCCAGCAGAAAAAAAGAAATTACCAAGATCAGAGTAGAACTACATGAAATTGAAACAACAACAACAAAATACAGAAGATAAATGAAACAAAAAGCTGGTTCTGCTAGGCACGGTGGCTCACACCTGTAATCCTAGCACTTTGGGAGGCCGAGGTGGGTGGATCACTTGAGGTTGGGAGTTCAAGCCCAGGCTGACCAAGAGGGAGAAACTCCGTCTCTACTAAAAATACAAAATTAGCCAGGTGTCATGGCACATGCCCGTAATTCCAGCTACTTGGGAGGCTGAGGCAGGAGAATCACTTGAACCTGGGAGGTGGAGGTTGCAGTGAGCTGAGATCGCGCCATTGCACTCCAGTCTGGGCAACAAAAGCGAGACTCTGTCTCAGGGAAAAAAAAAAAAAACCTGGTTCTTTGAAAAGATAAATAAAATTGATAGATCATTAGCAAAATTAGCCAAGAAAAGAAGACAGAAAATCCAAATAACCTTACTAAGAAGTGAAACAGGAGATATGACAACTGACACTACTGAAATACAAAAGATCATTCAAGGCTACTATGAACAACTTTATGTACGTAAACTAGAAAACCTAGAAGAGATGTATAAATTCCTGGAAAAATACAACCCTCCTACCTTAAATCAGGACGAATTAGTACCCTGAACAAAACAATAACAAGCAATGAGATTAAAATGGCAATTAAAAAATTACCAACAAAAAAAAGGTCCAGGACCAGATGGATTCACAGCAGAATTCTACTAGACATTCAAAGAAGAATTGGTAACAATCCTTTTGACACTATTCCATAAGGTAAAGAAAGAACCCTCCATGATTCATTTTATGAAAACAGTATCACCCGAATACCAAAACCAGGAAAGGACATAACCAAAAAAAAAGAAAAAAAAAAGAAAAAAAAAACTACTTTCAAGTTCATATGGAACCAAAAAAGAGCCCCCATTGCCAAGACAATCCTAAGCAAAAAGAACAAAGCTGGAGGTATCATGCTATCTGACTTAAACTATACAACAAAGCTACAGTAATCAAAAGAGCATGGTACTGGTACCAAAACAGAGACATAGACCAATGGAACAGAATGGAGCCTTGGAAATAATATCATACATCTACAACCATCTGATCTTTGACAAACCTGACAAAAACAAGAAATGGGGAAAGGATTCCCTATTTAATGAATGGTGCTGGGAAAATTGGCTAGCCATATGTATGTAGAAAGTGGAAACTGGATCCCTTCCTTACACCTTATACGAAAATTAATTCAAGATGGATTAAAAACTTAAATGTTAGACCTAAAATCATAAAACTCTAGGAGAAAACCTACGCAATACCATTCAGGACATAGGCATGGGCAAGTACTTCATGACTAAAACACCAAAAGTAATGACAACAAAAGTCAAAATTGACAAATCAGATCTAATTAAACTAAAGAGCTTTTGCACAGCAAAAGAAACTACCATCAGAGTGAACAGGCAACCTACAGAATGGGAGAAAATTTTTGCAATCCACCCATCTGACAAAGAGCAAATATTCAGAATCTATAAAGAACTTAAACAAATTTACAAGAAAAAAAAATCAAACAACCCTATCAAAAAGTGGGCAAAGGATATGAACTTCTCAAAAGAAGACATTTATGCAGCCAACAGACACATGA
>NW_016816430.1:97767-120899 GCF_001698545.2 Rhinopithecus bieti | reverse complement strand
AAGGACATCCAAATTCGTAAAGAGGAAGTCAAACTGTCACTGTTTGCTGACAATATGATCATTTACCTTGAAACCCCTAAGGACTCCTCCAGAAAGCTCCTACAACTGATAAAAGAATTCAGCAAAGTTTCTGAATCCAAGATCAATGTACACAAATCAGTAGCTCTTTTACACACCAACAGCGACCAAGCAGAGAATCAAATCAAGAATTCAACGCCTTTTACAATAGCTACAAAAATAAAATAAAACAAAATAAAAATAAAATAAAATAAAATACTTAGGAATATACATAACCAGGAAGTTGAAAGACCCTCTACGAGGAAAATTGCAGAATACTCCTCAAAGAACTCATAGACAACATAAACAAATGGAAACACATCCCACGCTCATGGATGGGTAGAATCAATATTGTGAAAACGATCATATTGCCAAAAGCAATCCATTCCCCATCAAAATACCACCATCATTCTTCACAAAATTAGAAAAAGCAATTCTAAAATTAATATGGAAACAAAAAAGAACCCACATAGCCAAAGTAAGACTAAGCACAAAGAACAAATCTGGAGGCATCACACTACCTGATTTCAAACTACACTATAAGGCCACAGTCACCAAAACAGCATGGTACTTGTATAAAAATAGGCACACAGAACAATGGAACAGAATAGAGAACCCAGAAATAAACCTATATACTTACAGCCAACTGATCTTCCACAAAGCAAACAAAACCATAAAGTGAGTAAAGGACACCCTTTTCAACAAACGGTGCTGGGATAATTGGCTACCCATATGTAGGAAAAAGAAACTGGATCCTCATCTCTCACATTATACAAAAATCAACTCAGGATGGATTAAAGACTTCCAAGCCTGGAAACTATAAAATTCTAAACGATAACATTGGAAAATACTTTTAAACACTGGCTTAGGAAAGGATTTCATGACCGAAACCCAAAAGCAAATGCAATAAAAATGAAGAGAAATAGCTGGGAATTAATTTAACTAAAGAGCTTTTACATGGCAAAAGGAGCATTCAGCAGAGTAAACAGACGACCCACAGAGCAGGAGAAAATCTTCACAATCTATACATCTGACAAAGGACTAATATCCAGAATCTATAACAAACACACACAAATCAGTAAGAAAAAACAATCCCATCAAAAAGTGGGCTAAGGACAAGAATAGACAATTCTCAAAAGAAGATATACAAATGGCCAACAAACACATGAAAAAATTAGCAACGGCCCGGCGGAGCAAGATGGCCGAATAGGAACAGCTCCAGTCTCCAACTCCCAGTGTTATGCACATGTACCCTAGAACTTATAGTATAATAAAAAAATAAATAAAAATTAAAAAAAAAGAAAATGCCCAATAAAAAAAAAATTAAATCGTTTAAATAGCTGCACGTGGCTAGTGGTTCCCACAATGAGGAGCACAGCTGAAGATGTGCGTACACCCATATTAAGTCACTGATGGATGGAGGACTATGTGCTGGTGTTGAAATGTGTCACGTGAGTGTATTCCTGTACTATTTGTATCAGTGGAAAAGGAATGTTTACATAGCAAAATACAATAAATAGCTTCTCAAAAGAAAAAAAAAATTAGCAACATCACTAATGATCAGGGAAATGCAAATCAAAACCACAATATGATACCACCTTACTCCTGCAAGCATGGTCATAATCAAAAAATCAAAAAAGAGTAGATGTTGGCATTGATGCGATGATCACGGAACACTTCTACACTGCTGGTGGGAATGTAAACTAGTACAGCCACTATGGAAAAGAGTGTGAAGATTCCTTAAAGAATTAAAAGTGGAACTACCATTTGATTCAGCAATTCCACTACTGGGTATCTACCCAGAGGAAAAGGAGTCATTATTTGAAAAAGCTACTTGCACATGCATGTTTATAGTGGTACAATTCACAATAGCAAAATCGTGGAACCAACCCAAAAGCCCATCAATCAATGAGAGGATCAAGAGGATAAAGAAACTGTGAGAGATATATATATATATACATATATATATGTTATATCATATATGATGGAATAGTACTCAGCCATAAAAAGGAATGAATTAACAACATTTGCAGTGACCTGGATGAGACTGGAGACTATTATTCTAAGTGAAGTAACCCAGGAATGAAAACAGTACATCGTATGTTCTCACTGATATGTGGGAGCTAAGCTGTGAGTTCCACAAAGCCATAAGAATGATAAAATGGATTTTGGGGACTTGGGGGGAAGATGGGGAGGTGAGCAAGGGATAAGAGACTACAAATATGGTGCAGTATATACTGCTTGGGTGATGAGTGCACCAAAATCTCACAAATCACCACTAAAGAACTTACTCATGTAACCAAATACCACCTGTACCCCAATAACTTATGGAAAAATAAATAAAGAAATAAAGTATTGCTTCTAAGTTCAAAAGCTAGCTCTTTCATTTACTTAGCTTGTAACCTGAAGCAAATTTATTTAGCTTCACTTGGTCTCAGTTTCCCCATCGATGGAATGATGACAATACGAGTAATTACTATATAGTATTATCAGGAGGAAGAAGACATGATATAAGTTATATGAAGTTCTTGGCTGGGCGTGGTGGCTCACGCTTGTAATCCCAGCACTTTGGGAGGCTGAGGCGGGTGGATCACAAGGTCAGAGGTTTGAGACCAGCCTGGCCAACATGGTGAATCCATGTCTCTACTAAAAATACAAAAAAGTTACCCAGGTGGTAGTGGTGTGCGCCTGTAATCCCAGCTACTCGGGAGGCTGAGGCGGGAGAATTGCTTGAACCTGGGAGGTGGAGATTGCAGTGAGTAGAGATCATGACATCACTGCACTCCAGCCTGGGTGACAGAGAGAGACTCCGTCTAAAACAAAAAAACAGAAGTTCTTAGTCAAGTGTCTAGGGCAGTGGTCCCAACCATTTTGGCACCAGGGACTGGTTTGATGAAAGACAATTTTTACGAGGACAGGAAGTGAGGAAGTAGTTTTGGGATGAAACTGTTCCACCTCAGATCATCAGGCATTAGTTAGATTTTCATAAGGGGCATGCAACCTAGATCCCTTGCATGCGCAGTTCCCAATAGGATTCAAACTCCTATGAGAATCTAATGCCAAGGTTGATCTGACCAGGAGGTAGAACTCAGGTGGTAATGCTCCATCAGCTGCCGCTCACCTCCTGCTCTGTGGCCTGGCTGCCAACAGGCCTCGGGCTGATACCTGTCCATGGCCCAGGGGTAGCAGACTCCAGGTCTAGGGTATAGCAAACACTGAAAAGTACTGGCCATTATAATCATTTATCAGGCTTGGAGAGTAAAGTCTAGACTCTGTCATCATCTTTTTATTGCTGTGGGGTTAGTAAGTCTGGGCCTACATCTCATTTTTGGTTTTATTCACTCACACTCCTGGGTTTTTCTGCCCGTCTTGGGTATTACTGCATTCTTTATCATTGGGAGATAGTAAATAGCCTGAGTAAACAGGGATTACAACTCAGTACATGGCTCACTACATCTCATGTCACAATAGAAAGAGCTGTGAGCACTGTAACTACCTGATTCATATCCCACCAAAATGACATTGAGGTTGGCTCCTGTCTACGTAACTGGCAAAATGCAAAATGTGTATTAAAATAATTTACTTTGAGGCCGGGCGTGGTGGCTCAAGCCTGTAATCCCAGCACTTTGGGAGGCCGAGATGGGCGGATCACGAGGTCAGGAGATCGAGACCATCCTGGCTAACACGGTGAAATCCCGTCTCTACTAAAAAACACAAGAAACTAGCCGAGCGAGGTGGAGGGCACCTGTAGTCCCAGCTACTCGGGAGGCTGAGGCAGGAGAATGGCGTAAACCCAGGAGGTGGAGTTTGCAGTGAGCTGAGATCTAGCCACTGCACTCCAGCCTGGGCGACAGAGCGAGACTCCGTCTCAAAATAATAATAATAATAATAATAATAATAATAATAATAATAATTTACTTTGTTTAAGAGTCTATAACTTACTTTGACTAGATTTTACCAAACTACTAGTAAATTTACCAAATTACTAAATTTTAATTGCCAATTGAATTTATCCATGCTTTCAGTCTTAAAGTTTTGGTCACCACTTACTTTCTCCTAGTTTTGAAGGAAGTGGTAGGAAACCATTTTCAAATTTTTCTAATGAATGAGTTTCTTGATAAGAATGATTCTGATTTTCCATGTGTATGTATTTGATTTTTCTTTTTTTTCAGTATTTACTTAGGTTGACATCTGAAAACTTACATAAGAAGTGCAAGTGAAGGAAAACCAATTATAAATAGAAGTGATTAGCTCACCCCCACCAACCCCTCAAAGAAGAAAAAGACTGGCTATATATTTAGGAAAACCTAACTTTTCTTCTTTTATAAAACATAGCAAAACTACCTATAACTAAAGCACTATATAGATATTAGTTTGGTGATTTATAACTTACTTTTAAAATATGACTAGCTGGGTGTGGTCACATGCAACTGAGGAAGCTGAGGAGGGATGATCACTTCAGTGATCTATGATCTTACCACTATACATTAACCTCAGCGACAGAATGAGACCCTGTCTTTAAAAACATATATTAAATATAAAAGTAAAAAACAAAATATTACAAATATGGCAATCAGCATATTACCTGCTGGATCAGTTTGAGAAAACGACTTGAGAGATTTAGGTTTTCATAGAGAAGCCAAATTTTCGTTTTCTTTCTTTTTCCAACTTTCTTTTAAAATATTTCTAAAGTTAATTTCTTATAGTAGCTGTATATATCCCCAAGTGTTAAACAATCTAATTCAAAAGTCAAGTAAGACTGAAATATTATCTCTGTAAAATATAATTAATAATTTAAAGGTAATAGTTTAAGTTTCACTTTGAAGAGTATATGTGTTTTCTCCCAAGGCAATGCCTATTTTAAAATCCTAAAGTAATCCCCATTCATATAGTTAAGACACGACTTTACAGTTTTTACTGTTAAATGGAAAAAAGTAAATTTTGAACTTAAAGGTTGAATGTACCCTATAAAAAGTAAAACAGGAAATGCAACAACTTCAACTTAAGCTGTATCAGTAGCTGATTTAAGTTATTCACTCCAAACAGTGACATTCTTCCTTCCCCCAAGGGCTTTCCATTTCCTTCTTTTCATCTATTCTTTTTTTTTTTTTTAAACTATAACTGAGTTTCCTATAGGAAAGGGAAGCTGGAGTAGCAAAATTTAAGTGCATGTATACCCCATTTCTACTCATTTTTCTCTTGCAGATGGTTAGAAGTAAAGTGTATACTTACTTTTACTTTTCCTAAAATATGCCCCTGTCACAGGAGTGAAAGGCATTTTCTGTGAAATTATAACCAGCCTTACTAAGTGAATTTACCCTTTCAAAAGTAATTGAAAGATAAGGAAATGTATCAAGGCATGAGATAAAACAAATTCAACATTTTAGCCAATGTTTCGCTAAAGTGACGGAGGAAGACAGCAATACCAGCAAAATAAAGCAGAAAAGCCAGGTGGCTGATAGTTCCACTTGTAAAAAATCTGGAAACAAACCAAAATGATATTAGAAAAAGAAACCTAACAGTTATTCTTCTAATGGCACAATTGTTGCTAATTATGTAAAATCATTGTATTTTTGTTGTCACTTATCATATTTTGATTGTATGCTATGCAATATAGTGAGCACATTCAAAACACTAAGTCTCACGAAAAGCTGTCTGAAATAGATACTATTATATCTGTTCTATAGATTGGAAACCGAGCCTTAGAAATTCTCAAATCATTGCCAAAGATCACTTACGATTTGAACCTAGGGCTTAGCCACCATGGTAAGTTGACAGCATTTCTCCCTACCTTTTCATGTTCTATGTAGCTACTAATTGCATGGTACCAGGCATTTGGTCTTTATTCATTAAATAATATTAATGTGACCCATTCTTTCATTATTTCATATCAAAATAATTTCTCTTCAACTTTCCTTGGGAATTACTACAACAAAACTTTGTTTTGTTTCTTCTGTTTTTGTTCATTCAAGTAAACATTTCATTTAGGCTCCTCTGGGGGCATAATTAATTGGTTAGATCATTCTAAAGTTCTCCAATAGCTTTTCCCCTCATTTTCTTAAATATTTTCATTAAGTACTCAAAAACTATTTAAAAAGTCCAAATTGTTAACAACAACAACAACAACAATAACTTCCTAGGCTTATCTATCCTTACCATCACCTCTACATAATATCTTTACATCCTTACCTCAAAACTTTTACTAAATGCACTCCTTTTTCTCAAATTACACAACCACCACTCCTTATGCAG
This sequence comes from Rhinopithecus bieti, assembly GCF_001698545.2. Lineage (NCBI taxonomy): Eukaryota > Metazoa > Chordata > Mammalia > Primates > Cercopithecidae > Rhinopithecus > Rhinopithecus bieti. The sequence goes on along the minus strand of NW_016816430.1, from coordinate 114,590 downwards.
GAAATACTATAACATTCTCCTAACCTAGTCTTCCTGACACTACTTTCTTCCTCTTCTGGTTAGTCCCAAATACCTCTACCAGAGTGATCTTCCTGAAACATAATCTAATTTGATTTCAGACTGTAGCTGAATTGATATACTGTAACGAAATATCACATATACAAGAATATATAAAATACATACTTGGCATTTAAGGAATAAAATGAAACGAACAACTAAAGGTCTACTAACTTGACTGAGAAAGAGAACATTCCCAGTATTTTATTTTATTTATTTATTTATTTTTTGAGACGGAGTCTGGCTGTGTCGCCCAGGCTGGAGTGCAGTGGCCGGATCTCAGCTCACTGCAAGCTCCGCCTCCCGGGTTACACCATTCTCCTGGCTCAGCCTCCCAAGTAGCTGGGACTGCAGGCACCTGCCTCCTCGCCTGACTAGTTTTTTGTAGTTTTTAGTAGAGACGGGGTTTCACCATATTAGCCAGGATGGTTTCGATCTCCTGACCTCGTGATCCGCCCATCTCGGCCTCCCAAAGTGCTGGGATTACAGGCTTGAGCCACCGCGCCCGGCCATTCCCAGTATTTTAGAAGCCCTTGTTTGGCCTTCCCAGATCTCAGTCTGTCCTTCCCCCAATAGGTGAACACATTCCTAAAGTTTGCATTAATTATTGTCTTGTTTCCCAATTTAGTGTGGTCACATAGCATGTGACTCAAGTGATATATATATATATATACACACACACACACACACACATACACATACACACACACATATACACACACATGTATGTATTTTAGTGTTGTCTATCTGCACTTTATTCAAATAGGTTCATACTGTACATATTCCTTGGTGATCACTCCTTTTTTTCAATACTATGTTTTTCAGATGCATCCAGGTTACTGCCTCTAGCTCTGTTACATAGCATTTCTTTGTATCAACATTACAAAATACATTTATCTATGTTGTTGATGATATAATGTGAGTTATGCTATGTATTAGTCCATTCTCACACTGCCAATAAAGACATACATCTGAGACTGGGTAATTTATAAAGGAAAGAAGTTTACCTGACTTTCAGTTCTGCATGGGTGAGGAGGCCTCAGTAAACTTACAATCATGGCGGAAGGCTAGAGAGAAGCAAGGCACCTTCTTCACACAGCAGCAGGAAGGAGAAGTGCTGAGTGAAGGGGGAAGAGCTCCTTATAAAACCATTAGGTCTCATGAGAACTCACTCACTATCACAAGAACAGCACGGGGGAACGGTCTCCCATGATTTAATTACCACCACCTGGTCTCTCCCTTGACAAGTGTGGATTATGGGAGTTATAATTCAAGATGGAATTTGGATGGGAACACAAAGCCTAACCATATCATGCTATAATCTGAATGTGTATAACCAATGTAGTGATACAAAGAGGTGAGGCCTTTGAGACGGCAGTAGGTCACATGGGAAGAGCCCTCATAAATGGGATAGTGCCCTTATAAAGAAGATCCAAAAGAGACTCCCACCCTTTGCCAAGTGAGGACACAGTGAGAAGGTGCTGTCTGTGAACAGGCCCTTATCAGACGTTGAATCTGCTAGCACCTTGATCTTTGACTTCCCAGCCTCCAGAACTGTTAGTAATAAATTTCCTGTTGCACACAAGCTACCCAATTTATGATATATTATTATAGCACCCTGAATAGGCTAAAACAAGTTGTTCTGTTATTTTGTTATTATAAGCAAACTGCCATGAACATTCTTGTACATTCCTTTGGTGTGCATATGCTGGAGATCCTGTATAGTACATGCCAGGATACATTGTACATAAACTATTTTCAAAGATTATTTCCAAGATTTATACCAATTTATACTCCCATGTGATTTCTCTTTTCCTCCACATCAGAGATCAGCAAATCTCAGCTCATGAGCCCAATCAAGTTTGCTGCCTATCTTTGTTAATAAATGTTTATTGGAAAAAAAATTATGTTCATTTGGTTAGATATTGTGTGCAGCTGCTTTTGTAATACAACAGCACAGTCAAGTAGTTATGAGAAAATTTATGCAAATCCTAAAATAATTACTATCTGGCCCTTTACAGAAAGTTAGCCAACCTCTGTCCTATATCCTTGTAAACACTTGATATTTTTTGACTTTGAAAATCTTTGCCAATTTGGTGCATAATAAAATACCTCATTGTGATTTAACATGTACATATATTAAATTACATTTTACTTCATTACTAATGATGTTTATCATCTTTTCATATGCTTACGGACTTTTCCGATTTCCTTTTCTGTGAAATGTTTATTCATGCCTTTTGCCAATTTCTCTATTAGTTTTTGTTAGATTTTCTCCCCTTTTTAAACCATAGGAGTTCTTTGTATATACTAGTTAGCAAACATTTTTCAGTGACATGTGTTGGAAATATTCTCTCCCAGTCCCTGGCTTATCTTTTACTCTCTCTCTCTGTGTGTCTCTTTCTGTGTATGTGTGTGTGTGTGTGTGTGTGTGTGTGTTTCCTGAAACAGTGTATTTTTTTCTGAACAGAAATAATTAATAAATAAATTAATTTGAGACAGTCTTGCTCTGTTGCCCAGGCTGCAGTGCAGTGGTGCTATCTCAGGTCACTGCAACCTCTGCCTCCTGGGCTCAGGTGACCCTTCCACCTCGGCCTCCCAGGTAGCTGAGACGACAGGTGCACGCCACCACACCTGGCTCATTTTTGTATTTTTGAGAGAGTCAAGGTTTCGCCATGTTGCCTAGGCTGGTCCCAAACTCCTGAGCTCAAGTGATCCACTCGTCTCAGCCTGCCTTGGCCTCCCAAAGTGCTGGGATTACAGGCGTGAGCCACTGTGCCAGGCCGGGATTGATTTTTGAGTGTGAGATGAGATAAGGCTTCAATTTCACTTTTCATCTTCAGGGGTCATCACTTTTTCCAGCATCGTTAATTACATTTTTTTTTCTTTTCCCACTAATTAGCAATGTCTATTCTTTCAAAAGCCAAATATCAAAAAGGAAAGGATCTCTGTCTAGGTTATTTGGTCCTACTGTTCTATTTTGTTTTCACAATGACAACACCACACTGTCACAATATCTGATTGGGCAAGTGGCACATGGATCATCTCTGTTCATCGACACAAACTGTAGAGTTAGTTTGTCCAATTCCATGAAAAACCAGGATGAAATTAATTTGAATTTTTAGATCAAAGTTGAGAGAATTCACTTCCTTATAATATACAGCCTGAAAACACGGTATATAGATTGTGCATCTCTTATCCAGAATGTTTGGGACCAGAAGCGTTTGGATTTTTTTGAATTTTGAGATACTTGAATATATATAATGAGACATCTTGGGATGAAAACCAAATCTAAACACAAAATTTATATACATTTTATATATACCTTATACACATATATAATTGTATAAGATTAGCCTGAAGTAATTTTATACAATATTTTGAATCATTTTGTGCATGAAGCAAAGTTTTGACTACATTTTGATGGCGACCTGTCACATGACGTCAGGTGTAAAATTTCTCCACCTGTGGCATTATGTCAGTGCTCAAAGTGTTTAGGATTCTGAAGCACTTCAGATTTTGGATTTTCAATTAGGGATGCTCAACCTGTATATGTCTCTATTTATTTAAGTATTACTTAATATCTTACAACAAAATGTTATAATTTTCTCAATAAAGGACATTAGTGTATTTTAATAGTTTTTTTGTTGTTCGTGGTGGTTATTATTGTTATTGTTGATTTAAGAGCTGTTAGAAAAAAGTTTTTTAGTTTGTTTTATTCTAATTACATTTCCTGATTGTTACAGGCATGTGGATATACAATTGAATTTTATATACAGATTTTAGTATCAAATACATTTGCAAAACTCTTTTAAGCTGGTTAGAAATTCTGATAATGAGCGTATTTGTCTTGTTCTGGATTATAAAGAGAAAGGTTCCTATATTTCATACCAAGTATGACATTTATAATATACTTCTGGATATGACCTTTTTCAGATTTGGGAAATTCCCTTTTATCCTAGCCTGCTAATATCCTTTTATCATTAATAAATATTGAACTTACCAAATGCTCTTTCTGTATTTGTTACTATAATTAAGCACTTCTCCTTTAACCTATTAATGCAGTAAATTAAATTAATTAATTTTCTATTAAATTAACCTTTGTTTCCTAGGATAAACAGTCTGGCTCATTAATTCTGAGCATTGTTGTATAATTAAAATATTTAAGGCTGTGAAATTCATTCCAAAATTTGCTTTACTTTCAACCCACAGGTTTTGTAACATATTTTTGTTATTATTTAGTTTTAAATACTTAACATTTCAATTATGATTTCTTTCTTTTAACCTATCAGTTATTTGAAAATGTAGTTTTAAGTTTTCAGATATTTGTCTTTTTCTTCCTAGAAGTATGCCTAGATTGATTTTTTACTTCCTTGGGTGGTATTTAAGAAATGTGAGCTATATGGTCATCAATGGCTTAATATTTGTTGAATATATCTTTATGCCCTAGAATGTAGTCAACTTTCATAAAGTTTTTCCTGTGTTTGAAAATAATATTTATACCCCAATTGTGGAGTATGATGTTCTCTGAATGCTACACAGATCAAATTTGTTAATTGTACTGTTTAAATCTTCTATGGAATTGTTGATGTTTTTTCTGGTTGATTTATCAGTTACTGAGAGATGTAGTATAAAATCTCTGGCTACACCCAGAGACTATATTATTAGGTGCATATAAGAATAGCACTATTATGTCTTAACAGTGGTTGAATTCCTTATCTCTAGGAATGCCTCTTAAAGTTTACTTTTTCTGATAACAAAATGAGTACACTTTCTTTTGTTTATTAATGAGTGGTAAACAAAGTTTGTCTGTCTTTTGGCTTTAAATCTTTATCCAGAAGTTTTAAGTATATATCCTGTAAACACAATGCAACTTGATTTTGTATTTTATTTGTTTTAAATCCAATATGACATCTGTTTTAACCAAAAGTTTAGTCTACTTACATTGATAGTGATTACCATTATATTTTGATTATTTCTATACTCATATATGCTTTCCACCTTTTTCTTTTTTTAAAATCAAGAAAATTGAGAGTTATTGAATCTTCAAAAAAAAAAAAGGAACTGAACTTATTTCACATAGGCAAGACACATTGCAGAATATAAAACACAGATAATAAACAAGAATCTTTAAAACACTTCCCTATGCATCACTCTGGTGTATACCTATTCATATTTTTATTATTTCTATAGGTTCAATTATATTGGGTTTAATGAGATATGTATACATACATAATGTTGAAGTTTTCTGAGGAGGAAAACTATGAAATAATATTTAAGGAGATTTCCTTAGTAGTATAAAACAGATTGGAGGAAAGAGATTAGTGTCACCAAATATAGAAAAAAAATAAGGCTGCAATAGTTTTCTGAACATAAGATAAAAGCATGATTACAGGTGCATTTGAGCACTCAGCACCTAGTTGCCCTTGATAAATATGTCACTAAAACTTAAAAGCCAGAAATGTTGCACTAAGTTTGAAAGCAAATCTTCATATCCCTACCATTATTAATGAAAGACATTGTTTTAAGTTATAATTCAAGCATAGTTTAAAGTCACTGAACCTTAGCTCTTGAATGAGATCATAAATCTCCACTGTGTGCAATAGAAATCAGCCCACTTTTGGAAGATCTTGACAAGTAGTTGGAAGGTGAATTAGTTAATCAAAGGTCTGTTCATTTACATGTCGTCAAATTAAATTGGGGCAATAGTTTCACTGAATTAACCAGTTGTTTAAGTGTTGCATAAATATAGCCTTAGTTTTAAAATTAAGAACTGGCAGGATTTCTTCTTAGAAGATTGCCAAGTCTGGGGCTATTAAAGGCTGTCCCATCCCAAGAACTTTCCACTTCTAGCTGTCAAGGATCTTTTTTCTTAATTAAGCCAAAATAGCTTGATGTCTGAGAGACTTCCTGATTGTAAATGAAGTGTCTTTGGAAACATTTCTATGTCTTCCAGGCCTAGAGACTGATCCACTTGCTCTTAAGATTCATGTACACTCGAGTGGGAAGAGCAGGAGGAGGGAGTGTTGCAAGGAAAGAGAGCACTGGCCAGTGAGTCAGGTGTTACTGAGTGGGACTTGCCACAGGAGCAAATATGTCCATTGGGGATTTGTGGCTGTCATAAACAATTTCCATAAGCTGCTGGGAAGCCCTGTTTCCACACTATTGGGACTGTTTAGAAAGGCACCCACTATCCTGGCAGAGTTCACCATCTTAGTTCTTAACATCCACACTGATTTGTTCTTTGTTCAACAGCCTAGTTCTTCAGGCTCGGGGATCTACATGTTCCTCTGAAAATGGCCATATTATCACTATCTAGACCTCATACTCAGTATCACGGTTATTTTCCCTCTTTAAGTTTTTCCTTTCTCCCTTTACTCATTTCAACACACACACACACACACACACACACACACACACACACACCCCTACTTCTTGAGCATGTACAATGTTCTAGGCACTAGACACTTAGCTAGGTTCAGGGAGTATGGTGATAAATAACTTAGAAATAATTTCTGCATTTCCAGTGCTCATAATAGTAGGGACACATAGCAAAGGCATTATCCATGTTCACTCTTGATAACCTTTTTATCAACTGTTGTCCCAAATAACCCTTTCCTCCCCCCCCACAATCTCAACCCAAGAGTCTCTATTACAATGACTGGAATAAATACTCCTTTTGCAAAATGTGACCAAGAAGGACCCAGACAGATGTCTTAGACAAAGACTGTAATCTGTTAAGGGTCATACCACATCAGATTTGGGCAAAAAGGTAAAGGATTCTGGATATAAGAAATAATTTTGTTCTCACTCATAGGTGGGAATTGAACAATGAGATCACTTGGACTCGGGAAGGGGAACATCACACACCGGGGCCTATTATGGGGAAGGGGGAGGGGGGAGGGATGGCACTGGGAGTTATACCTGATGTAAATGATGAGTTAATGGGTTCTGACGTGTTGATGGGTGCAGCACACCAACATGGCACAAGTATACGTACGTAACAAACCTGCACGTTGTGCACATGTACCCTAGAACTTAAAGTATAATAATAATTAAATAAAATTTTAAAAAATAATAAAATTAAAAAAAAAAGAAATAATTTCACTTTCTCCACACTTAATACAGTTGCTTATTTTTAGTTGCCAGTTGTTGTTTTTCTTTTGGGAAACTTTCTCTCTTCAATGAAAATTCAATGGTGACTCATTGAGACCCCCCATGGAGAGGACTGTGCTCCATGGGACACCTGTGGATAGGGCCACCATGGCAGTTCCCTGGTGGAGTGGGTCTGCTGGGCACACAGCCATCCCCGCAGGCCAGCTCTGACCCAGGTTACAGTAATGCAAACGATTTGCTTTAATCCAACCAAAATAAGAGTAGGCAGTCCTAAAGCACTTTAAGAAAAATCTCGTTCTACCTTTGACCCAGGCTATTTTTCTTCAATATTTAAAGTTCAAAGGTGTCGTGTGCTTATGCTTTTATTTCAACGCAGAAAATCACCTTTATTGTATTTGATCACTCTCTTACTTTAATTTGTAGACTTGCTTATTTACATAGCATACGCTGGACTTTAGCCTAATGTTTAATGGATATAATAATACAAGAACTTTTTAAAACTTGTTAACTAGGAAATACATAAAATACTGACCTTGTGAGTAAATGTCTTTTGCATACATTTTTAAGCATTAGTTGCAAGAGTGAGGTTTTAACATGACTCCTGGGAGAATTATACCAGTCTTTATGGAACACATTGCTCACAGCTGTGGTGAAATTGCGATCACTAAAATTCACAGTACTTTTTATTCCACATCAGTGACATCACTGGTATAATTTAACTATAACTCACATATGGGAAGCAGTTGTCTACAAATTGGAATTCTCCACAGACTGATTCTAAGGTGGGGAAGAAACTATAACATAAAGCAATTGTATGATTTTATTTTGCATTCATCATTAATGTCAGTTTCCAAAACATTTTGGATAACATTATCAGAGGGTATACTTCTCTTCCCATGAAAGCAGATGAGATTTTGAGGATACGTTTCAAGGTACTAATAGAAAGACACCCTTCCATGAGACCAAAGTGCTAGCTTTCCAGCTACAGGTTCTACTGTTTTTGTTCCATAAAGACCTTCTGTTTAGACATATGACAGTAAGACAGCTTGTGTCTAAAACCTAATTCAGTGTCCCCTGGTAATCTCATGAGGAATCTGAAATTAAGGCAAAGAGAATACCAAAACAGGTGGATTGTTTTAGAATATTTAGGTCCTCACTGGAGAAGAGTAAGATAGAAACAAGTAGAGAATTGCCCATTATTAACTCTCTGTTGTTTCATCGCTCATATTGACTTGCTTCATGGTAACTTGAATGTCACCCTGTATCCTTCTGTTGGGCAAATTAGTTTGATTACAGGATGAAATAGATCCCAAATGTTTTTTTTTAATTAACAAGAACTAGACTGCTCCTTGACCTCATTCAAACAGGAGAAAATAAATCTTCCCATGGGAGAATATGGTCAAGGAAATAGAATTCAGGACTAGGCTAGAATGGCCACCTGTACGGAATACATTCTGCTCAAGGGGAATATTTGCAACCAGAAAAACAAAGCTTCTAATATTCATTCATTTAGACCCTCAACATAGATATATGAAGCTCTGGTCATGTGTCAGCGCTAGGGATTAGACATTCTATAAGGTTTTGTTGATTACTATGGCATGGCTGGCATTGCTCTGGGCATGGAGTTTCAATGGTAAATAGGACCAAGTTCCTACCCTGTGGGGCTTCTATTCTAGTAGAGGGCATAAACAGTATAAAATACAGATATAATTTCAGGTAGTGGTAATACAAAGAAGAAAAATAAATCCCAGAAGGACTAGAGATTGCCTGGAGGCAGGGAGAGGAAGAAAGTTATTTTGAGGATATGGTAAGGAAAGTTTCTCTGGAAAGTGAAATTTGAAAAAAGGCCTTAAGGAGGTGAGAATGAGGCATGAGGCTCTGGCGTTCCAGGTGGAATGAACAGCAAGGGCAACTGGCCTCAGATGATAATAGCCTTAGTACTGCCAGAAATAAAAGGAAGGGGAGCAAGTGTGGTATTTCCAGGGGGAGATAAGGTTGAGAAAGCAAATGGATCCTGTGGGGCCTTTGTAGACCTCAGGCAAACTTCTGGATTTTATTCTGAGTGTGAGAGAAACCACAGGAAGATTCTGAGCAGGACAGCAGAGGAATCTGGTCCATGCTTAACAAGGAGACGTAGGTTGCTTTGTGAAGAAATGATTACAGGATTTGAGACTAGTATCAGAGATGGGGTAGGGGCTTTCCCATTAATCCCGGTGAAAGACGATGATGGCTGAAATAGGGTGATGGGAGTGGAGGTGTTGACACTGGTCAGAATCAGCATGAATTCTGAAAGTAGAGCTGACAGAGCTTGCTGAAGTAGGAGGTGGGTTGTAAACTGTGAGAGAAAGAGAGGAGTGAGGAAGATTCCTAAGAATTTGGGTGAGTGGATAAAAAGTGATACTGCTAGCTGAGATGGGTACTCAGATCATTAAGACAGGCCCTGGACTCAAGATGCAAGCAGTTCACATCACTGAGAATAGACCAACCAACACACACACACAAACACACACACACACACACACACACCCCTAGCAAGTGTTGTAATAAAAATATACACAGGAATTTCCTTATCTCTGGATTTTTCATAACTTTTATTTAAATGATTCACCTTTTGTCAGTTCCATAAATAGACAGGTGAATGGTGTGGCCTGCTGCTATGTGGATATCTGATATTTCTGTGCTGGCTGACTGTACAAATTAGTTTGTACAGCAGCAGATTCTTCATGGTTATTTACCATATAAGTATCTATTCCTTCACATCACAGAAGGTATTCTCCCTATCCCTTTCTCCAAATTTCCAAACTTGTCCAGGCTATGATGATCACTCAAGATAGAATCAGAGTGTCTTTTTCTGTATAGATGGATAAGATTCATCTATATTGTTTGATGGAGCAAGATGGAGAAAGAGAAGAGTTTATGCACGCTTAGCATTTCATCACCCACAGAAAGAAACCATAAGAAGAGCTACATGGTAATAGAACTTGTTCCTCACAATTCCAGAGTAGCAACTTGCAGATTCTCAAATTTTGGAGAGTGTGTTAAAATGCTGATCCCCAGAACCCATCTGTAGAATATCTAATTCAGTAAGTTGGGAAAGAGCCAAATAGTCTTTATGGTTTATTATTATTATTATTATTATTATTATTATTATTATTATTATTTTAGAGACAGGGTCACTGTCACCCAGGCTGGAGTGCAGTGCCATGATCATGGCTCATTGTAACCGCGAACTCCTAGCCTCAAGTGATTCTCCCACCTCGGCAACACAAAGTGCTGGGATTACGGGTATGAGCCACCATACATGGCTTGAATAGTTTTGTGTTTAATAATTTCTTCCCCCATGTCTGATGCTAGATTCACACTGATCATCCTTGGAGAACCACTATCATCTATAAATTGTTCCATTTTATCTTAGTGTGTTGTGCCTTCTAAACTGTAGACAGAGGAATCATATTCAGCATAAAGTTTTGCAATTAAGGATGATAAAAGATGAAAGATATTTTAAAGATTCTCTGACCTAAACTTCTTTTATTCTTTTAAATATCAGAGTTATAAGAAGTTGACAGCTCTTAATCTCAGATCTAGTCACATATAAAATGCATCTTAAATATGTAACTATAGTTACCAAATATGGATTGGATATTGAAGCTATTTTTAATGGAGGCAAGCATGCTACATTTGAGTGATTTTATAAAAGATGATTTTTAAATCTTGCCTAGGGCAAAACTTTTAGAAAGAGCTTTTGTGGCTGCTATCAGTATGTTCAAATTATGCATAATTTTGTTTCTACCATTCTTGTCTTAAATCACCAGAACTCAAGTGTAATTATTAACATGATGGAGAATACTATCCTCACCTTGAGACATTTTGCTGTGTACTCTCATGAACACTATAGAAAAAGATCTAAAGTTATGGGGAAAATATAGTATATTTTCTTGTTTACCTCACAAGCATATCAATTTCAATCAATAATCACAAACTTGCCTGTAATCCCAGCACTTTGGGAGGCCGAGACGGGCGGATCACGAGGTCAGGAGATCGAGACCATCCTGGCTAACACGGTGAAACCCCGTCTCTACTAAAATACAAAACTAGCCGGGCGAAGTGGCGGGCGCCTGTAGTCCCAGCTACTCGGGAGGCTGAGGCAGGAGAATGGCGTAAACTCGGGAGGCGGAGCTTGCAGTGAGCTGAGATCTGGCCACTGCACTCCAGTCCGGGCGACAGAGCGAGACTCCGCCTCAAAAAAAAAAAAAAAAAAAAAAAAAAAAAAAAAAAAAAAATCACAAACTTTAGGAAAATGTCCATCAACTGTTAATGCTATGGAATCCTTTTGGGACAGATCCACTAACATTTAATGCAATTGATTATTCATGTTTCCATTAACTTCCTCGTACTGTATTTTCATTAGGTGAAATAAATGTTTTATCCAAATTCCTATTTTAGTTAAGTTGCCTTGACTTTAAAAAATATTACCATTACATTAAATAATTTAATGTTCTAGGACTAACTGCCCAAATAAGCTTTACTTTCAAGGACATATTTTATGTATCTGAAAATTCAATATACTTTTATATGAATTACTTTTGTGCATAGACTGATAAAATCATAATTAGAGCTCTTAATATTGGATGATAATAAAATTCAAAATGAACTCACAACCTTTAATGCAAGGAGTATATGTCTCTAGTACTTTCTCTTATATGAAAATATAGATTTTATCAGAATTCTAGTAGGTTCATTTTCATGATGTGTATTGTGTTATTCGTAGCACAAAGTATTTGTCATGTAACTGAATTGCTTAACTATAAATTCAGATAATGAATATAACTTAAATGAATATAATGACTTTTAGAATTTGTGTTATGTCTGAGTTTAAGGGAAGATTCTAATTCAAGACTCACTGAGATGACTCAGGTAGTCTCCTAAAGAACGGAAGCCTCTGAGATGTTCCTTTGGCAGTGGACTTGAAGGTCAGCCTCAAAAAATAAAAAGCTGAATGGGAAACTAGAATTTAACTTAGCCAATTTGGGACACACACTGTTCAGAAGTTAGAAAAGCATAAAAATTAGCATTTACCCATAAACAAAAAGAAAAATTCTGTTACCACATGTGAAGTATCTCAACAGTAAAAATAACCTCTAGCATTAATATTTAATTTCCCTGGACTTGTGGGATCATATGCACCCCATTCATGGTTCCCCTAATTAGGTGCAGCCCTAGACAAAACTGTGAAGAAAGAAAAGCCTGTTTCCCTTTCTGCATCCTTTTCCTCTTCTGATTACCAATCACCTAGGTTCTCCTGTGAGCCAAACTTAGTTTTATAGAACACTGACCCTAAAATATCAACGATACCTTATGCAACACTCCTGGAGGTGAGGGTGTATTGATATTGCCGAAGAGGACTTTAGAAAGACGGTAATGTCTGACCCATAGTTCATCTCTAATGGTTAGATTCCAAGGACTACTCTGATATCCGGGCAGGACATCAACCTTCACAAATTGGACCCTAAAGTGATTGATTCATATATCTGCATAAAGCAAATCTTTTTTGGATCAATGAGGAAAGGAGGAAAAAAAAGAAGGGGGGGTGATTGCAACTGCCCACCCTCAAAAATTACCAGGCAACGTCCATGCTTTCCTTATTGATTTCAATCTACTGGAAACTCCTTCTTTTTAGCACCAAGGAAGACAGTGAAAATCTTTGCTTCTCCTGACTGTAGTGGAAAGCAGGGTAGCATAGTGGTCAAGGGGTACACTGTGAAGTCAGGTTGACTGAGTTTGTATCCCAACTCCATCACAGGTCAATTCCTTAGCATCTCCATCCCTCCGTTTCCTTATCTGGTAATATGGGGAAAATAACTTAAAAGGTGATTATAAAACATAAATAAGTTAATAATATAAAATATCTAGAGGAAAGTAAGAGTAATAAGAGCTTGATAAATGTCAAATATTATCATTTGTATAGCTGTAAGGGCCTCATACCTCAATGTCTCCATATTCATTTCTATAAGGCACATAAGCAGAAAGACATCCCTGATACACACGAGGGTGTGAGACAGAAGAACAGTAGTGTTCATGCAAAAGTATTTAAAAGAATTGTAATTATTAGGCCAGACACCATGGCTTACGCCTGTAATCCTAGCACTTTGGGAGGCCATGGCAGGCGGATCACTTGAGGTCAGGAGTTCAAAACCAGCTTGGCCATCATGGTGAAACCCCGTCTCTACTAAAAATACAAAAAATTAGCTGGCCATGGTGGTACGTGCCTGTAATCCCTGCTACTCAGGAGGCTGAGGCAAGAGAATCAGAGAATCACTTGAACCTGGGAGGCAGAGGTTGCAGTGAGCAGAGATCATGCCACTGCACTCCAGCCTGGGTGACAGAGCGAGACTCCATCTTAAAAAAAAAAAAAAAGAATTGTAATTATTTAATTTGCAAAGAGATAGCTAAGAAATATTGCTGATGACAGCTTCGATTTTGCCCAGGAAAAAAATAGATCAAACATACTTTGAGTATGTTTGTCATTTGAGGACAAGAGAGCATAAGTTTACTTACGTGGACGTAAATATAAACGTTCTGATTGAAAAAAAGTTTTTTGAGGCTGAAATAACCACCATGAGAGCAAAAGAGGTTTCCTGCTGTAGACACAGCTGTGCCTGGGGCAAGCAGATGAGCGAGGTGTTCTTGCAAAGCGTCTTCATGCTTCACGTCAGTATTTCAGTGGAAATCTTTCTGCATGGATATATACACATAGTAGAAGTGTAGGAAGCTTTGGGCTAAATTTTAAGATGTTAGTAAGAAAGTATCTGTACTGTCCTTACTGTGACAGGTGCACAGTGTCTTGCTGAAACTGACCCCATTCCACCAAAATTATCCTTCACTGTCTATTTGAACAAATATATGTGGAATCATATTGTAACTTGATAGTGATCCTCATATTTAGGGACAGAAGCAGAGTTTTTAGTGCAGCGAACTTGATTCTGACAATGTTTATGACAAAGTCACCTTAATAATTTGATACTCAGGCCTGGGTAAATGTAATATGTGTTAAGAGGATGAAACTATAAATAAAAGCAATAAATAACTCATTTATGAGTGCTCTCATGGTTCTGAAATGCAAATTAATTCTTAAAATAGTGTATAGGCCAACTGTTCATCCAAGAAGTGGGAGAAAAACATTCTGCAAAAAAGTTCCCAGGAGGGATATATAAGTCTTTTTACTAAATATGCCTAATGATTCTTTCTGAACTCGTGGCATGAATCATAACAAATTGAGTTATGCAGTAACTTCTTGAGATGGCGTAATAAAATTCCTACTAAAAAAATCTCAGAATAGGTATAGTACGCTGTCATAACAGACAGATTTAGAACCTTGTATTAAGGTTATAGGTGGTTTAAGTTTTGTTTTCATTTTAAAATTAAATATTATTTTCCTCATTCTATTTCATATTAATAATTGAAGGTTTACTTAATCCCAACATTCCATTAGTAATTAATCTTAGCAGTGGGATGTTTCTGTAGTTCACTCACTTTGTTTCATTATTTGCTGCATAATGAAAACAGCAATTTGGAAGTAATAGGAACTAGAATCTATATGGGATGTTATAGTCACAAAATATTGTAGTATGGTACAGCAAGGTATCGTTTTTCACTGGATTTTACAGGCGAGAAAAATGGAGCATAGAAGAGTGAGGAAATCTAAAAATACAGTGTTTCACCTTCTGACCACCCAGCTTCTTCGCTAACAACTTTTCAAGCATTTGGATTTCTGTATTCCTGACAGGGTGGGCTATTTTACATGAGTTGAGATTCTCAGTGGAGTTTTAGGATTGCAGCTGGCCACAGGAAAACAAAAAAATGAGAGATGACAAGAAGCAGCAGCAAGGATTGGAAAAAGAAGAGAAACTGTTCTGAGGTTCTCAAAGGAATGGGAAAACTGGAGGCCACTCAAAAGCTCTACCGCTGGGAAGGACACTCTGCCTTGAGGAGGGTCTGGTGGAAGCCAAAGGCGCCCTCCCCCTTTTCCCATTCCCTACCCCATCTCCAGACTCCCAGCAGCTCCAAAACGATTTCCAGGATATCCCGTGTTGTCTACAGTACGAGATTTCCTCAGAGCTCACACTATAACCAGAGGGTGATGTGGGAAATGAGTAAAACACAAAATAGCATATATTAATTTGCAGTTCAGATAACACTGTTCATTTTCAATTCAAATAATATCACACAGTTGGCCAACTTGAGAAAAACAGATGGGTGGCTATCTTTATTTTTCTAAATATTTTCTGAAAGTTAAGACATGTTCATAGCAGGGATTGTGTAAAGTAATCTGCTCTCTAAGTGAAGCTGTGCATTTTGTGTGTTTGTATGTGTGTGTGTGTGTGTGTGTGTGTGTGTGAGAGAGAGAGAGAGAGGGAAAGGAAGGTTATCTATTTCTTCTAAAATGCCCTAATGAATGGGAAAAGATATGGTTCAGTTACAAAGTACAGCAACATTTGCTTTTGGCATCATTATCTGGGGATTTTTGTGCTTTTCTTCCTCCTTTGCCTTATCTCTTTTCCCTTTTCACAGCTCACACTTACACAAACTGTGTCATTCATTGTAATGATAAAGCAAGTACTGAGTGTTTAGCTTTCATTCTTGTCCTTGGATGTTAAAACTGACAGCTTAGCACCTCTATTACTTTTTATCGGTGAGTCACTGGCCTTGCCAGCACTCAAGATAAGAAAGTCTCACACTTGCCAAAGAAAAAAGACCAGGAAAACGAAAAAGAGCACTGGGGTTGGGTTATGCTAACCACAAAATGGGCGGTAGGAAACCCTTTTGAAAATGGATGAAACTTACCATTCACTGGGACACAGTTGGAAATGAGAAACTGTCTGGTGTGATCTCAGCAATTTCCAATGGAAAGTCAACTTCCGAGTACCTGGTTAAGCGGCGTAAACCTCTGAAGGAGTAGAGAAACCCAACATCTTATCTCATTTTATTTCAAATGCTAAAAGACCTCTGGTCAAAATGAATTTGACTTTCTCATACTAAATTCTTATTCGTAAGACATTAGCCACAAAAACTGAGATTCAACATTTGATAGCACTGTGTCCTGTGTGTGTGTGTGTGTGTGTGTATGTGTGGATACAAGAAAATAAATGACATCGTAAGAATATCAGAGAATTCAGTGATACATTAATATTGTTTCTAGGTCACTGTTATTCACGGATAAATTTTGGGAGATTAAACAGAATTTTATGTACCTCTTCTTCCTCTATTACAACTATCTTTGCTGTCACTCTGCTTTCATGCCTATTTTCTATCTACTATAGAGGAATCAGAACAGAGCTATGAGGGATCTCAAAAGATATTAGCTGTCATCTGCCCAGATGGATACCCACTGGAAGTTCTCTCTGCCCTGTGGTTCATGAAAGGTTTGAGAAGCCTGTGAAACTATTATATTGATGTAAAGTTTCAGACAGGCAGGTGGCTCATGCCTGTAATTCCAGCACTTCGGGATGCCGAAATGGGTGGGTGAATTTCTTGAGCCCAGGAGTTCGAGACCGGACTGGACAACACTGTTAAACGCCATCTCTCTCTCTCTCTCTCTCTCTCTCTCTCTCTCTCTCTCTCTCTCTCTATATATATATATATATATATATATA
>NW_016816430.1:91271-94696 GCF_001698545.2 Rhinopithecus bieti | reverse complement strand
ATATATATATATACACACACACACACATAAATACAAAAATTAGCTGGGTATGGTGGCATGCGCCTGTGGTCCCAGCTATTCAGGAGGCTAAAGTGGGAGAATCACCTGAGCCCAGAAAGTTGAGGCTACAGTGAGCCAAGATCCCGCCACTGCATTTCAGCCTGGGTGACGGAGTGAGACCCTGCCTCAAAAAAATAAAAATTAAAAAATAAAGTTTTCATGTAGGACTAGTTCCCCTTTGTATTGACCACATGGTTAAGCACATATTGAAATGGAGAACAGTGATTTTTAATGTGCGCTGCATTCTTTCCATGTCATCCTCTTTTACTGTCTCAACGATCACATAAAGTTCTGAGTAAGCTTAAGCGACACCCATAAAAGATCCTCTGTTAACTGATTCCCAAATACACTTAAAGTGCAACAAGATCTTACTAGCAAAGTAACCTTTCCAAAGAAATCTCCTAGATATGTGTAATCTCCTCCTCCCATATTTACAATTGTCTTATCTTCATCTAATTGGATAGCACTGTTTTAGCGATCACCATTAAAGAATCTTTCCCAACCTTCAAATTCATTATCATAGAAATAAAGGTATTTTCTTGTTGCACTTGTATTTATTTGGTTTACACAACATTGTGTAACATTAATAATAAATATTAACAAGTCTGTAACTACTGTGGATTAGCACCTGACAGGTAGGAGCAAATATGCAAAAGCTGTTCTAGGAAAAGGCTGGTAGTTTCTAGATTTCAGTTGGTCATAGGCATCAGTCAGTAGGTTGTACAGACAGAACAGAGTGACTGCTAAGGAAGTAACTCATAAATGGAAGCCAGCCAGGTAAGAGAGTTTTTTTATTGTATTCCTAATTTACAGACTGACAAACTGGGGTACTGAAAACTTAAGTAATTTAACTTCACCATAGCCGGTAAAAGCCTTAAAGGCGATAAGGAATACATGTTTATGGGAAAATTCTAAAGTATTACCTATGGGTTAGAGTGAAAATGGTCTACTACACTCCAGTCAATATTGATGTGCTGGGAGTACACTGGAGGTACAGACAGTTAAACCTGACTCAGGGAAGTGTTTGCCAAAGGAGGAATGCCATCAATGAGGCAGAAGAAGGAGCAGAGAATGATTTGGACAGAAGAACCATTTGCAAGAGGACTGAAGGCAAGAGCACAGCTGAGAAGAGAATTGCAAGTAGTTCCTAGAGTAGGAGAAAAATGATGAAAGACAATGAATTAAAGAGGTAAGTAGAGGCTCAACGCCAAACAAACAAACAAACAAAACTGTCAAAGTCACTCTAAAGAATTTGAACTTTATTCTCAAGACACTAGGAACCCATGAAAAGACCTGGTCAGTTGAGTCACAGGCTCAGATTTGACCTTCAGAGATATCACTTGACTGCACTGCAAAGAAAGGAGTAGAATGCCAGAGAGGTGACAAGAGCTGCTGGTGGTCTGGATTTGCATAACTTCTACAGAGAGAAGATACATTTAGGAGCTAGCTTTAACAGGACTTGTTAATTGATTGAATGTGGTGGTGGTGGTGAGAATGAAGCAATGTTAAGGTGGTCAGGTTTCTCGGGCATTCATCTGGACGGAGGGAAGTATCCATTCTTTAAGACAGTGAATTCAGGAGGAAACAAGTCAGTTTCAAGAGTGGTGAAATTTAATTCTAGACATGTTACATTTGAACATCCAATTTCTAATGACCTGTGGGTAATTGCGCATATGGATTTCGAGTTTAGGAAAAAGAACCGGGCTGGAAATATGGATGTTGTATATATCAGCATGTAAATGTAAATGGAATTCATGGAAGAAGATGAAATTATACAAGGAGAATAAAGAATGAGAAAAGGAAATGAGCCAAAACTCCCCAAAATGGTAGCACATTTATATTCCTGTCATATGTCTCATGTCTCAAGAGCAAGCCTCCATACTGATGCCACCATGCTTATGTATAATGGCATGTGTATAATGGAATCTTTCTTCTTTTAAAAAACTTCAGTGAACTATACCTAATTTTCCTTGTATGAAATAGATGGGGAGCCAGGTGTGGTGGCTCACACCTGTAATCCCAGCACTTTGGAAGGCCAAAGTGGGCGGATTGCCTGAGGTCAGGAGTTCAAGACCAGCTTGGCCAACAAGGTGAAACCCTGTCTCCACTAAAAATACAAAAAAATAGCCAGGTGTAGTGGCTGGCGCCTGTAATCCTGGCTACTTGGGAGGTTGAAGCAGGATAATTGCTTGAACCCAGGGGGTAGAGGTTGCAGTGAGCAGACATCGCCTTACTGTGCTCCACCCCAGCCTGGGTGACAGATGGAGACTCCATCTCAAAATAAAATAAAATAAAATAGATGGGGGATACTGAGCTGGAAAATCCTTACCATGACTGTAGTGTGTCTTGTCCACTCTCAAGCAGACAAAATCATAAATTCAAAACCAAGGTGCTATCATTATAGATATTTTCTAATTATAATTATACATCATCCAGAAAGGTAGTGAGGTTGTTGTTAATGGTAGCTGGAAATAAGAAAATGGGATGCCATATCTAAAATAGGGTGTGTTAACTTCAAAGCGAGTCTTTTCCTTTCCCCGTAAATGGGAGTGATTTGCTACAGTGAAAAATCAATGGGCATTAGAGTCAGGGTTAAAGTCTCAACTCCACAAGCTATCTCCACTCCTCAATCATGAGCAGTTTACGTAACTCCAAGGACAGACAAGCTTGGGCAAACAGCATGCAATAAACAATGTACAGAAGTGAAAACTTACTTTAAGCTTCCAAGATTTGTTTTTTGGTTTGTTCATAGTTTTGTTTTGCTTTTATTTTATTTTATGTTTTATTTTTTTGCAACAAACACATTAGTTACCTTCTCTAGGTCTATTTCCTTACCCGGAGGAGGAAGGCCCCTTAGCACATGATCTCTGTGGTCTCCATTAGTTTCAACATCCTGTGGCTCTGATCACCTGTTAAATTAAGGAACAAACTTCACTGTGAAGTCCTGTAGCCTGAATCCAGCCCCAAATATCCACTCCCCCAACTGAGGGGGCCGGGAAGCACTTTTACCCTGGTAGCATTCTCAATCAACATGTGTCATTACTCAAAGCGCAAGTGGCCTAAGGTGCATATACCAATATTTTCCTCCAAGGTCTTAGTTTTCATTTTACTTTGAAATGTCACTGTGACTACGTTCATTATTACTATTACCAGGAATCCATGATTGCCATCGAGGTCTATTAGAAGGTCATTCCCCACCCCCACGCCGCCCAGCTTTATCCAGTGCACAACGGCTGGCGATTTGTAACTCAATATACACTTTACAAAACCACGAGTTTTATGTTTTATTATTGTTTTTACTTTTGAAGCCGATGTATGGGGGAAAACCCACCAGCATTAACGTTAAAAGAACTGTTTTCGCCGGG
>NW_016816430.1:49405-90948 GCF_001698545.2 Rhinopithecus bieti | reverse complement strand
AAAAAAAAAAAAAAAAAAAGAACTGTTTTCATTGAAACCACTGTTTTATCTGTGGATGGTAGGATAATTTATCAGTGTCTTTAATTTGGAATTGAAAGTTTTCCTGAAAACACTAATTAAACTTTACTTCCCTGAAGTTCTCCTAAATACCTCCACCTCCGAGAACTAGCCTAGTATTTGCTCACTCCTTTTTGCCTTTCGACTCCATTGGATATACGGTTCCCACGACGTAGTGGAGACTTCTGGCTGGAGAGGCTGGAAAATATAACTCTGAATTTCCTACAATCTCAGCTCCACTTTCTCCCGCGCGTAGGCCCCCGGCTGGAGCGGTGTTATTGTCACGTGGCCGCGGGGACGCCCGCAGCCGGGCCGGCCAATGGGCGCGCGTCGGCCTCTCCCCGCCCCGCCTCGCTACCCCGCTGCGCCGGGACTTGGCGCAGCGCCGCGGGGTGGAGGCGAAAAAGTTTCTTTTGCGTACAAGAAGGGGCTTCGGCGAGTTGCTCAAGCTGCAACGTTGCAGTTGGCAGTTCTTTTCAATTTCCCTCCTGCTGTTTGGGGGCATGAAAGGGCTTCGCCGCCGGGAGTAAAAGAAGGAATTGACCGGGCAGCGCGAGGGACAAGCGCGCACGCGGCCGGGAGGGCGGGCGTGCACCCTCGTCTGGAAGTTCGTGCGGGGCCCGGAGCGCGCGTCAGCCGGGAGCATCGGGCAGAGGCAGAGGCCGCTGGACCGCGATGAGCGCGCCGAGCCTCCGTGCGCGCGCGGCAGCGTTGGGGCTCCTGCTATGCGCGGTACTGGGGCGAGCCGGGCGGTCCGACAGCGGCGGCCACGGGGCACTTGGGCAGCCCTCCGGGATAGCCGCCGAGCGCCCGTGCCCCACTACCTGCCGCTGCCTCGGGGACCTGCTGGACTGCAGTCGCCAGCGGCTAGCGCGTCTTCCCGAGCCGCTCCCGCCCTGGGTCGCTCGGCTGTAAGTGTACTTCCCCCGGGGGTATGGGGGCCGGGCCCCTGGAGATTCGGGAAAACAGGAGCCGGCCAGGGCCTGGTTGCTTGGAGTTTGGCGTGCATTGCCTTTTTTTCCGTATAGTTCCTTCTGGCCCAGGCCGCGATCGGCCCTCCGTGGACGTGGAAAAAGAACTGTCTGGGCCTCAGTTTCCCTCCCACGTGCTTTGTGGGCGGCTCAGGTGGGCTCTTGGCGCGTACTAACTGGCTGCAGGTAGCCTAGGGGAGGGGGCCAGTGACTATGCGGTAGGCCGGGAATGGAGTCCTGCGCCCTATGTTAGCCAAGGGATTCAAATGCGCGCTCCTGCCAGGCCTAGGCGAGATAAGTGGCAACCTGCGCACATCAGGAGTTTGCAGTTCTCCCTGAGTTGTGAGTCTGGTTCAGCTTTAGTTTCTACCTGCGTCAGACTCCTTTTTCTGTTCCTACCCAGTAACTGAAGTCAGGCTTTTCATCCGGGAAGCCTCCTCAACAGAATTCGGTCACTATCCAAGTTATGGTAGACGTACTTTTTGTTCTCCCTCTGCTTGCTTTGACATTAGCAGACCTTAAGTTCCCACTCCTCAACCAGATTGTAAAGACTGGTCAGTAGCTATGGAAAGGAAGGAACTCGATTATTCAGAATCAAGGGCGTGATTTCTGTAGCTCCTCAGAACACCCAGACGGTTTAGGGGAGAGCGCAGGGTGCTCTTATGCAAGTTTTTGGATTTTAGCTGCGAAGTCTGAAAACCTGAAATCACTGCCAACTGCGTGAAGAACAAGAAAGAAAATGTAATTTAGTTGGAAATGCTGATCTTTTCCAAATGTCATCTCTCTTTCTATTCTTCCTCAGTCCCAGTTTTAAAATTGGAGGAGTGCTGTAGAAAGTAAACAATCAAAACTTGTATTTTTTGAAGTAGTTGTTCTGTTTAAAATAAAGTGCAGTTCATACGTAATCTTAGATTTTGACTTAGCAGAATTGCAATGAAAATTTTAAGTTCTTGAAGCAATTCTAGTGAACTATTCCAATGCCCTTATCGTGGTAGGAGGTTTGGTCAGGTGTTTAAGAATTTATATTTTAAAATTATTGTGCTAATCTAAATAACTTTTGTGGATGTCGAATTGTTGGCCATCAGGAGGTATACTCCTTGTGTTTTTAATAAGCCTTAGTTTAATAAAGTAGAATTAGAGAGTATTGGATTGATATTTAATTTCTTATCATGGGATGTTTTATTTAGTAGTTTTTATTACAATTGGAAGAGGAGATAAGGGCTTTAACGGAAAGCAGGGAGACTTTCAATTAGTTGTGGCTAATTCTGTTCAATTGCCTCTTGTGGAGGTCATGCTGCCTTATTCATGAAATGTGAATGGCTCTATTGACAACATATGGAACTGAACATGTAAATGACTGGAGGTGAACACTTAGGAATAATAGAGTGATGAGAAAGAGAAAATGATTACAGTGCTTCGTGGAGTGTATTTAGAAATGCTTAGATTATTCACGGCATCTAACTTGTTTTCGATAGTTTTTCAATGTCAAGTTGTCTATTGTGATCATGCTAGTGTGCAGTACTTTTTTTTTTCATGGATTTAGATGTTTAGAAAAAAACAATCTGTGTTGCCCTTGATTAGAAGTTGAGTTGAACCAAAAGGGGTTCGATACCTGTTTAAACATTGTCTTAAAAGTAGCTGACCTAATTAGGATTTTGTTTTGCAGATAATTTGGTGGCACACTAAAAACAAATTAGAGTTTATTTGGTTAGCACAGTCTTTAATTACATTTCCGCCAGCAGTAAATTGTCTCAATACTAGTCCACATTCCTTAAATGTATGTGAAAATAAGTTCCACTTGTATAAATAAGCTCTCAGTCTGTTGTCAGGAACCCCACTGTGATCACTCATTGGACAGCTCTGTCGTTCTTGTACTTCTGTGACTTTTAACCATCTTTGTAGGTGTCACCAAGCCATGTGGTCTGAATTCTTTATTGTAAATTTTTTTTTGTTTGTACCTAAAACTCTAGAGGTCTCCTCTCTCCACTTTTGAAAGAGGCAGAAAAACACGTGGAATTGAGTTTTACTTTCTCTGTTATTTGGTATTTTAGAATAGGAGGTTCAAAAGGCTACTAAAGTTTTCATAATTAGAAAATCGTCCTAACGAGATGATTTCCGAGTTCAGATATAAATAGAAAATGCATGTTTTCTTCCACGTTTTCTTCTCTTTCCTTAGGAAATCAAAATAGTAGAAGTTTGTCTTTGGACTGGCTTATGAAAGCACTTTTCAGAAAAAGTTCAGTAACTGTCTTTTGTTTCGTTGAATTTGCAAGTTTAAGAAAAACCTCTACGTGTGTATGTATTTTTTCCATTTTATTTGGTTGTGATTTATTACTATAGGAGGCCCATGTGTGAAAAGTTGAATAGTTTGAGCTGTAAAATAATGATACTGTATCAGTACTCCTTTCAGAAAATAACCTCTAGTACTTTAATGAAAGTGCCTCTTAAAAGAGTAACTATGTGAGCGAGCCTTTGTCTGAAAAAAACAACCCAGTAACCATGCGAAGCCTTGCTCACAACTGCCATTAAAGGCAAGCTAGAGTTTGTCTAGAGTTTGTGCTTAAACAGTTCTCAACCTAAAGAGGAATGCTTATTAGAATGTTATTTAACCCAGAGACGGAAAAGTTGCTAAATTGCCAATGAGAACTTCCAGTATTATTAAATTCTCACTGGCATTTCAGAATTATTTGTCTTATGTAGAAATGTTTGAGTTCTCAACAGGACCCAGGCGAAAGTCCCAAAGGTAGTTTCTGCTGGTGTGACTTCTTTAGTGTTGACCTGTTATAAATCTTCTGGTCCGTACCAGAATTGGGGGTGGGGTAGTGGTAATAGTCCTTATGGTTTTCACAGCTGTTTTTCTATATTTTCCAGACTAAAACTTGAATATAACAGGCTGATTTATGAGTCACTTTGGATCAGTGTCTTAAAACAGCTATAGCCTGGCTTTTTGTTTTTCAGCTTTCCAGATTTCTGCTGAATTAGCAGCTCTGCAGGCCCCAGTGGGATTGATTAAGAAGCTGTGCTGGATTTGCATTTAAAATTTGACTTGGAAGTCAGATTTCCAAATGCTAAAAGGAAGAAAATGATAGCTTGAACCAAATGTTGCAAATTGATTATTTTCATATATATTTATTCATTTGCTAATATGCAGGAAGAGAGAAGTCTGTCTAACCATGTAGAAAGAGTTTGATTTTCAAGTTTTGGCCAGCTGAGCTCTGGGTACATAGTTAACACTTCTGTATCTTACTACCTTTCCCATTAATTAACCCCACTACAAAAGTTTTGTAAAAGTTTTGTGGGGAAGATGTTCATTAATGGAACTCTAAACACGAATAATCTCCTTTCTTATTGAATGTTTTATGATCTGGGTTTAAGAAAACATCGACATTGTACAACTTGAATCTGTTTTAATGGTCTAGCCATAAAACAATATAAGGAAGATTTAGGAAAATGTGACATCCCTTAACTGGAAAGTAATCATTTCTCAAATGTAAACTATATTAAATCTAAATTTAGGTACACTAAAACTTTCATAGCTGTAAGTATTTGGCAGTAAATGTCATTTAAGGGGCGTTTTTTTTCCTCCTACATATAATGTAGTTTTAATAGTACACAAAACTCAGGAATGGAAGTTTGTTGCAATAACTGAAATATTCAAAGTTGCCAGCTCCTGCTTCTGGATCAGAAATGAGGGGTCCCCAGCATGTGCACTGGTGTCTGAAGGCAGTTTCTTATTTTTTACAGGTCTTTTGTAGGAGGAATCTTACCCCGTTACTAGTTGAAAAAAAGTTAAGTACTCCATCTCATTTCTCTCACAGGATTGCCCTGTGAAATAATCCTTAAAATGAAATGGAGAGCTCAGTTTTAGTTTTTTTTTTTAAATTCTTAATTAAAAAGAAAATCACCTATGTTAAATATTAATGCCAGATTGCTTACCCCTTTCTTTTTAAGATCTGAAACAATAGGGGATGCAGTTTTACGCTGGCACAATGCTCTTTAGTTAAGTGGGTCCAAATGAGACTTTCTGTTGACTCAGGCTACCTCCCAGGTGAAAGACTCTTTTCCTTGGTTGTTTTTTAAACCATGTGGGAAATCTGTGACTGTCTGGGGTGCTAAAAGCACACAGGTCTTGTTTGAATCCTAACGTGAGTTGTTGGGCTCACGGTTTCCTTGATGAACTCCAGATGGACTTGAGCTGGGCTATGAGGGAAAGTGTCTGGCTCCAGCCAGTGTGGTGAGCATGCACAGCAGTGGTTGTAATTGCAGGATTTTTATAGTTTAAATACTGTGCCAGATTTTTTTCATGTTATAACTCTACCAGAACAAATCTACTCATGTCTGTCACTGTCTGGTAGGTCTTTGGGCAAGCATATTTCAAATAAAACCTTGCAGTTTTTTTTTTTTTTTTTTTTTAGGTGAAAAAGAGAATCCAGGTTTATTCTCAAAACAAAAACCCAAAGACTGAAAGTATCTCTGATTTCTAATTGTTGACTAAACACTGAGTAACACTGTGCTTCTCTGGAGGTGATTTCTCTTTAGTTACTTTTTAGAAGGGGTATACTTACGCCTGTAACACATCATTCATGCTTTTCTCCAGTCAACTTTGGTTATTTAAAAATCTCTGTTTTAAACACTGAAAAAATTAGTATGGGTTGGATAAGCTCTTTCAGTGGGAAGCTTCAAGCCATGCTATTTGTTCGCCTGGTTTTCATCACTCTTGAACCATTTCATTTTATTACACTGTTTTGAAGGCACGTAGTGAATGTATTAACACATATGGGGAATATAACCAAGAATATTTGCTGGAATTTATTCCATATTTTTAATCTTAAATGAGATGACTTTCTAGCCTAGAGTATTGTATATATATGATTTTGTTACTGTTTTTAATAGTAATGATGTTCTATGGAAATTGTTACTGAGTTAAATTGATTTATTGAGTAAGAAGCACATTTATTTTAATGATTGAAATCTGTTCACAAGTTTTTGTGCAATCTGCTGAACTTAGTTAGGTGGTGGTGTGGTTTAAATTATGTATTACCAGATATTGAGATTTGGGGAATTTAAGAAAGCAGAGGGTTTAGATTGTTTTCTACCCTCTCAACACTCACACACAAAATAATACTTTAAATTTAGTGCTTTAACGCAGAGAAACAAATAGGTATGCAAAGCAGTTTCTGTTTTCCTTGACTGCAATAAGGACATCGATGCTTAAATGTATAACAATAAAAAGATTTCTATAGAGGCTTTAGTTTCAGCAACCTGCCTAATTAGCTCCTTTTCGTAAACCATGATGTCATCATATCAGGTTGGGAGTGGGGAGATGGGAGGGTGAAGCAGACCTGCCAGTTCACAAAAGATCTGTTCACCGTGTGCCAAAAAACATCTCTTAAAATGTTTGTGGGCTTAAAGTATTTGAATCTGCCAGTCTCCTTAAACTAATTTTGTCCTTGGAGCTTGTATTTTTGAGTTTGGCATTTTGGTTGCCATCTAGTTTGTGGACATAATAGACCAGTTATTTCTCCTGCTCCCACTACTGTTCATAGAGATACTTCATGAGTCCACTTAGCACTATCAGTGATTTTTAGAAATGACTCATAGTTTTAATTTTGTTTTCTTATAGGGACTTAAGTCACAACAGATTATCTTTCATCAAGGCAAGTTCTATGAGCCACCTTCAAAGCCTCCGAGAAGTGTGAGTCTTCGTTATTTTGCTTTTAAGGTTTGAGTAAAATACATTACCCCTTATGCTATTTAACTGTAAGGAATACTTGGATTATAGTGAGTTATTCAAAACTTTTAACTTGGGAGGTATCTTGAAATAATATGTACAGTTTTCACCTCTGTGAATGACAGATTACCTAATCAGCTTTTCTTTTTCTTTTTTTGGCATTTGTAGGAAACTGAACAACAATGAATTGGAGAACATTCCAAATCTGGGACCAGTCTCGGCAAATATTACACTTCTCTCCTTGTAAGTGAATTATCAGCAGAATCCCTCGTGTATGTTTGCAGGAACCTTGAGTAGTAGTTGCATAGGGACTAGCATAGAGATCTTAGAAGAGAAAATTGAATATTTTCTTCAGGGCGTAATAACGATACGCTCTTTAAATTGGTTAACTTGTCTTCTAGCCTCTAACTCTGTCACCACTAAATTTCATGTATTCTTATAACAACACACTTTACACTTTGCTGTCATTGCCAAACTGGTCTTCAAGATTCAAAGAGGCCAGCTTTACACCATAGAAATGTATGTTTAATCATATTCTGTAGACTAGGACTTTAATTCTGGTATTGCTCAATGGTTGTCATGGGGATCTGTGGATTACGTATTACTTAGTTCCTAGTGGAGAATGATCAGAGTTGTTTTGTGAGGAGAAACTGAAGTTGAGAAGAAGCCATTGGAGTATCCTCTTTTAAGTGTGGTACCTGCAGTGGAAATCAGAGTTCAGAGCCATCAACTCAAAAAAAGTAAATATGTGACTGAAGACAGAAATAACTTTGCAGGTTGTTTTGCAAATATGAGTTTTCAAATACAATTAAGGTCGTACCAAGTTTTCTGTGTTTTTAGCGTAGGTAACATGTATATACATGCACCGACGTAGGTTTTGGAATAATTTTGACTTTCAGCATTTAAAGGTAGCATTTAGAATGCCTGTGGTTTAATTTCTAAAATCTAATTAGCTTACCACCTTAATCTTAAATAATTTAAAAATGTATTTAAGCTACTGATGTTAAAAAATGTTTTTCTTTAAGCAACTTAAGAAAAAACCCACCGTTGTTAGTTGCTTCTGAGAGAGGTGTTGGGAGGGTTGAAATTATACAGTAATTTCAGGAAAGCTGTTCAATTAATAGAGTGATCACTACCCAATTGCTTACATCTGGTGATTTATAGAGGTTTGTTTTTACTGAGGGCCCAGGTCAGCTAAGTCACGGGTGCAGCCGCTGTGTCTGCTTTCCTCTGTTTGAATAAGAGCTAAGTGACATTTGATACTGATGTGGTTTTTCCAAAGATCAGAAACAGAAAGGAATGAAAGAAAAAGCAGTTGGTATGTGATAAATAAACACTGTATTTAAAAAACATTTTTATGCTAGCATAAATATCTTTTTTCTTTGGTTTTTACAATTGCTTAAAATGTTAGAATCTAAATGGAGTGCTGGTTTTGGTATCGTAAACATCTGCAGCTATTCTTGTTTGACCAAGGTGGCCTTTTTAAATTCCACTTTGCTCTTTCTGTCCTTGCACTGCATATTGGCAGATTCTGTCAGTAGGTTTAAGAGAGCTTGAGGGTCGTGGCATACTTCATGGCTGAGAGGATCCGCAGTGCAGTTTTGTAATCTGGGCAGAGTGGGGAAAGCAGTCTACTCTTTGGCATGGTATAGCGTTGAAAGCATTATGAACTTGTGAGGAAGTTAGAAAATTATAAGTAACCTAGTGTTTTACACTTTAAAGTTATGATTAGAAAGCTACAGTGATCTCTCAAAAGTTAGAAATTTGTGCTCCTTCAAAATTTGTCCTCTTCTCCATATTGTTTTTGTGTTTCACTTTAGCAAGTGCTGGGTGTGAAATCACCCTGAATAATTTCACTTTCTTTCTCCTTAATGAGTTATGGTACGTCTGGCCAGTGATTGCTTTGTTCATCTCACATAATGATACATCCAATGTATTACCTGGATGACATAGACTCTGTGAAGAGTAATTTCTATCACGGGTCTGATAATTCAATGTGGAGAGTAAAAACTTCTTTTTATACCAATGAAATATCTTGAAAATTTACCTCTCTGGTTGTTTCCATCTAAAAATGTTTTGTTTCCTCCTGCAGGCTTCATTGGATATTGTAATACACAGTCATTGTTTCTCAAGCACTTTTAATTTCTGTGTTGTGTAGAGTAAAACATTTTCTTTTATATAGAAACACTTGAAAATAAAGCTAAAAATGAGTTCTGAAATACTTTTCTGAGATTTAAAAAAGAAAATCTCTTAAGTTATATAACATGACACAGATTGAAAACTTGCTGTAGCACCACAATTAAATCTCATATCTTTCAAAATAGTTTTTAGAATAATTTGACTTTCACATTAAGAGTTTTTGTGTTTTTTTTGTGTGTCTTTTACATTTTGCAGAGGCAAACATTTTTATGGGTTATTTGCACAGGTTAAAAAGTTTGAAAACTTGTGTTTTAAAGAAAATGAGTAATTAGTTGAAGTCTTAACCATAGGATTTAATATTACTGCTCCATACTCTTTCTACTCTGTGCCATGAAGACCCCTCCCAGCTGGAGGGGCTATATGCAGAGAAGACTGTCCTAGTGAGACTTTTGTCTTCTCATAGCTGTAGGAGCCAGGAGCTGATAATTGGATCAAAGGGAACTCCATGTCCAGAGACGAATTCAGTTAGGGATCTATTCTCATAATATCAGGGAATCTGGGATGATAGGGATCTGGGATAATCTTCCCACTAACAAAGCTCATCTCTAACCTTTTTAGGAATCTTTTAGCATGTACAAGGCCTGAATAGAAATGCTTTCCTTTGAATCCCACACAGAACTAGCTGAGAAGTCAACCAGTATGCTAGGTGCAAGGCATGATTTGTATGTTTTTAAAATTTTTCTCTCCCAGTATCCTAGCTATAACAGGATGACATATTTTAAAAGAAGTGGAATAATCTTTGGAGTGAACATATCTTACAGTAAAACTCTATTGACCTGGCTTACATAAGGGAGCTGATTTTTCTGAAGGTACGAACTCTGGCTTTGTGTGATGTGGAATGACCTGCTCGAGCATTGGACATGATTAAAACCTGTGCTCTGGGTTAGGGAAGTTTGAATCTGTGAGTTCTACAACATTGTAGTTGAACAAAAGAGCCTTGTTGGTTATTAGAGCTAGTTGGGTCTTAGTCTTGATGCTAATGGTTTATATGGTGTTACCCAGCATGCAGATGCTGGCCTGGTGTCCTAGAGTTGAAGAGTGTTAGGTCAGTGACTGTCAAAGAGGCACCTAGGGTACTTGTTAGATTCTCAGACACTATCCCTAGAGATTCTAAATTAGTAGATTTGGGTGGGGCCCAGGAGTATCAATTTTAACATATGCAATATTGTAATCAGATACTGCATAAATATTTCTAGAGTTACTGATAAGGGTCATATCATAATCAAGTAAGCCTTTTCTCTTTATTTCTTATCTCAAAAGTAGAGCATTTCTTCTTAGTCCATCATTGTCTTGTAGCCTGTCGTCTTTCCAGAGGTGACATTGTCATCATTCCAGAGAGGTTGTTATATATATTGATGACCTTTGCTGGTAGAACACCAAAACATGTACTCTACCAATGGAAAGCCATTGAAGAGATGTAAAGCAGGGTGACATGATCAGATCTGCTATTTGAAAATGTCACACTGTCTTTAGTGTGGCAAATGACCTGGAGGTGGCAGGAGGATGGTTTAGAGGGGCAGATAATTAAACCACGTGATAGCTGAGAAGCCATGGTGGCCTGTTCTCCAATGAAGTCACATCAGTAGAACAGTGATTAAAAGTAAAGCTCAAGTCAGGTGGCTTGGAATTAACTGTTGGCTCCACCCTTTGCCAGGTTTTTGGGCAAGTTACTCACTGACTGTGTTTCCTCATCTCTAAAATGAGAATAATGCTGGTGTCTATCTCATAGAGTTACTGTGAAGATACAGAGAATACAGGTAAAGCAGTCTTGCATGTACTGAGTGCTCAGTGAATGTGAGCTGTGATAAGGATGATGATTCATTCAACTGCAATTTATTGAGTGTCTGCTATGTGCCAAGCCCTCTTTTAAGTGCTGGGACACCCAGTGAAAAAGCATACAAACTCCCTCTTATCCTGAGGCCTGAGGCTTCCATTCTAGTGAGGAGAGAAAAATAAGTAAATAAACATCAAAAGAAAAGATAACATCAGTTCATGATCAATGCTATGAAGGAAAAGACAGGAGAATAAAGGGGTTAGAGAGCTCTGGCAGTTGTTCTTTAATGTAGTCAGGAAAGGCACATATTTACCAAATCCTACTATGTTCTGGGTACTGTTCTGAGGTTAGGATTCAGAAAACAGGCAGGAATCCCTGCCCTCATAGAGCTGACCTTCTCATGGAAGGAGAAACACAAAAAATAAGAGATGTGATCAGAAAGGGATAAGTGCTGTGGAGAGAAGCAGCAGGGAAGAGGTGTCGGAAGAATGTGGCCAAAGAGGGGTTTTACAGTTTTAAATGGGGATGTAGGGAAAGGCTTGCCAGGAGGAAGATACTTGAATCAGGGACTGAAAGTAAGGGAGGGAGCTGTGTGTGTTTCTGGGGACATTGGGTCATCTCTGCTAAGCCTGCCCTGCCACGTTCGGGCCCATCTTACCTTGTATATCCAACTTACATAGTAATTAAGTAATTTTGTTTATATTTTTCTCCTCTGCTGTATTTTGAGGCCTCAGTAGCTAACTCTTCTTTTCCCCAGCATTTACTGCAGGTATATGGCATAAATTAGTGCTTAATTAATGTATGAATTACATTATCTATGTATGTATGAATTAAAGAATATTCATAAAATAACCGCATGCTGCACTTAGCGTAATTCAGACAGAACTCCTTCTGTACACTTAGTTTAAACTAGTGGCTACAGATTTACAGTGGCAACAGCATACCTATGTTTTACGTAACTTGTGTTCAACTATGCACACTTGAGAAAATAACAATAATAAATTCTGACAATAGCAATAATAATTAAAAGGAAAAAAAGAACAAGAGAAGTAACTTAACACAAAGAGTCAGCTCACCACCCTAAGCTGGTGAGTGCATGCCCTGGAGTATGTGTGAGGTGGGAAATAAAAGCCTCCTTTCCCATATGCCTTTCTAAGCATGAATATCTCAGCCCACTGAGGGTGACAATGGTGTTCAGACATACAGCTTTTCACAACCCCGTGCCCTTCACACTTCTGAACTACTTTGACAGACCCTGAACCAAAAATTTAAAATGCGCAACAATGACAAAACCCTCCTCTTTCCAAATTGATCTCTTCCCACACTGAAGGAGAACTGCCCATCTTAGATTCATTGAGAGGGGAGGACTGTCTACATAAAGTACCTTGCTGGAGTCATAAGAGATCTTCAAGAGTGTGTTGATGATACATGGTTTTCCCCCATCTGCTGGCTTGGAACCTAATGCCGCGAGATGTGGTTCCATCACATCATGCATCCTGCTGTATTGGAGATGCTTTGGGGCTGCAGGAAAGTAGGACAGTCATGCCCATTGCTATGCTACAGAGATCAATACTGGGTGGTAGGAAGTACTGGCAATTTGTATGTCATGAATAGTTATTGTAGAATCCCAAGAATGGCGATTTTTCTTTTCCAGTTTTGAAGCTTTTACAAGCACAGCATGTGTAGTCTCTAATGGCATGGTCACACATCACCTTCCAGGGTCCGACTTCTATCTTAGCGAGCTCTCAATCCCCTCAGCCCACTACAGTCTCAGACACACAGAAGGTATTCACTAAGAATCAAGTAGACAAGAGAAATCACAGGCCCTTGTGCAATAGAGGGGAGCCCTGAGCTGGGAATTGGACTCACAGAAGCACAGATTTTCGTCTCGTCTCACGCTACTAACCTGTCTGACCTTAGGCACACTTAATTAACTTTTCGTTGTTTATCTGTGAAAACAGTCTAAGATGTCTGCCCATCTCTCTCCTGGGGTTCCGGTAAAGGATCAAATGGCATAATGTACATGAAAGAGTTCTGAAAGTGTGAGCACAGGCAGCTGCTGCTTTTGCATTGTGGTGGGCTTGGCAGAGGAGCAGAGACTGGAGGCAGTGGGCCAAAGTGGATTCTTGAATGGGAGGGTCACAGGAGGAATGCAGGATTTAGAAACATTATCCTGGCAGCAAGAGATGAGGGAAGGAAAAACTACTTTGCATTGGGGGTGAATTTTCAGGAAAATTTCCACTCTCTTCAAATAGTTCCTAATAATTTTGGTGTGTACTCAATTATAAGTAACAGCAGTATTTGTAGCCTGAAGGCTTGTGTATCTATAAAGTGAATTTCAAGCTCTTCAGAATGCCCAGCAACAATGCCTACTGTGTACTAAGTGCTAGGGAACAAAGAAAAAATAGGATTTGGCCCCCACTTTCAAGGTGCTCTGAACAAGAGAGAAGACCGATGGTAAAGACATAGCACACATGGGGTGTGCCCGGGAGAGTAGAGGATGCCTGGGCCACCACATAGATTTCAGGATGTGTGGAGCGTGGGGGAAGTGAGGAGGAGAAGGAAGAAAACTTGTGTGAGTTGGTAGGGATCAGCTCAGGAAGCTTCTTCCATGCTTAGGTGATTTGCATGTTTGGAGAGTCTTCATTGAAGACTTTAAAAAAAAAAAACAGGGGAATAAAATGACTACAGTTAAGCACAGAAGCTGCTTTTCTCCTTTTCTTTGACAGCCATTAAAGAAAAAGTCATTCATTTTCATTCATTAAAGTCATTTAATTTTCAAAATCAAGTGGATAAAACAAATGTGGCTTTGATAATAAATAATCATGACTTGCCAAATGCCTCTTACCCATTGACCCCTGGAGCTGTTCAGTGTTCTGAGCCCTACTGTGTGTTAGGGCCACATCTCTTTTTCTCACAAAGGGAAACTGGCCATGAGGTGGGAGTCACAGGAGCGTTGGCTTATGAATGATGAATAGGGTAGAGTTGGCCGGAGTGATCACAAATCAGATCTGCAATATTCCACTATTTATATACTGAACCCAGCACCATATTAAGTGAGAATTTCATTCATAAGCATGCATTTCTCATTACATTCCAAAAATCAGACCATTAAAAAAACAAGTTTGGGAAACTCTTATTCGAGAGACTGTTGCTTGGGTACATGGCACAGAGTTTATTTAATTCATCAAACTCAACCTATAACTTTAAAGTAATATTGATATTTTAATGTGCTCTGAATTCAGAGGTAAAGTTGCAAAGAGGGAAGGCAAGCATTACATGTATTTTCAAGTGATGATGTCTCTTAGTAACGTTGTGCAGTAGAGCTCAAATAATTGCTACCTTTTTTAAAAAACGGAACTTTTATAACTCAGTATTTGAAAAGTGGTCGTTTGTGATATTAATTATGGAAGTTGAGGAGCAGCTTTAGCCACAATTAGAACTTAAGTTTCTGGGGAAATGGGAGAGTTTTGTTTTTATTAAGTGGACAGAAACCATATCCCATCCTTATACTCTCGTCTTAGTATAGAGAAACCCATGGAACTTGACCGTCTTTACTGCCAGATTTATCTAGAACGTGTGCTGTCCTGATGCAGATGAATGGGCTGTTTCCTTCACATGTAAAGGACATCTTTGTATTAGAGGTTGTCCTAGTCTGTTTTCTGTTGCTTATAGCAGAATACCTGAAACCTATGCGGAAAGCTATGCAGAATACCTATAACATCTTTAATTTATAAAGAAAATGAATTTATTTCTTATTGTGGAGGCTGAGAAGTCCAAGGTTGACGGGCCTCATTTGGTGAACTTTTTTGCTGGTAGGGACTCTGCAGAGTCCCTAAGCCCTAGGGCACACTAGGGCATCTTGTGTCAAGGGGGCCTGAGCACACTAGCTCAGGTTCTCTTCCTCTTATAAAGCTGCCAGTCTCACTCCCATGATAACTCATTAATCTATTAACCCATTGATTCACGAATAGACTAATCCATTCATCAGGGCAGAGCCCTCATGGTGCAGTCACTTCTTAAAGGCCCTATCAGTACGACCGCATTGAGCATTACATTTCTTTTTTTTTTTTTTTTTTTTTTGAGACGGAGTCTCGCTCCGTCGCTCAGGCTGGAGTGCAGTGGCACCATCTCGGCTCACTGCAACCTCCGCCTCCTGGGTTCACGCCATTCTTCTGCCTCAGCCTCCGAGTAGCTGGGACTACAGGCGCGCACCACCATGCCCGGCTAATTTTTTGTATTTTTAGTAGAGACAGGGTTTCACCGTGTTAGCCAGGATGGTCTCAATCTCCTGACCTTGTGATCCGCCCGCCTCGGCCTCCCAAAGTGCTGGGATTACAGGCGTGAGCCACCACGCCCGGCGAGCATTACATTTCAACATGAGTTTTGGAGAGGAGCGATGTTAAAACCACAGCAGGGGACTGCAGCCTTCACCAGTACATACAAACCAGGTATTACGTTTAATGGAAATAAACTTATGAAGCTCAAGTCTTACAAAATAAACACATAAACATCTTAATATGATAACTTGTAATGTTTTATTGGATTTTAAAATGTTTATAGATGAGTTACACATAAAAGAGAGTTTGCTATACACAGAGCTGTATTTGTGACAAACACTGTAAGTTTATCTTCACATTTAAATATAAACTGGTCCCCAGAATTCAAGGTTGCTAGGTTTTTGAATTCTCAATTTAGAATGGCCGTATTTGACACATAAATTTGTGATTGTTGCATGGTTCCTTAAACCCTTCAACAGTTCCCATTGCTCTTAGGTGAAGAGAAGAATCCTTCTCAAGACATACAATGCTCTGCATGATCTGCTTCCTGTTGGCCCACTGAGCAGTCTCTGTAGTCACCCCTCAGTTCTCCAGATGTGCTAGGTCGTTCCAGCCCTGGGTCCTTTTGCATACGCATTTCCCACTGCCTAGAATACTCACCCTGCCTGCACTCTGTTTAAATCAGACCCTTAGGTTTCCCCTTATACATTTTTATATCTCCATTATTATAATGTCTACTTTATCATCATATAAGTAATTGTATTTTTTACTCATCTATTTGTTATTCTTTAAAAAGTTTCCCCCACCAAAATGAAATTTTATAGCAGCTGAGATCATGTCTATTATTTTCCCCATTGCAACCCTGGCATGTAGCACAGTGCCTGGCCCATGGTGGATGCTCAGTACATGTGTGTTGGATGAACGAATGGACGGCTTAGTCCAGATTAATATATATGGGTAACTTTTCTGTTCCTGCGTCTCCATTGTTTTCGTTAATAAGTCTTGGTTTTTCCAAGGTAATGACAATTTTAGATTTGACAGGGACCCATTTTGGGCAACCTTTCTGTGGTGTTGAAGCCCGTAAAATTCATTCCCACCTGCTTGACTTGACTTTTCAGTATAGCTTGCCACAAAAACTCTTGTATTACCAATATTTATCCTGAACCTACACCGTTCTCTCATGCCCTCTCTCACCTTCATTCTATTAATAGCCATTTCAGTTGGTGCTTTAAAGTATCAGGTACAACTTCTACCAAGAGACTTCTCTGTGCCAAAAGGAGACTTGTTCTACCAAGAGAGACAAGACAATAAAGCTACAGCTAGTTTCTTTTCATGATTGGGATGGCAAGATTCAACATGTGTCTCTATCCTGGCCTAGTTATTTTTCCCTCTTCTCTTCCTTATTTTGGTTTCTCAGTTGTCTTCTATAGGGCAGAGGTTCCGGGCTCTTATTTGATAGGGAGACCAAAACAATGAAACAGAGCTCTAGCAGTACCACCTCCTCTCTTTTTGGCTGAAAGTTGCTTAAGTACTAAATTTAAAACATGAAAGAAAAGGCAATTATAAATATAAACACCTCCTTTCTAATACTTAAAATCACCTGCCTGCTGTCTCCCTGTCTCTCATATAGCTTTATCGAGCAGATAGAGCAGCCTCTAGAGTCAGGTAGAAGGCAAGATGAATTATTAAGGTAATATTCATGCTACAGGTACCATACAGCATAGGACGAGCATGGTAAACATTCTTCCACTGCCACTTTTACTGTGCGTGAGCAATTTTAACCATTTTTAAAATTAGAAATTATGAAATAGAATCAAAATGAGCTTTTTTTTTTTAAGAGTAAGATGCTTTTGAATTGAGACACATCACTTTGTGATCCCACACAAAGTATCGACCTAGGATAGAGGACAGTACTCTTCAAAGATGAATGGATATTTACAGACTCAGGGAAGTAGTCAATTAATTGTATAAATCTCTCTTTCTCTTATTCTCCTCTGGCCTTTCCTGTCTTAATTTCCTCAGTACAGTTGCCATGTAAATTTTAAAGAAAAGGTGAAAGGAGTTCGGAACAGCTTGCTATATTATATTATATAACTGGTGATAACCATTTGTTGATAGTTTAGTGTGTTGTTGCATAATTCTGGTAACTTGGAATCAGAAGAGACATTTTCCTCTCTAGAGAAATCCCTGGAAGGGTGG
Source organism: Rhinopithecus bieti (assembly GCF_001698545.2). Taxonomy (NCBI): domain Eukaryota; kingdom Metazoa; phylum Chordata; class Mammalia; order Primates; family Cercopithecidae; genus Rhinopithecus; species Rhinopithecus bieti. The sequence goes on along the minus strand of NW_016816430.1, from coordinate 73,737 downwards.
TTGTCTGACCTCCCTCTCCTTAATCACTTCTAAGAATAGAAGGTCATTCTTGGTGAGCAGCCTTTCTGTAGTGACTAATTCTAATTGCTAGGTTTTTTTTATACGTTAAGCAGAGGTCTGCCCTCCGGCAGCAGCCTCTACCTATAATCGTAGTTCTGTGTGCTGGAGAGAGCAACTTCTCTTTTCTGCGTAATTCTTGTAAGTCTTAAAATACAAGATTTTCTTAAAGCATTCCCTTCTCCTGGGTCAAATTCTCATTCCCATTTCTTGTATGACATGGGGTATAGACAAGTGCTGTCCAATGGCACTTTCTGCAATGATGGAAATATTCTGTATCTGTGTTGTACCTGGTGGTAGCCATTAGATGTGAATATCGGACACTTAAAATGTGGCTAGTATGACCCAGGAATTGAATTTTCAGTGTAAATTTAAATAGCCACTCATAACTGGTGGCCGTTATACTGGAAAATGCAAGTCTAGAGCCTTGAAGTCCACCCCATCACACACCTGTCTGGCATGACAGTATAAACACAATGGCCAGAACAAGATAATTGAGATGTGGTCTTATACAGAATGTGGTGGGGTCATCTCTCGACCAGAATACTGAACATTAATGAAGCTTAAGATTATATTAGCATTTTAAGCACCATGTTGTATTATTGGCTCATACTGAGTTTGTGGTCAACTGTTGTCAGCAAGCTTGTTGTCGCTTTTCACAAGAATTGCTTTCACATAGGCCTTGTAAAAATGCTTGATTAAAATTCCAAAACACTGCCTTATCCCAGCTCAATTCTCATCTTGCTATTTAGTACGTTGAGAGGTTTTGGATCACAATTCATCTAATATATGAATTACACTTTTAGTTTTTTGGTATTTGCACTTGATCATTCACATCTCTATGTTCATACAAATGTCGATAGCACAGGGCCACAGTAGCTGCCACTAGCTGCTTCCCTAAAGGTTAATGCCAGTCTGTGAATAAAGACTAGGGATATGAACTCACCTGCCTGTATGATAATTGTCACCACATTTTCTATGTCTTATTCACAAGGCAAGATAAATACTCGGGTGAAATAAAGCTATTCTGTGTCTGCATTCTAGTCCATTGGTCTGTGCACCATATCAGAAAATAAAATGAAATTTGTTTAACTGGATGTGTTTATATGGAATCAGTCATCTATATGGTAACTGATGCAGTGTTTTCTGGTTTGTACTATCATCTGAAGTGAAAATTCTTTAGGCTAATTAAAAAATATATACAAATTAAAATTTTTTTTTTTTTTTTTTTTTTTTTTTCAGTAAAACAGACTACAGTAACTTAATGGTTTTATTTTGGTGTTTAGAGAAAAACTAGTTTTACTCATTGAATTTCTGTTGAAGGCGTGCTATTAAGCATGATGGACTGAGTGCATTTATTTCACTCTGCTCCTTCCTAAAAATCCCTTTAAAATAAAAGTAAAGGAATAAAAAAGTGCATACCAATGGGAGCAAAGAGAAAATAGAGAACACGAAAAAAGGATATAGTTCAAATGAAAGATGCCATACAAATTTTGCAAGCAAATGGATAAATTGTAACTGACTTAAAAGTGAGAAAAAGTGAAGTTGATCCAACAAAAGAAAAAAGATGCTTCAGAACCTCAAAGTGGCTTAGGAATTTAGAACCTATAAAGATGGGAGTGCAGAGTAGGACTGAAAACAGGATTGGTTAAAACTTTTGCATAGGAAGATAGAAGTAATCAGACCTCCAAGTTTCTCCTCCAAAACTCAAAGCCCAGTAACTATCTTTCCCATGACACAGGTTTGGAAATTTAATTTTGGGAGACCTTAAATAGAAAGTCTCTGGGATTCAGGACACAGGCCCAGCTGTTTTGGGGTAATGATTGAGGGGGGCCACATCTTCTAAAATCAGGAAAATTAAGTCAAATTTCAATACTTAAGATAACACCCCCACCCCTCAGTTTATTTCCTGTTAGCCTTCCCAGATGGTAGCATCCAAGCTGTACTCACCAGACTGGAGACTGGAGAATTTGAGAGAAGATTCACAGAAACTGACATGTGGCCATTTCATCCTGAACTAGGTCCCTCCTTCACCTGTGCTGGCACTCACTATTCAGCAAGCCCATACCACACACAGCCCTCAGGAGGCTTTTAGTGCTGCTTTTTATTAAGTATAAACGAGTAGCCAGTGATCATCAGACTTTTGAAGATATTTCTAACAATGAAGTCAGAGTCTGAAACAAACGAGGAATGAGAATCAGAGACAAATGGAAGGAGAAAGGAACATCAAAACAAATTTAGTATCTTTGGAGAGAAAAGAAAGGTACTATGTCCACAAAATCAGAAAAATATGGTGGAAAAAAACAGTAAAAGGAATATTCAGAAAAAGTTAACAATACAATACCAGACACTTTAAAAAGGTAATAAAAATGTTGGGAGAAAGTTGAAAATCTCAGAAAAAAGAACCAAAAAACAAAGGGATGGAAATCATGGGAAGAAAAAATAAGAAAACAGGAAGATGAACTAAAAAGGCTAACACTTATCTAATTGGAATTTCACAGAGATGTCAGTGGAGATAGAAAGGAGGAAACTATGAAAGATAAAAAATTTTGAATTTCCTGAAACTGAGGAATATACATTTCTAGATTGAAAGGACCTGCTGAGTGATGTCTCAGTGAAAACAAGGCAAAGGTGGTCCTATGAGGACTGTGCTCCTAGCGCATCACCATCACCTGGGAACTTGGTAGAAAAGCAGCTTCCTTGGTACCCACCCACGCCTAGTGAAACAGAAGCCCTGAAGGTGTGGGCTTAACAATCTGGGCTTCCAGAAGCCCCTGCCCACCAATTCTGACGTGTGCTAAAGTTTGCAAAACACTGGTGCAGAGAGTCAGAACGGCCTCTGGCTTCCCAGGTTGGCATCATCCATGAGCAGTGTCTTCAAAATGCTAAGAGAGGCCGGGCGTGGTGGCTCCCACCTGTAATCCCAGCACTTTGGGAGGCTGAGGCAGGTGGATCACGAGGTCAGGAGATCGAGACCATCGTGGCCAACATGGTGAAACCCCATCTCTACTAAAATACAAAAATTAGCTGGGCGTGGTGGCGTGTACCTGTAATCCCAGCTACTTGGGAGGCTGAGGCCGGAGAATTGCTTGAACCAGGGAGTTGGAGGTTGCAGTGAGCCAAGATCGTGCCACTGCAGTCCAACCTGGCAACAGAGCCAGACTCCATCTCAAAAAAAATCCTAAGAGAAAAGGATTGATAACCTAAACTATACACACCCAAATCCTATAAAGATATTTTCAAACATGAAGTGACAGCTTTTACACATGGTTTCTTGCAAAGCTAACAAAAGATAGACCCCAGGAAAATGAAGGAGCAAGCCGAGAAAGAGGAAGACTAGACATCCAGGTAATGGGACTCTCGGGAGGAGAGAGGTGAAAGAAACCCCCAGGAGGGAGGGTAGGTTCTACAAGAGGCTGCAGTATTTACATGATGCAATTGGATGACTTCTCAGCAGCAAATCTGGTCATTCGCAGTGTTTCTCATCCAGATCTAGAGTCACAACTCAGTAGAGCTGGAAGAGATCATTTCATTTCATTTCAGTTCCCTCTGTTTACGGGAGAGAAAACTAAGGTTCGCAAAAACGTAGTAGATCAAGACACAGAACCGTCTGGGTCTAAATCTGAATCTCCTGTCTGGGGAGCTGTAGTTTGAGTTATTGTGTCAGATCTTATCAGCAGGTTGATTAATGTAGAGTATCACAGTTTTGCGTTTACGCTTTCTGGCTGGTAGCAGTAATGGACATTCTGTTTTCTGATGTTCCTATGCATTTTGAACAATAGCTAAGGTAAATTCTTATGGTGCAGTCTACAGCTGCTCTTGAGTGTCTGAACTCTAGTTTGTTCACTCTGGGGTCTTGAACTCATTCATTTTATCCTGAGTTCTGGGGAACCAAAGATAAATCAGAGGTTCTCTCCACTCACAAGTAAATCGCCTAGTAGGGGAGACTCAAACCAGATCAATGGTCCGACGTGTGAAAATGACTGTGGAAGGCCTCTGCCCCAAAGAAGAAATAGGAAAAATTTTTAAGTTTACTAATCAGAGTAGAGTCCATTTTTATTGTACATAAATTACTTCAGATTAAATATTTTTTCAATGTTTTCTTTATCCTGTTGTCTTCCAGGATTTGCTTTTTAAATTTCCATTTACATAAAGGACTAGATTGAATTTATACTTGGGGATCAAAGAAGGGCTGTTTGGTATGTGGTGTGAATGGGGCTTTTGACTTCTTTTTCTTTTATTGATCTGTTGTTGTTGTTGTGTAAAGAGACAGGGTCTTGCTATGTTGCTCAGGCTGGATTTAAACTCCTGGCCTTAAGTAGTCCTCCCACTTCAGCCTTCCAAATAGCTGGAATTGCTTGCATGTACGATGGAGCTTGGCTCATATTTCTTTTTTCATTTTTAACATGTGTTATGACTAGTGCATGAATAAGACACTGATTATTGCAGGACCTCTATATTAAAATATTAATATGTGGCCATCTTTATTATGTTTGTGATCCAAAGGATAATTATATTTTATGTTGACCTGGCTTTTTGCTGAAAGAACTGACTCTTTGCTTTTTTTTTTTTTTTTTTTTTGAGACAGAGTCTCATACTGTTGCTCAGGCTGGAGTGCAGTGGCATGATCTCCACTCACTGCAACCTCTGCCTCCTGGGTTCAAGCAATTCTCCTGCCTCAGCCTCCCAAGTAGCTGGGACTACAGGTGCGTGTCACCATGCCCGGCTAATTTTTTTTTTGTATTTTTAGTAGAGACAGGGTTTCACCATGTTGGCCAGGCTGGTCTCGAACTCCTGACCTCGTGTTCCACCTGCCTCGGCCTCCCAAAGTGCTGGGATTACAGGCGTGAGCCACCATGCCCGGCCTGACTCGTTGCTTCTTACACCAACACACGTTTGCTGGTTAGTGTCCTTAATTCTTCATCAAGAATCTGTCTCCTTACACAAGTTTCCTCTGTTGGCTTTATTCTTTGATGCCACAGTACCAATGGACCAGTCTAAACATGTGTTCTTTTAATGAAACCTCTTAATTATCTTTTTAGAAAAGAGATGAGCAGAGACTGTTTATTTTTTATCCATATGAGAGGAGTTCTTTGCTTGCCAAATTTCTGTTAAAAGTTGCCTGATATTATGGGGTGTTAGTTATTCCAGCCAAGATAGTTTTCAGGGAAGCTTTTCAGAAGAGAGTGGGGGTTATTGTTGGAAATATAAGTGACCTTTACTGTGTTGGCAGAATGTAGTGTTTTCTTTAACAGTTTGTAATTCCTTTATAAATGGTGCTAAGCTGGTTGTTTGCAAGTTATATATAGAAATTAGTATTTCCTTGGGGCCAGGCTTGACTGTACCAGTCAATACATTTAATCTGCTTGCTTGATGGTTGTTTGTATGAAATGACCATAGATTCAGCAATTTGTTAGTTGCAATCACTGAATTGGACTTAGGGGATGTGGTTAGAGTGATGCATTCTAAGAAAAGACGGTATTGCAAACATAAAAAATGACTTCACATTAAATTTCAGTGCACACATCCTCTAAAAGGAAAATGCTGCATGCAGATACCTTCTCTAAATTGCCTAGATTGCATGTCCTTACACATCACAGCTACAAGGTCTTAAGCTGCCTGTTATCTCGTGTACTAGGGAGGAGACAGCTAAAACTATTGACAGGTATCCCTTATTCAACAGGAAGCTACACTTTGGTTGGTTTAGGAATTCCAGCATGAGAAAACCTGATATTCTGGTTCCTCACTAACAAAGAATATTCCACTCTGTGGTTCTCCTTTCAGACCCTGGAATTAAATTAACACCATTTATATCCACTGAAGAGAGCATGAAGGTTCTTTTGAGACAGTTATGCTTTCTGGAGATTACAGTGAATCAAGAAGTAGAACCAATCATCACACTAAGTGGTCATATCACTAACCTCATAAGTTATATTTTACTGTTGTTAATTTAGTCCAGATTTAGATTCAAGGCAGGTGTTAAGAGTATCCAGACAAACTAGCACAGTTCTTATATGTGAGAATAATGCACTTACCCATTTTCTTAGTGATTACAGATGCATTAAAATGCCAGTATTGAGCTGTTCTGGGCAATAGCATCTCACACCTGAGCACAGGGGGACCCTAGTCTGCACTCTGTCTTAGAAAACCTCCCATATCAGAAGCATCAAGTGCAATGGTAATGGATAGTGAATGAGAACTCCAGTAGAGCTGAACTGGGTCCCTGTGGCCAGAGGCTGCAGAGCTGGAAGAACTGATCCTGTATGTCAGGGAAGGAGAAGAGCACAGTGTGTACCCTGGAAACCAGAGGAAGTGTGGTGCTTCGCCCCCCAAGTGGGCATCAAGGTCACCCGTCATCCTTCTGTCATCTGTCCTGCATGGAGTTAGGAGCCTCCAATTGGTGCCCTTGCACCTGGTCATGCCCTCCTCATCCCAGTCTTTCCACCCACAGCCATCAGAGTAGCCTTTCTAAAATGTACATGTGATATTGTCATCCCACCATTTGACATCCTCTGGCCCCCTCCCCACAGTTGACCTTGAGATAAAGGTCAAATGCCTGATGTGGTTTCCAGGGCCCAACTTGACGGCTCTCATCTCCCAGCGGCCTCACTCTTGAGCCTCTTCTTTCTCCAGTCTCCACCTGTGAACGCTGTACTCAGCCATCAGGTGTTCCTTCATTTCCTCAAAGGGAAGCGTTGCTCTGCTCTCACTTGCCCAGATCTTTGCCTCTGCTTGGAGCACTAGCCTCTACTGTCCCTTGCTGAGCTAACTCATCCCGCAGATCTCAGCGTAGCCGTTTCTTCCCTTCCTTTGGGAAGTTTTGCTGACCTCCAACATTCTCCCTGCCACTGTGTGGAAGTCTGTCCACAGTACCTCCACTGCCGACTCTTCCTTGCCTGTTGCTGCACTTACCACACTGTGGACAGCTCCCTGTTGTCTGCTGTTCTCCCCACTAGACTTTAAGCTCTGTGAGGTCAAGGGGCATGTCCATCTTGCTCATGTAGAACTCCAGCACTCTCAGAGTTAAATATCATCAGATGAAAATGGCAAGCCATGTTTGCCTCTGCATTTTAAAGGTATTTGGCAAAGTCGGCTGAAAAGTGAAATGGGCAACAAAATGAAACCATTATCGTTGGACCCAAGAAGCCGAGGCCAAAATACCTGGGACTCCTGTTTTTCCAGTGGCCTCTTAGAAGCCTGAGGGAACCATCTGGCATTCCTGACCAACCCAAGTCCCCAGGCCTGTGTGTCCACAAGGGACTAATTATACTTCACTTCAGAAATTATTTAACCGTGGAACTCCCTGTACTATCAACAAACATAGAAGACCAAAATATTCCTAGTCTCTAAGATGGATTTGTACGAGACTGAAATACCTTCCAGTATTTACAGTTTATTTTGTGATTTTTGAACAATGGAAAGATGGTATTGCCACATTCAGTAATGGAAAAAGGTATTCGGAGTTCTGTTTTGTTCAAGCGTTGCACGTTTCCTGCCAAAATATTAATTAACTACAGTGCTTTTTAATGTGTTGATCAAGTTTGGGATTTATTCCTATTTGGAGAAAAATGAAAACTGGGGTTGAGTTGAATCTTTGTCTTCTAGAACTGGATATTTTTGACCAACTCCATAAAATTTTTTTTTTTTTTGAGGATTTTAGATGATAAAAAATATTTTTTAATCTAGTTTTTTAAGGTAGTTGTCTCCCATTCTTAGCCCTCTTCATTATACAAAGCAAGTTTTTTGTTTGTTTTGTTTTAAACTGGTGTGGTATATATCAGGTGGTTACTTGCTAGTCAGTCTAAGAGCTAATAAGAAACGGGTATTTGGATTTAATTCGGTTCCATTAGGACAGATTTAAATTTTTGTGATACAAGGACTATTATTCTGGCAGTTGTAAGGGATTTTTGTGCTAGGAAGCAGTGCTGACAAAGACAGCACTGTGCACGCGCCATCTATAACTGAGCACTTTCACACTGCAATTTAGGAGGTGTGCAGTTCAGGAAATTGCTGGCTTTGGCTGGAGCATACTTTTACTGCAAGGAAAATTTTATTCGTCACTCAAGTAATTGGCAGTTTTAATACCTTGTTCATAATTACCTTATAAACAAACGAATATATAAACCAAAGATTGTGTGGTCTGTTATCTAACTTGTAGCCTTATTTGACCAACGTGATAGACACCTGTGGGCCTCCCCGCCCCCACCACCAACTGATTTGCTGTATTTATTGCACACATCCATAGCTGAGTGTTTTGATTTGTTGTTGTTAAATACAAATGTAGCTATACGTGCCTGAGACAGCCTGGGGACCAAAACCAGATGCAAAGTTTGAAGGGAGATAGGGCTAGGGATGGGGGAGGGGATAGAGGGAGGGGCACTCAGGCACTTCAGAGTGACTCCAGTGTTTGTAGGAGGACATCCTGCTAATGCAAACATTTGGATTATGCATTTAAGAGAAAACTTTGGTCCCCTAGAGCAGTGTGGTTTTATTTAACCCACACACCCTGACCCTAAGGCCTTGTGGCTTGTCTCCTGGATGGAATCCATCTCCGGGACCTAGGGATTGACTAATTGTCTCACTTGCATTACCCTATACCTCACAGCTAGATCAAGGACTTTATACGCAGGCAAATCCAGATGTGGGAAATGGTCAAAATCAGAGGTCATGGCTGACTTGACTCTAAACAAAAGCCTGTAAGACTTTATGGGAATCTGAAGGGCTTAATATTCATTTGTGACTTGTACATAGTACTGCTGAATCATCTCTTTTTTAAAACTTTACTGTCATCATAAAGTTCAGCTCTTAAGATATACATTGTCTATGCTAGTTACTCGACATTAGATTTTCTGATGACTTGGATTTTAAAGTTGGAAAAAGACAATCCACCCACAGTCCTTAAAAATACTGTGCAGAAGGGTTTTAACAATATTTCGAGAAGTTTTCTGAATTTGTTCTTTAAATATAAAATGTATGCCCGTTTTCTCCCCTTATTCTCTTGTGAAGAAGGTGGCACCTGACAGAAAGTCAGCCATCTGACTCTGGTAGATGGTAAATACATGCAAGCCCTGGGGCCCCCTCTCACCTGCAAAGTGGGCAAGCACAGATTGGGAGGGCCTCTGTTCTGTGGCATTCTTAGTGTTGGCATGATGATGGCTCAGTGAGCCAGGGTAGATTCCCGGATCAGTTTAAAACCAGAAGTTCAGCATTTTTGCAAGGTGGGAAGTAGGGGCCTTTTCAAGGGAGGTACATATCTGTATGAGAAATTAAATGCTAGAGTATCTTTCATACTCTGTATTCTATGAAAGAAGCTTTAAGGGATTGCTTCAGGAACAATCGGGCTTTTTCTTTGAGCTGACTGGGGAAAGCTTGAACTTGTTAGGTGAAAAGCCCTAGTTTTAAAATGTTTTGTAATGTCTGTACCAGAGAAATTTTATTATCATTAAAGGGTATAATATATGAAAAGTGTTTAGCAAAGGGCTTGGCACTTAATCGATCCTCAATATTATTAGATTTTATACACTTTCTCAGGGTGATACATAGAGAGAATTCTGCTTCTAAGAATATCTCAGTATGGCAGAGAAAACCAGTGGTGTAAGTTCAACATCAGCTTGCAGCACAAGATTTTGTGAAAATATATAAGAGGTACACCTCGCTTGGGAACCTACTGCGATAGTGAGAGACCGATGAGTTAAAATAATGCAGAAGAGCTCAGAACACCATAGAAATCCAGTTTGGGGTACAAAAAATACACAAGATATATTTTGCAAGTTTTCTTTTTAGTTGAAGATTAACTGCAGACCATGTACAAACACCAGTGTGTGACTTACATAAGACACAGAATTCTGTTCAGAGCATTCAGATTGTTTCATTGTTCCTTGCGTTGTAAAGAGGAGACCTTTCTGTGATTTGTAGATATCCTTTCTACCTTGACGTTATTTTCTCCTGCCAAAAGATGGTCTAAAAAAGACCAAACTTCCTGATCTAATACGACAAGATGGCTTGCACATCCGTTTGATTGCTGTTTTCTAACAAAATTGTCATTTAATGCTGCATTTTCCCTCAGGAGTTACTATATTGATTGATGACTTTTTAAGAACTTTGAAATGGCCACTTTTTTTTCTGTTTGTTTCCTTCCATTTGTTCAGTAGAACACTCACCAATAGAACTCTACACAGTGGTAGAAGCATTCTGTATGTGTGCCGTACCATTTGATAGCTACCAGGAGTGTATGGCTATTGAGCACTTGAAATGTGGCTACTGTGACTAAGGAGCTAAATTTCAGCATTTAATTTGAATTAATTTAAATTTAAAGAGCCTCATGTGGCTCGTGGCTGCCATACTGGACATCATGGTCTGATGTTTAAGACTTTGAATGTAAAACATGTTTTGATCTAATTATGCCAAGGGATTATTCAAACTGGAGTGCTCTTATGTAATACTTTTGTACTATTGAAAGGGCTGGAGCATATTCATTGATATTGAAAACTGTGGCAGTTCCTTGAAACTTGCTGTTAAAGAAAAGGGGATCTCTCTAGAATGGTTCTAAAAAATCCCCAATCTGACAAGTATTTTAAATTCATTAGCACCTGTAATATGGGCACTTTTCAGCGGAAGAATTAGAAATAGATTAGGAATCAAGAAGAAGGAATAGGGAATTAACTCATCAGTGCCTGGTATGCCACCTTGGTGTTAGGCATTTTGTATACCATTTAATAAGGAGAAGGGAGAAGAGCTGTTAAGAAAAATAGCCAGATGTGGTGGTTCACACCTGTAATCCCAACGCTTTGGGAGGCTGAGGCTGGAGGATTGCTTGAGGCCAGGAGTCGAAACCAGTCTAGACAACATAGTGAGACCCCCACTGTACAAAAAATTAGTAAGGTGAGGTGGCACTTACGTGTAGCCCTAACTACTTGGAATCTGAGGTGGGAGTGTTCCTTGAGCCCAGGAGTTTGAGCTGCAGTGAGCTATGAGTGTGCCACTGCACTGTAGCCTGGGTGACAGAGTGAGACCCTGTCTCTAAAAAATAACAATAAATAAAAAATTTTTTTAAAAAGAAAAATAGAATAAAGAAACATACAACTGTTGTCTTTAAGTGCGTAGCATTTAGACAGCCACAGCTGCTAAACAGTACCCCAGATTTATATAGGAATGTTTTCCACATATTTGAATATTATGATTTATAATTTAATGAGTAACTTAAAATGGCCAGGGTATTGCTGTTTAACTTTTTTGTTGTTGTTGTTGAGACGGAGTGTCGCTCTGTCGCCCAGGCTGGAGTGCAGTGGCTGGATCTCAGCTCACTGCAAGCTCCGCCTCCCGGGTTTACGCCATTCTCCTGCCTCAGCCTCCCGAGTAGCTGGGACTACGGGCGCCCGCCACCTCACCCGGCTAGTTTTTTGTATTTTGGTAGAGACGGGGTTTCACCGTGTTAGCCAGGATGGTCTCGATCTCCTGACCTCGTGATCCACCCGTCTAGGCCTCCCAAAGTGCTGGGATTATAGGCTTGAGCCACCGCGCCCGGCCTTGCTGTTTAACTTTTAAAAGTACTGTTTAGTCAGTTCCGTATTTCTGAAGAACCAGTCAGGAATAGAAAATATTTTTCTTCTTTCAGATTGTTGCACCATTAACCTTGTTAATGGTGCTTTCTTTTAATTCTAGGGCTGGAAACAGGATTGTTGAAATACTACCTGAACATCTGAAAGAGTTTCAGTCCCTTGAAACTTTGGACCTTAGCAGCAACAATATTTCAGAGCTCAAAACTGCGTTTCCACCCCTACAGCTCAAATATCTGTAAGTGAAGTTTTCTTTAGCAAAAACTTTCACCTTTAATGAAAATATTATAATGAAAAAATAAGATGTAACAAACTTTGTCTACTTTACTACTGATGGATCAAAAGTATAATTTATTGACTTGAAATTTGCTATAAGCTTGAACAACCACAATCTGCAGTTTATTCTTACACTTTCAGATTACAAAAAAATTACATTTTTTTAATTAGAAAACCTAGATGGTGTGAAAAGTGCTCATTTTAAAAAAAAATCAAAATCAGACCATTGCTATGTTTTATTAATAAATGAATGTCATAAAAAGTGGATATTTATAAAAAAATTTCCATCCGTCACATATTTTAATCACTCTTTTCCCAGCAATATGTGTGAATCTTAGCATCTGTCCTTGAGGACCTAAAAAGTAATTTTTTTAAGTTTCCATTGATGGTTAGGTTCTCTGGAGACTCCTAATACAGAGATGGCCTGCACTTTAACTTGCAAATAAATCAGAAGGAGAAGCTCATCTTTAAACTTTCAACAGGTATCTCAACAGCAACCGAGTCACATCAATGGAACCTGGGTATTTTGACAGTTTGGCCAATACACTCCTTGTGTTAAAGCTGAACAGGAACCGAATCTCAGCTATCCCACCCAAGATGTTTAAACTGCCCCAACTACAACACCTGTAAGTAAAATGTTCTCTTAGATACTGTTTCTCACCTCCTCCAAACCCTTGGTGTCTATTCCTTAAAATCTACAATATGGGAAAAAGGAGTTTAGAAACAAGAATGTAGCTGCCTTTCCTTTGAGAATTGGAGGTATAGAATCTCCAAATTGGAAAGAGTCTTAAATGTCACCTCATCACCTCCTCACCTTGTGCCAGCTGCTGCTTGACAAGACACGTTAGAATTGTTACTGAAAAAGTGAACAGTGTAATCATTGACCAACGCCGGCACAAAAGTGCCATTGTGGCACTGAAAAAAGCCGAGGTCTCTCAACAGCTGTGGTTTATGAGAATAATACCGGCAACTCCAGGAGTCTCTGATAGCTTAAGTGGCTGTAAAGATCTGTCTCGTTAATAATTGTAGAGCGATCTGTGAACAGACTCCTGCAATAGTGCAACTTTGGCTACACATTGCAAACACTTGGGGAGCTTTTAAAAATCTCACTGCCCAAGCCCCACCCTAGACCTCTGGGGGGTCAGATCCAGGCTTCAGAAATTTTTAAAACTCCCAGGTTGGGTCCAGTATGCAACCAAGGCTGAGAACTACTGCCATAAAGAGAAAGCATTAAACCTGAAAAGAATGGTGAAAGATAGTAACCAACTTGTGAACAGATCGTACAGGATAAATTTGAGGCCCAGCTCCTTGATAGACCTCATATTTTAGTATAACATTTAATAATCTCATTCTGGATTGTTTAAAAACAAATCTTAATTTGTTTGTGTCTATCCTGAGTGGACAAGACTTTAGACATTGAAATGCAGTCTAGTTTCAGTATGGACAAGACTTTAGACATTGAAATGCAGTCTAGTTTCAGTATTTTATTATTCCAAAAACACATGACCCATTTCAGTAGGAAATTCACTCCCTGCTTAACAAATTGAAATTCTTTACAATAAAAATGTTTAGAAACTGAAAACACTCTATGTAATTGAACACTGACTGGTTTAACTATATTGTAGTAATGACACATTTTATTACTACCTCCAGAATTTAATTGTCCTATAAGCTAACTCTTGTAATACTCAATGCAGTGAATTGAACCGAAACAAGATTAAAAACATAGATGGACTGACATTCCAAGGGCTTGGTGCTCTGAAGTCTNATTATTCCAAAACACATGACCCATTTCAGTAGGAAATTCACTCCCTGCTTAACAAATTGAAATTCTTTACAATAAAATGTTTAGAAACTGAAAACACTCTATGTAATTGAACACTGACTGGTTTAACTATATTGTAGTAATGACACATTTTATTACTACCTCCAGAATTTAATTGTCCTATAAGCTAACTCTTGTAATACTCAATGCAGTGAATTGAACCGAAACAAGATTAAAAACATAGATGGACTGACATTCCAAGGGCTTGGTGCTCTGAAGTCTCTGAAAATGCAAAGAAATGGAGTAACGAAACTTATGGATGGAGCTTTTTGGGGGCTGAGCAACATGGAAATTTTGTAAGTGTGGGTTATCACAGTTCCTGCTCAGGTAGTATGATCATAGAATGCTCACTGTTCATTCAGTAGGTCTTATGTGAAATCCTATGTTAAAAGTCTCATCATCCACAATCTTATTTATAATTTAGTATTCAGTTTTGATTCAGGTAATGTGATCGATAATTTATAAGTACCTAAATTTATAACCACCTAAATTATAAGAATATGGTTGTTTTGTTTTTTTTTTTTTGCTGACGTCTTCATATAACAAAAGCTTAAACATCTAATAACAGTAGGAATGTGTAATAGGTTGTAATCATATGTCCCCTCTGAAGAGACTAGATAATGAAGTTTTGATCCTGCTTTTGATTCTTATTGTAAATGTAGGCACCTGGACCATAACAACCTAACAGAGATTACCAAAGGCTGGCTTTACGGCTTGCTGATGCTGCAGGAGCTTCATCTCAGCCAGAATGCCATCAACAGGATCAGCCCTGATGCCTGGGAGTTCTGCCAGAAGCTCAGTGAGCTGTGAGTTGCCTTTTATTCTCCTCAGGTTTGAGAGCAGGGATCATGCCAGGGCATGAGCTTCTTACCACTGATCTGTGAAATTTTCATAACAAAGTTTCCAAGGTGACAGCTTTTTTCACATGCAACCTAGTCTTATTTTTGTTGTGGTAAGTTGAAGCCAATTCTGTTGCAGGTCTATGGCACATTGGCAAAAGCAGTGATGGTTATTTTCAAGCAAAGAGAATGTACTGTTTTAATTCCTGAGACTAGAAATATTTACTTGGGTATTATTAAGGCAGAATTTAAAAATAAGGATTAGTGTAGCTCACACGCTACCTGTCTTTTGGAAAACGAATCATTGCATTGAATTGAAAAATAAAAGCTATTATTTGTTTTTCTCTTTTTTCTTTACAGGGACTTAACTTTCAATCACTTATCAAGGTTAGATGATTCAAGCTTCCTTGGCCTCAGCTTACTAAATACACTACACATTGGCAACAACAGAGTCAGCTACATTGCTGATGGTGCCTTCCGGGGGCTTTCCAGTTTAAAGACTTTGTAAGTTAACACATTTTGCTGTCAGTACATGAACCTAATTGGTTCCTAAATGTGCCCACTTTTCTCCTAGCAGATTTCCTTTGTTGTCAAGGAAATGCATACAGCCTCAGAAGTAGTGTCTTCATCTTTCCCAGATCAGTTTGATTAAAATGGATCCATTTCATCCATATGTGTTTCGTAAAGGGATTAAAAGGAGAGTAATCAGTTTGTTTTGGTGATTACAGTTAACCTTCTCAGCATCTCCAGGAAATTGGTAACTGCTTGAGAGGGAAACAATTTTAAGTCCACTAAGTTTTCTTTATAAAATGCAAATTAAGAATTACTTAGAGCACAAAGGTCTACAAAGGGCAGTGAAGGAAGATACTGTTTATCATGCTGGTTATATCCGCAACCTGATCTCTGTCCTAAGAGAAAGGAAAGGGAGTTGAATTAATTGACCTTTGAAAAATTTCTCAAATGGTAATTTAAGGTTGTGCAGTGGGCTTTGGATTTTTGCTCTGTCAGAAACTTTTGCTCTGTTCACGATTTGAAGCATTACATAATTGAAAGACATACTGTATACTTTGGCGAACTTCTGCATGTGTGGTTGGAACAGTGGTTTTAAAGTTTAATGTATTTTTCAGACTGTTCGGATCTTTCAGAATGTAGTCATTTTGATAGAGGAATTAATAGGGCCAGTGTCAACTTTTTCTGATTTTAGGGGAAAACTTAAAATGTGGTTGAGGGAGTCAGGCAGGGTGTAAGAAGTAAGTTGGAGAAAAAGAGTTTTCTGTTGTTTTGAAAGAGGTGGAGGTAATGTGGGAAATTAGGAGACTTTTTTTACAAATGATAAGCCACCTGGGTGGTGATATTAGGCTTTCTGAGCTTATCACTCTAAAGGGAATGCTTCTTTCAAAATTAGGGATCTGAAGAACAATGAAATTTCCTGGACTATTGAAGACATGAATGGTGCTTTCTCTGGGCTTGACAAACTGAGGCGGCTGTGAGTATGAATTGCCTCATGATTTAGCTCACTCTTCGATGTAAAAATTTTGTCTTCACTGAAGTCAGCTATACAAGTTGACATCATGAAGAGATGAAATCAGTGCTTAATCTGGTTTTACTACCCTTTATCCTCTCCCCAAATGCCTGCTATTGCACGCGATGTATATTATAAACTTTTTCTTCCTTAGGTGAAAGTGTTTTATTCAACACTTTAGTGTGTGTAATTTACTTTAATATCCTCATAATCATTTTCATCTATGTTGAGGGCTTAGACTTTTGGAATTATCATTGTGTAAAAGTTAGTGCATGCACTTCCACATTTTGAAATTCTCAATCTTGTACTGTCCTCGCAGGAATTTTTTTAATGAAGTAATCTAGTAGCGACTGATAATGCTGTGGTAGGTTATAAGCAAAACGGGATGAAAACATCTTATAATTAGCCATAAAATGGTCTTGCAGATGGTCAGATTGCATGTTTTAAGCCAGCAGTATTCAAATTCACTTCCCTAGAGTCCTAAACTCCTGTGGATGGAGGGTATCCACAGAGAAGGAGGGGAAGGAGAAAACATTCACTATTTTCTGCTTTGTTAGTGTTCTGAGACAGTTTACTTGAAATAAAGTCTCTGCCTCTTCCTAAAAGGACTCTGAAAAACAATTTAACTTAATCAGCAGAGTAACTTACTGAATACCTATTTTTGTTGGGCTCTATGTTGAATGCTTTGAAGACCATGTTGAACTACATTATTGAAATAGATGGCTTGGGCACATTTTTACAGGATATATTGTTTAATTGAAGAAAATGGAATTGCTCACACATAATTTAAAAAGCAGTTCTGTTTATGAGAGTTCCACACCCAAAATGGCTTTTTAAATTAAGTGTTCCAATGTAATTTTTTTCCCCAGGATACTCCAAGGAAATCGGATCCGATCTATTACTAAAAAAGCCTTCACTGGTTTGGATGCATTGGAGCATCTGTGAGTAGCTAGAATTTAGTTACCCTAAAGAGAATCTCTAAGATGGTTTTTACTTACGTGTCATGAAAGATAAAACAAACTGGAATGTAATTTTGTTGGCATCCTTCCAGTTCCATAAAATATATTTTAACATCTCCCTATCTTTCTATCTCTTTCTCTGTCTACCTACTTATCTACCTACCTATATAGAAATGTACAGGTATATGCTTTCCTTTGTATTTAAGGACAAAAGTTATATCTCCTTAATGGGTTTTTAATTGTTTTTCTCAAACAGTGATTATTTAATTATTTTTAAAAAACTACTAGATGTAGTTCATTCACTATATGTCAGGCATTGTACCACATATTCACGTGTATTGTCTCATTTAATTTTGAATCAGAATGCAATTCAATAGCTATTATTATCTTTATTGTTAAGCAGAGGTTCTAAGAGTTTATTGATTCCATTGGACAGTTAAAGAGATGACTTGGCTTTTAAAGAACAATGTTCCACAATCCTTAAGGGTGACATAGGAGAGTTTTAGCACTACTTTGAGAATTGTTGGTCTCTGATTGTTGTTTAATTATGAAACATGCAACCCCCTTACCATTGTTCTCTTTTTTTCATTTGTTTGTTTTCTTTTGTTTCTTCTTGACCCATCGGTTAGTAACTGTCAGAAGCAGGACTCGACCCAGAGCTGCCCCTACTTTCACAGTGTCCCTGCATCACACTAGCTCTTGCCTTTACAATGTCTGCCGCTGCTCCCAGTAACTCATAACTCCTGGCACACATTTCTGAAATGTCATTTAGGGGCTCAGGAATTTTCAGCCACTAAGAGAGGAAAGCTAACTAACATTGATAGGAATCAAAATGTTGCATGTTTTAACTAAGGGAACCAACCAGCTGCTTATAACCATGGTTGTATGTTTTACTCTTGTACAGTAAAAGTACAAAGTAATGTATGACTGTTAAGGAATGCTTGTAGCCAGAAGTTTTAATGTCTATTAACCAGGACCAAAGAAGTTACAATTTAAAATTCCATATTGGGTTCTCCCATGTGTGCTGTGTATTGAGAGTGAAGATTTAGCTGTTATCTATAAACCACTTTGTTGTCACCTTGTGACTGCACCGTTTCTTCTGAGGGAGACTTGGATCGTGAGCCATGCTGACAGTGAATGCAGCAGTTCAAATTATAGTAGAATGATTCTGCAAAGCTGAGTCTTGGAAGGGCAGACCAACATTACAGTATTTATTGAAACCGATTATTTTGAAAAGAAAACTAGCCAAAAGGGTTTGTCACTTGGCCCATTCCATTTCTGGGAAAGTGGAATTAGTGGATCAGTGGAGTATTAATCTCTGCTTCAGTTTTCCTAAATCTCCCTTGATTGCCCCAGCCTCTTCGTCTAGCCACGTGTGGTCCCTTCTTTCTTTGTCTTCTCTTCCCCTTGTCTCGCTCAATATTCCCTTTGTATACTCTGACCCCTGTAAAGAAGAACAGAGTGGTAATCATTGTGGTGAATACTTCAATGCAGACTGCTTATAAGTCTCTGTAAAAAGAGAATTAACCCAGAATATATGTTCATTTTATGAATTTCCTGCCTGAAGTATTTGCTTTAACAAGTGTATCTTGTCTGAACATCTTACTGCGTTTATGTTAGTGAGCTGCGAGTGACAGAATTAGGTTAATGGTTAAAAGCACAGGTTTTGGAATTGAAAATAATTGTTTCAACCCTTACCTTCCCCTTTTGTGCTGAACTAAATAGTAATACCATCATATTTTGGGTTGTTATAGGAATAAATGCAGTAACACATGTAAATCACTGAACTGAGTGCCTGTCTTCAAAAATACTGTGCAAATGGTGTTTTATAAAAGCATAATTATGAGAAATTTTATTTGTATATTTAGAAGCTTCTAATAGTTACTAATTTGAATAAAGAGTAATAGAATAAAATAATAGAGCAGCTTGGGCCCTAATGAGTCAAATAATCTGTAAGTGATGACATAAAGTGAATCTTTTTCGCTAAAACACAACCTATCTGTGATACGAAATGCCCTGGTTCTTCAGCACAAGCTTTGCAGTGGATTCTTCTGGGGTTGCCCCAGTCATGTATTTCAACACAGAGAGGGAGTATTTGTTTGGCAAATGGGGTGGGCAGTGTGGGCCCAAACTTTGTCCAAAAGCACGAAATGATGGTAGTTTGCTCTGATGCATTTGATTTGGTGATTTTTCAGAGACCTGAGTGACAACGCAATCATGTCTTTACAAGGCAATGCATTTTCACAAATGAAGAAACTGCAACAATTGTAAGCTTTTCTTTTCCTTCTAGGAGTCTGAAAGTATAGAGGGAAAACTGTCATATGGTGTGTCACCCTAGATTATGTATCTATAAAAAGTGCCTGGCACATTCTTAACATTATTTAATTTTATACCAGACAACAAAAAAGGAATTTATTTGTTCTTTTGTTGAAATGAGTTTTCTTTCTATTTTAAATTTGCAACTTTGTGGGACCAAATATAGTACAGTCACTCAATATAGTAGTAATTTTTCAGTTGTAAAGAACTTTTGATAAATCAACACTTCTATCTCTGTGGGACAGTAAGAACAACAGAAAATCATGCTAGATACATTTCTTGTATTTTAAAATGGACTGTAGAATACTTATTCCATGGGATGTGTGTATTCAGTTTCCAAATCCATTGCTTTGTTAATATTTACTTGGGTTTAGTTTACTTGTAGAAATCTGCATTTCATACAGAACAAATTGAATATAATTACTCTCCTCAGGCATTTAAATACATCAAGTCTTTTGTGTGATTGCCAACTAAAATGGCTCCCACAGTGGGTGGCGGAAAACAACTTTCAGAGCTTTGTAAATGCCAGTTGTGCCCATCCTCAGCTACTAAAAGGAAGAAGCATTTTTGCTGTTAGCCCAGATGGCTTTGTGTGTGGTGAGTATAAGTATTGCCCTTGCCTTTTATTTATTCTTCTTTTTTCTACTCCCATTTATCCAAATAATGGTTTTGAATGGATTTATGATCTCTTTATAAAGCTTTTATTTCTGCTGAGGTAGAGGAAAATGGGTCTATAGTTTGCTGATTATTTTAATTTCACAGATGGGAAAGAGAGTTTTCTAAAATTGCTTCATCTTTGTTTTGGCATCAGGATGGTGTGGTGGAAAAAGAATGAAATTGGATCTTGAGAGAATGGAAGGATAATCCCAGCCCTTCTACTTAACTTAAATTCCCTAAATGTTAGTCTCTGCATCCATGAAATGGGAACTCTCTTTTCTTCTCTTCCCAACTCTGAGGCTTGTTGGGAGGCTTACATGAAAGAGATAATTATTAATGATTTATGGGGTGCTAAAAAATTATTGGTAGGTAACATTTACAAGTAATAGGAAATGTGAATTTATTATAAATAATGTTAAGGTCCATTGTTTTAGCATCCAAGAATCTCAGCATTAGAAATCTAGTTACCTAAACTTTCTGCTACTACCTAGCTGGTTAGTAGCAGATCTGGATTTAAAAGAAAAGTATTCATCTCTGGTGCAATTTTCTATCTATTACATGATGCTGCTATTTACTATTAGCTGCCATGGAGACCCCTGTAAAAGTAAATATGTTTCATAAAACAATAAATCAGAATTTGCTTATGTTTAAGCATGGGTGTTAAAATATTAAGAACTTTCTTTTGCATTGGCATTTAAAAATTTACTTAAAACTGCTTTGTCCACGATATATATTTTTAGGTTGCAGCATTAAGCAGTGCCAGTAGTTTCTGGAAATAAAACCTCTGATGTAGCTTTTGGAACTGAATAAGCTTTTGGCATTCATCTGTAAGGGCCTGAACTGCTTGCTCCTTTCCCATGGTCCTTATTTCATAGTTTTTTCGTCCCAGGATCTGATCCCCCTATTACTTTGGAACACATATATAGTGTCCATAGTTTTTTTCACTTTCTTGTGAATCTGAACATCGATTTATTAGATGAGAATTTCAGAATAATACAGAAAAGAAACCATCTCGATTACAGTATGCAGACATTGAAAAATAGCAGCATTGGAGTTATCAAAGCATCCCCCATGACCCACTCAGCACACATAAAAAGTTTTTTCAAATAGTAGTAGCACCCAAATAGTACACTTTGGTAGATCTCAGATGTTTCCTTCTGAGTTTACATCATCATCACTGAGAAACTGAAGTTCAAAAAGGTAACTTTTCCAAAAAGTAACAGAGAACTAAAAATAACTGTTTAGAATGAAAGAGTCGCTTAGCTCTAATTATAATGTAGCTTTGACAGGGTAACACAGCAGCGTGATTGGCCGCTCAAAGCTCCAGGCCGAAGCCAGTGTCTTACAGTTTGTTTTAGAGATGCTTTTTCTTTTGCCATCAGCTTTTTTTTTTTTTTTTTTTTTGGATCTACTTAAAGTACTGCTTTTTAATAGTGGTTCTGTTTTGGTAAATGGAGTGTTAATGGCTGTCTTTGTTGAGTAATCATGATTGATGTTTGATTTCTTAATCTTGCTGCTCCTTATCTGGGTAGAACATGGGAACAATTGCAGTTTCGTGATAGTAGTAGCATTCAGAAATGATCCATGAGCCTGTAAGTTTTTAAACTGCTTTCTTCTTGTACTTATACAAAGCATCAGGGATCAGGAATAAACTGTGGGTTTTCTGATGGCCCCAAAATAACAGTCTTTTATCAGGTAATAGTGGTTGATAAATAGATCTCCATCTGTATTCGAGATGAATGAGTTACTTTATGAACTCTCATTTCAACACGGGGACTGCTAGTCCATCTGGACAACATACACAAAGGGTAAAACCTAGGCCGCTGCTTTTGCATTTCTTGATGTTCAGATTTGAGTAGTATTTGGACTCTTGAGCCTTAACATTGTTTTGTCTCCTTCTCTCCATTTTGAACAGATGATTTTCCCAAACCCCAGATCACGGTGCAGCCAGAAACACAGTCGGCAATAAAAGGTTCCAATTTGAGTTTCATCTGCTCAGCTGCCAGCAGCAGTGATTCCCCAATGACTTTTGCTTGGAAAAAAGACAATGAACTACTGCATGACGCCGAAATGGAAAATTATGCACACCTCCGGGCCCAAGGCGGCGAGGTGATGGAGTATACCACCATCCTTCGGCTGCGCGAGGTGGAATTTGCCAGTGAGGGGAAATATCAGTGTGTCATCTCCAATCACTTTGGTTCATCCTACTCTGTCAAAGCCAAGCTTACAGTAAATAGTATGTGATCTGACTTTTCCTTTAGCATTTGAAGATACCTTTTAGAAATAGCACCTATTTTTCTCTCTTAATCTTAACCCTGTCTTTT
Source organism: Rhinopithecus bieti (assembly GCF_001698545.2). Classification (NCBI taxonomy): domain Eukaryota; kingdom Metazoa; phylum Chordata; class Mammalia; order Primates; family Cercopithecidae; genus Rhinopithecus; species Rhinopithecus bieti. The sequence goes on along the minus strand of NW_016816430.1, from coordinate 51,407 downwards.
CTTCTCACAGTTCCCCACCTGACTCTTCCTTTCCCTACCTTTCATTCCACAAAATTAAGATTCTTGGTTATTTGTATCTAAACCTGCCATTATGTTGAAGATGACGCCGCACTCAGTGTGGTGAGTAACACAGAGATGGACCAGACACGTTTTGCTCTTTTGTTTTCTATTTCTTTTCTTTTTTTTTTTTTGAGTCGGAGTCTTGCACTGCCACCTAGGCTGGAGTGCAGTGTTGCAATCTCAGCTCACTGCAACCTCCACCTCTCAGATTCAAGGAATTCTCCGACCTCAGCCTCCTGAATAGCTGGGATTACAGGCCTGTGCCACCATGCCTGGCTAATTTTTTGTATGTTTAGTACAGACGGGGTTTCACTATGTTGGTCAGGCTGGTCTCGAATTCCTGACCTCGTGATCTGCCCACCTTGGCCTCCCAAAGTGCTGGCTGGGATTACAGGCGTGAGCCACTGTGCCTGGCCATGTTTTGTTCTTTGAGAGTTTACAGTGCAGTATACTGATCTGGAAGGCTGCAAAGTGTCATGCTGAATGCACAGTGCCTTTAATTCAGAGATCTGTGTGTGAATCCTGCCACTCCTGCGTGATTTTCAGCAGTTTACTTCACATCTCTGCCTCCAGTTCCACATCTTTTAATTAGGGATAATAGGACCTGCACCCTGGAGGCATTATGCTCATTCAGTGAAATAATGTGTGTAAAGGATGTAGCAAAATGGCTACAAGGTGGAGTGCTCAGTAAATGCACTGTTAGCCACTGTTAATGGAAGTCTATTCTTGTTTGCTTTGTGTGGTAGGTATACAGTTTTACAGTAGGATGCTTGCCACTTTATCATTTAACTGTCTGTATCTGCCATGGTAGAAGATTTTGAATATGATTCATTAATGCATTCACTCAGCAAATGATGGCTGTGACCTGGCACATAGAACAGTTTAGAGTTTAAATTGTAGGACAAAACATGTATCAAAAGTCACAGAATGTTAGAGCTACCAGGAGGGACTTAAAAAAAAAATAGATGAAGTGAGTGGTCAGGGTACAAAGAGATTAATTGATATGCCCAAGATCTCACAGTTCATTACTGAGGAAACTAAAAAGCGGCAGAAAATAGCAGGAAGATCTTCATTCTGAGAATCAGATGACCTGTGTTTTATCCTGACTTCATTGTTTCTGTATCTGTAACCTTGAGCGGGCTTTTAATCTTTCCATCTCAACTTTAGTTTCCTTGACTTAAAATTGGAATTAACCTCTGCCCAATCTATGTCAGGGACAATCTGTAAGTATCAAACAAACAAAATAATAAATAAAAGGAATGCAAGTGAATCTCTAAGACCCCATTGAGCAAATGCCTATATTGTTTCTCTGATTTCAGTGCTTCCCTCATTCACCAAGACCCCCATGGACCTCACCATCCGAGCTGGGGCCATGGCACGCTTGGAGTGTGCTGCTGTGGGGCACCCAGCCCCCCAGATAGCCTGGCAGAAGGATGGGGGCACAGACTTCCCAGCTGCACGGGAGAGACGCATGCATGTGATGCCCGAGGATGACGTGTTCTTTATCGTGGATGTGAAGATAGAGGACATTGGGGTATACAGCTGCACAGCTCAGAACAGTGCAGGAAGCATTTCTGCAAATGCAACTCTGACCGTCCTAGGTGGGTGAATTTGTTAAGATTCTGTAGTATAAATCAGTCTTGAAGATACTGGCTCATCCAAGGTCCCTAACTACCAGAAGTTGTGAGAATAAGAGATGAAGATCTATGGGGCATTGCCTTTTCCTAGGAAGTATTAATGCAAATGGCCTCTTGAACACTTTGAAGTCAGAGATTGCATGACAGCCTCAAGTCTGGCCACTAAGGTGAATCCCTGTCCCCTCCATCCTGAAGAGAGGGGCCAAGGAAAATTTGTGATGCTTTCCCTTTTAGGGGAGATCACCCGCCTCTAATTTTCCCACTGTGCTGTCTATATTGGTAGTCTTTTTTTTTTTTTTTTTTTT
>NW_016816430.1:7813-49027 GCF_001698545.2 Rhinopithecus bieti | reverse complement strand
TTCTTTGTTTTTTTTTTTTTTTTGAGACAGAGTCTCGCCCTGTCGCCCAGGCTAGAGTGCAGTGGCGCAGTCTCGGCTCACTACAAGCTCCACCTCCTGGGTTCACGCCATTCTCCTGCCTCAGCCTCGCAAGTAGCTGGGACTACAGGCGCCCGCCACCACACCAGGCTAATTTTTTTTTGCATATTTAGTAGAGGCGGAGTTTCACTGTGTTAATCAGGATGGTCTCAATCTCCTGACCTCGTGATCCACCTGCCTCGGCCTCCCAAAGTGCTGGAATTACAGGCGTGAGCCACCACACCCAGCCTATATTGGTAGTCTTAACACCATAAAGAGCATATTTAAAAAATGTAGGAACAAATTGGGAAGGCCTTACTCTTTTCTCTCAGCCTACCATACCTCCTGAAAGTTTTTTTCATCTTTTACCTAACCAAATGCTTTTTAAAAATGTAAACACAATTATTATTCCTGTGTCTTTGAAAGAGCTAATTAAAGTAACCTATTAAGATACTAAATAATAAAAGTAAATTATTGTCAGAGTTTCAATATAGGCCTGGGCATCCGGCCCTAAAAAGTTTCACTTAAAAAACTTAAGCATTCTGATTTTTCTTATTTATCAACGTAGCCTTGTGCTTGAAATTATTTTATACTTTCTATTTTAAAAAAGGTTTTGTTTTCCACTCTCCCTGCCACCACCAGCTTCCTGACTTTTGCAAAAGTGAGGGAAGTTGAGATTTTAAAAATAGTAGATATTATGCTTAACCGGTGTTATGAGTTAATGATAGCAGAATAGTGAAATACTGAATGTTGTATATGTTTAGGCTCTTAAAAAAGCCTGTCCAGTAAGTTGTGGGAGAATAAGATTTTAGGTTGCAATTTGAATAAGTTTAAATGCTACATTTTATGATATGGAAACTAAATTTTATTTGGGAAATTAAAAGTATAACTTGTTATTTCAGAAACGCCATCATTTTTGCGGCCTCTGTTGGACCGAACGGTAACCAAGGGAGAAACGGCCGTCCTACAGTGCATTGCTGGAGGAAGCCCTCCCCCCAAATTGAACTGGACCAAAGATGATAGCCCTTTGGTGGTAACCGAGAGGCACTTTTTTGCAGCAGGCAATCAGCTTCTGATTATCGTGGACTCAGATGTCAGTGATGCTGGGAAATACACATGTGAGATGTCTAATACACTTGGCACTGAGAGAGGAAACGTGCGCCTCAGTGTGATCCCCACTCCGACCTGCGACTCCCCTCAGATGACTGCCCCATCGTTAGATGATGACGGATGGGCCACTGTGGGTGTCGTGATCATAGCCGTGGTTTGCTGTGTGGTGGGCACGTCGCTCGTGTGGGTGGTCATCATATACCACACAAGGCGGAGGAATGAAGATTGCAGCATTACCAACACAGGTGTGTAAACAGAAGCTTGGCACAGGTCATGGGAGTCATGTGTATTTGTGGTTCTGCAAATACTTCTAGAACGTGTGTCTTGCAGTCTGAGTTCATCTCAGAAGGGTGACTCATTTTTTTCAAGCTGCAGAAATCTGGTTCGCTAAAAATAACACTCCAGCCCCAAATAAAGCTGATGTTTAAAGATTAATACTTTTTGTTAAAATGACGTCAGAATATCCTGTGGCAGTGAGATAAAATCCAAGTCACTGACTAAAATATTTCTAACTCCTTCATAAGATAGTGATGGAGAACCAGGAACAGCCCTTTAATGATGAGGTTTACTTTCTGCAGTAGTTGTGTGTCTTGTTGTGTGTGTGTGTGCATGTACTTAGGTTGGATTTTATTAGTGGAAGAGGGGCTGTGACTTGATTAGTATGTGCAAAGTCAGATATTGATTAATAATATTAAGCAGAGAATATGGCAATAATCAAGCTTAATTCGAAAGCTTAAATACTGTCCCATGAAAATTCTTAAGCCTTCAGCCTTTTAAAAAATCTTTTTAAACATTTGTTGTTTTGAAATTTGGGAGGTGCATCCAACGGGTAATAAAATAGAAAGTCAGCTTACACTTCCCGGAGCAGCAAAGTCCTAATTTGCCATTCCAGAATACTGTACAATCGAGATGGTTTTGCCACAGTAGATCCCCCCTAATTTGATGTACACAGAAGCCAAAATAGTCTATGCCATTCCCCTGGGATGCCTATGGGAAAATTACGATCATTCTTGGTTAATAAAATGCTGCTGTTTTATTACAGATGAGACCAACTTGCCAGCAGATATTCCTAGTTATTTGTCATCTCAGGGAACGTTAGCTGACAGGCAGGATGGGTACGTGTCTTCAGAAAGTGGAAGCCACCACCAGTTTGTCACATCTTCAGGTGCTGGATTTTTCTTACCACAACATGACAGTAGTGGTAAGTGTTTAAAATGAACGTGGGCTGTAATTGTTTTGAAGTCATATGGTGGAAGACTCAGATACGATACTCATTTTCACAAGACATTGATAACACTGACATTTAGGACCTGGCCCAAGATCACTAGCAAAGTTGAAATTGTATAGTTCTATACCCTTCTCTTAAATACTAGGAAAAAAAATAAATTTTTGTTTCTAACAATACAAACAGACTGGCGGATTTAGAAAAGTGTAATTATTCCATGTGTAAAGGACGTTCGTATATCCTTTACGTTATAAGTGTTCTTTGGCCCTGAATGTTCTCCTTCCTTAAATGATATTAACTGGTTACATGAATGGGCTTAACAGTCAAATGGTTTACATTATTTTCTTTTGAGAAGTCTATTTTTTGTTTATTTATTTTTATTTATGTATTTTGAGATGAAGTCTCACTCTGTCACCCAGGTTGGAATACAGTGACGCAGTCTCGGCTCACTGCAACCTCCACCTCCTGGGTTCAAGAGATTCTTCTGCCTCAGCTTCTCAAGTAACTGGGACTGTAGCCATGTGCCACCATGCCTGGCTGATGCTTTCTTTTGTTCTTGTATTTTTAGTAGAGGCGGGGTTTTCCCATGTTGGCCAGGCTAATCTTGAACTCCTGACCTCGGGTGATCTGCCCACCTCAGCCTCCCAAAGTGCTGGGATTACAGGCGTGAGCCATCGCGCCCAGCCTCTTTGAGAAGTCTAATTCTGACCCTTGCTTTCAATGCTGCATGGTTTCCACAATAATAATGGAGACAGCATAATACAAGAGCACAGATTTTGTACAAGACCGATTCCTACTACTTACTCCATGTACTTTGGGGCATGTGGAGTACTTTCTGGTGAGGTACTTGTGCAAATGAAATGAAAATGGAAAACTACGTGGTGCTAGGCACGTATTAAGGGCTCAGCAAGTGGAAGCCATCTATGTTATTCTAAAATATATGACCAACTTTTCCCATAAGTATTTATTATATGCTGCTCTGTGATAGACATTGTAGTTGGGAGAGAAGTATATTTGTTTTCAATTTCACAGTTTCGTCAGAGATGAGATAAATTAAAAGTGCTTGGCAAGCTACAGATAGCATAGAGTTAGAGGATCTGAGCACAGAAGTGAGTATTCTGGTTAGACCCATTTAGTGGCAAAGCTCATTAAACTGTAATGGGGTTAACTGAAAAGACACTTAAGGAAAACCTAAAGGGACAGAACTGGGGCATAATAATGCCAGGCTGCCTAGATGCTGGGGCTGGAGATGAGGCTGCTCCCAGAGAAGCTCTGGGCTACCAGCATTACTGCGTCACATTCTGCATATTTGCTTTTCTCTCAGCCCACCACCTCTGACTGCCCAGTTTCTGCTTCCCAGACACATGCCTCATCGTAACATCTCTAACCCTGATATCACTTATTCTTCACCTGCTGTGTCCAGCAGCAAATGGCATATCATTTCTGTGTTGTTTGGTTCAAATACCCATGAGATGATATGTTTAGCTGAGCTTACCTTTGAGATGGGCATTAAGAGGTCATTGGCCAAGTGCCAATCCTGGTTCTGGTCATCTGGGACCTTTTGTTAGAAGGGGACAGTGCTGATGGTATGTGGTTCAGACCATGGCTGCCTTGGCTGCAGGATCCACATACATCAGTTTGCCTTAGAAACCAAGTGAGCAATAAGGCTGACACACCTAGCACAGTGACTAATCAAGTCCTCTAATAAAAGTTTTAAAACCCCACTGTAAATTTTTGCAATTTTTTGGTCTATGTGATGTTCTAGTCAAACTTTCATCTATAAATATGGAAAATGCCAAAACTGGGGAGAATGGCACTTGAATAATTGGATCGGTGACTGAGTCTTTTGTTTCAAAGGGACCTGCCATATTGACAACAGCAGTGAAGCTGATGTGGAAGCTGCCACAGACCCGTTCCTTTGTCCCTTTTTGGGATCTACAGGCCCTGTGTATTTGAAGGGAAATCTGTATGGCTCAGATCCTTTTGAAACGTATCATACAGGTAAGGTAGTTTTCTTGCCTGAGTACAGTTCTGTTTCTTAGAGACTTCTAGATGTGCTAACCATAATCTCCTTCTGTTATTACCCCCAAATTAAAAAGGTTGCAGTCCTGATCCAAGAACAGCTTTAATGGACCACTATGAGCCCAGGTACATAAGGAAAAAGGAGTGCTACCCATGTTCTCATCCTTCAGAAGAATCCTGCGAACGGAGCTTCAGTGATATAGCATGGCCCTCACATGTGAGGAAGCTACTTAACACTAGTTACTCTCAAAATGAAGGACCCGGAATGAAAAGTCTGTGTCCAAACAAGTCCTCTTTAGATTTTAGCACAAATCCAGAGCCAGCGTCGGTTGCCTCGAGTAATTCTTTCATGGGTAAGTTTATTAAGTTACCAGGTACCTCGTCTGAGGATCCGTACTCCAAGTCGTGTGTGAGAGAGCAATGAGAGCCTTGAATGTCAAACTGGTAAAAAACGGTTTCTTGAATGAGGCTGCCATGACATCCGACTAGGTCGTGTAAATGCCTCTAAAAGCAAAGTCAGAGGTGGGATTTTACTTGATGATGTGTTTAATCTATAACTAAGCCTCAGGAGCTTTCTGGGTAGCACTGTGTGTGGCATCTACTCCAAGACAACGGTTTGGGGAGGACTTAGGAGCTCAGCTTGTCAGCCATGTGGAAAAAGTGGTTTTGGGCTCCCACGGCCTTTGGGGTGGAGTTGTGTTCTCTGCATGATTGTGGTTTAGTATGTCTGGTGGCTTCCAACTGAACCCGCAGTCAAAGGGTGGAAAACAGCATCCTACCTAGCAACAACTGTTAGTCTGACAAGCTGGACTACCTTTGGCAAAGAAAACCAGCCTTAAGGTCCAAATCGGTGGTATTAGATGCTGGCTGGCACTGAGATTAGCTTGTGAATTTTTTCGTCTGATGCATGGGGATAATAGGATGGAAGAGCTGAGATCATCTTTTCACTGAACGGAGAGATGGGAAAATCAGCCACAACTTGCCATGTTGACAATAAAAAAAGGGAGGATTTTCAAATATTTTACCCAACTTCTACGAAATGTTATGTTTTATCACAGTGTAATTATTTATATTCCTTTTTGGAAAAAATTAAAATAATATGCTTTGTATGACTGAGGCAAGAATTGGATTCAATTGAGTAATATTTTGCTACAGTTAATGAAGAAAGGGCAGGACGTAGGTTATTTTGAAAGAAAATTTGTATATTTAGCTCCAGTTCACTTGGATGTTACCGTCCAACGCACCCTTCACCGAAATTGGTGGGCTGTCAGCTAGGATATGGGGAAACTTATATTGGGGAGCTTTATTGCATGACCATTAACATCACTGCAGATCACGAGAAATGATAAATAATAGATGCATTTGTTCAGTGGATGCAAATATGAGGGAGGGCAAATGTCTTTTGCTCCATTCTAGAAGTGATCTGTCTGTAACACAGATGTAAATGTGTGAGTGCCACAATGTGGACTTGTAGAAAACACTCATATTCATGGGGTAAGATGTTTCTTCATTTGCAGTGGGTTTTATTGATTCACATGCTAGCAAAGAGACCCCTGTGCTCAAGGTGTTTCTTTCTTTCAGGTACCTTTGGAAAAGCTCTCAGGAGACCTCACCTAGATGCCTATTCAAGCTTTGGACAGCCATCAGATTGTCAGCCAAGAGCCTTTTATTTGAAAGCTCATTCTTCCCCAGACTTGGACTCTGGGTCAGAGGAAGATGGGAAAGAAAGGACAGATTTTCAGGAAGAAAATCACATTTGTACCTTTAAACAGACTTTAGAGAACTACAGGACTCCACATTTTCAGTCGTATGACTTGGACACATAGACTGAATGAGACCAAAGGAAAAGCTTAACATACTACCTCAAGTGAACTTTTATTTAAAAGAGAGAGAATCTTATGTTTTTTAAATGGAGTTATGAATTTTAAAAGGATAAAAATGCTTTATTTATACAGATGAACCAAAATTACAAAAGTTATGAAAATTTTATACTGGAAATGATGCTCATATAAGAATACCTTTTAAACTATTTTATAACTTTGTTTTATGCAAAAAAGTATCTTACATAAATTAATGCTATAAATCATGATTATTTTATGTATTTTATAATGCCAGATTTCTTTTATTGAAAATGAGTTACTAAAGCATTTTAAATAATACCTGCCTTGTACCGTTTTTTAAATAGAAATTACTTCATTATATTTTGCACGTTATATTTAATAAAATGTGTCAATTTGATGCCAAGCCCCATTTATACAGTAACAATTTTTATTATTTTCAACACAACTTAGGCTTAATTAGTTCACATTATCACGTCTCAAACTGATGGGAATTATATTTAGCCCATTAAAGTACGAACAAAAATGACCGTTCTTTCTACCTCCCAGGATTGTTGTAATACAGAGTGAAATCAGATTGTGCATATGGAAGCACAATTGTAAACGAGAAGGAGCTACAGAGATTTAAGGTACATTAATTTATTTCTAAGTCTATGAACAAAAAGAGATTTGTTGTTATAATCTGGTGTAATATAATACAACTACCATTCCATAAATCACTGCTCAATTCATGATTCTTTATTTATAATGATGGTTTACATGGTCCAATGCCCTATGCTTATCAAGTAGTTTCACTTTTGCCGTCCCTTTTCTTACAGCAAGCGAGTGGTTTATTGCACATGTCTATAGCTAAAATGGCCATAGCAGAGGTGGACTTTCAATGCACTGTTCCAGGTTATAGTGAGATGCTGCTAGAATTGTTTTCTGTTTTTATTGATTTTCTGCTGGAAGAGCAGTTTGTATATAAATGGTACTTCTAAGCTATTCTTGAACAATTACTGAAATATTTTCTTTGATCATCAAGGTTTGGTTAAAAACTAAGTATAAAATCTGTTACTTAAGCACATAAAACTATTTAAAACATTTGTTTTAAAACAGTATTTATTGAAAATGTAATTACATGACAGGCATATATACACAGAAAATGAATATAACAATATTTTCAAAACTAGATGACACAATTCAAAATAATTGAATGGAAAAGCAATTCAGTTTAATTCAGATTATCAAACTTTCTTCTTTAGTAAATTCTAGCTCATATGTGTAGTTTAAAGAAAAACTCTTGCTCAACATAAATTGGCACAAAAGGAGTTAATATAGCACAATAAGCTTTAAAAATCAGCTAACCTTCAAGGTGTGAATTTATGCCATTGTCTTGTCTTTAAACTAAACTGAAAGCAGCTATTCAAAAAGCGGATTCTTCTTAGAGAATATGTCGAGGGTAAAGTCTTCCAGCTTTTAGTAAGTTTTGAGCTTTGTTGCTTGTGAGCCAGAAACCTGGAACCCAGATTGCAGTCGATTTTCCTGCTTTAATTTAGACGCCAGAGTCAGAGTCCAAGACAGGAAGTTGATCCTTCCTTGGGCCACCAGTGACTAAATACAGAGAAGTAATTTGGTATGCTTTGGCTTGATCATATTGCCAGATTTTCAAAATTTTATTGTTAATTTGTCTTCATTATTGCCAGATGGGGCCTTTTTCAGTTATTATGAACTTCTTTTAAAGGATTTAATTTTTCCGTACTTCAGCACAAAGGTTTAAATCATTAATGCTGGAAATTCAAAAATTAGATTCACTCTACATCAATATGATTTTACCCTTTTACTGTGTGTATGTGCTGAAATGTGTGAATTAGATGTAATCTTAACTGTCTGGAGAAAGAGTAGGAACTTGATTTCTCTTTCACAATTTGCAGGAAAATAATATATACAATTTTGAGACTCCATATTGAATTAAAATGAATTAGTAGGTGGTACGATATCCTAAAATAACATAGACTCAATGTAAAAAGCCTAATGTAGATAAATGTCACATTGCTTGGAGGAATGCTTAAAATTCCAGTTTAATCATCCTATGCTTTTGATATGAGTTCATGTACAACGTATCTTAAAAGATGTTCACAAAATTTCTGTATTATTTTTATCTTAATTCCACTATTGGCACTAATTGGAGGATATTGGGGAAAAGCATTCCTTAGTTCTGGCAAAATTTTATGAAAGTTAAGTATCTGGAATATATATAATTTATTTTCACAGCCTTTCTACAGAAAGAAACCAAAAGTTATTGGTCACAGTAGAGCCGTACTACTTTTTAAAGATTGACAGAAGAAAGGAAAGTGGTTTGGTGTTTGTACACAACTTGGGAGGCTTTATTTCTTTCAATTCAATGTGATAGGAAGTGATGTATAACCAATATTACCATAGATGTGCTATACTGGTGTTCTTCAAGAGAATGGGAACCACATGTCCTTGCAAAATGCCTGAGGTGTCCTTCCCACTCTTACAATCTGAAGTGATCAGATTTTTGTAATAGGATAATTTAGAACTCATCGTTTAAGACAGCATTCTATTAACACATTGGATAACACAGTACCCTGCCAAGAAAACAACTAGTCTTCAAAGAGAGGTACAGTTTCTTCATGAATTGAATAATATTCATACTCCAGAAATATCTAGCTGCCAGAACTTAACCTTTTTCATGGAGCATTTCTTAAACAAATGTGTAATAGGAAAGTCCTGAAATAATTGTCTTGCTTAGTCTCAAATGTGAGCTAAAATGGCACAGAAGTATTTTCATTGGTATTTTATTTTAATAGAGAAGAGGTTTTGCCCACATATTTTCTGAATTATCTGAATAACTTGGGCCATTTGGTTTTTTGTTGTTGTTGAAAATCTGTTCCTGAATGTGATGTCTTTTGACAAAGATGTTTTATTTTACTCAAGGTATATTATTAAGATAAAACATGAAAGTCTACATTGTAGATTAAAATGTGCATAATTTATCAAGTCCATTTCACTATTGTAAAAATTACAAGTTCATTTTTCATTCCTATTTTTTTTAGTGTCAGATCTGGATTCCGTATCTGCCTATGTGATGGTGGGTACCCACGAATACCAGAAAAGTTAAACTAACATTCACATGTGGCTTTTAATTAAAATTACATGTTTTAGTTAAAGAAATTTTAAGAATACATTTTAAAGAATACAAAAGCCGGTGCGCGGGTGCTCAAGCCCTGTAAATCCCAGCACTTTGGGAGGCCGAGATGGGCGGATCACGAGGTCAGGAGATGAGACCATCCTGGCGAACATGGTGAAAACCCCCGTCTCCTACTAAAAAATACAAAAAAACTAGCCGGCGAGGATGGCGGGCGCTGTAAGTCCCAGCTACTACCCGGAGGCTGAGGCAGGAGAATGGCGTAAACCACGGGAGGCGGAGCTTGCAGTGAGCTGAAGATTCCGGCCACTTGCAACCTCCAGCCCACCTGGGCGACAGAGCGAGACTCCGTTCTCAAAAAAAAAAATCACAACCGTACAATTCTTGCTTTTCTTCTGTAATTTTTTTGTATGCCTTTCTTGGGTTTCATGTTGAACTTTGGCTTCTATTTTACAAGTTTAACTTTTTTCTTAACCCTTTTTTTTCTTCAGTACAACGCCTAATACTTTTATGAGATTATTCTAGTTGTTTTGGTGGTTATTTTGAGATTACTTCCTATAGCTTTGTTTTGATCTAATGACAGCTCAGAGTTGAAATTTGATAGCAATACACTCAGTTTTCAAACATTTCTTACGCTCTGGTGATGTGAAAAATGAATAAAATCTTATTCTAATTATCAGTGGGACACGAAGCAGGTTCATGAATAAATACTTAATTATTGATATGTTAAATGCTATAGCTCAGTAGGCTCCTGTAACTGGCAGTGATTGTCTCCAAATGTTTACTTTCTAACTGTACTACCTGGAAGTGTTACATGGGCCTCACCAGCATGTCCCAGGCTAAGCCAATTATCTCTTTTCTCCACCTGCATTCCACAGCAGTTCCAGTTCTGGTACTCTCTTTCTTGTTTAATCACCGGTAATCACCGTTCCTGATGGTTTTGCTCCTGAGTTTTCTCAAGGCTGATGATACCTTCCCTCTTAACCCATTGCCACAGCTGAAGTTCAGCCCCTTTGTTGCAGTGTTTTAACTTGTCTTCTCCTCCCTTGTTTTATCCAATCCATTGTCTTTGCTGTCACCAGAAATACCTTTTCTAAAGTAAATCTAAATGGGCCACCTCCCTGTTTAAAAACCTTCGATGAGTAATTTTAAATCCTAGTTATGTCATATAAGACCTTTCTTACACGTCCCAGCTCACCCTTCAAGCCATGCTCTCATCACCCCCGAATGTTTTGACCATACAGTACTCCTTACCCCCCGCCGTGCACTGTGTCCTTTTATAAACTAAACATCATTGTATATATTATCTCATATTCAGTTCTGCAAACATTTGAATGGCTACTGTGCTAGGTGCTAGCTTAGATGCTATAGATATGGTAACATTACTAAGACAAATATTCTCTCAAGAAAGTGCTAGATAAACGACAAAACTTTTGTCCTGAAATATTTTTTCTTCTTTCTCACTTGGCAGAATCCAGTTCTTCCAAGACAAAGCTTTTGCTTTTACCCCAAGTATAATAGCTGTTTTCCCACAGAACCCTGTGAACCATCTGATAAAATCACAGAGAAGCAGCTATTACTAAGCCAGCTGTGATGTCGTTGTATAAAATACTAAAAACTGTTAACCTCTGTGTTAATCAGATACTTTCTAGGAAGAAATGAAGTGAAAAGATCTGTTTTTGACAATCGCCAGGTGATGTGGTCTAGCACTTAGCCGTGTAATCACATGATGAATTAGATGATGTGTGGACACTTAGCAGGAAGTCAACTTGTGTAGTTTACTAAAGGTAAACAGGTGGCCACGTGCATCAAGAGATGTTTTTCTTTTCTGTGGAACACTGAGTGGCTCCAAGTTAAAAAGTATGGGGTTTATGGGGGAACTATAGTGATGTAGCTGGAGTGAGAAGTTGCCGTCTCTCTTTTGTCCTCAACTATAAATATGATTGTGAGAATCCTATAATGCAATATCCATCTTCCCTTAACCTTGCCTCTATGTTATCCCCTCTCTTATTTTTCTTTCTTTTTTTTTTTTTTTTTTTTTTTTTTTTTTTGAGACGGAGTCTCGCTGTCACCCAGGCTGGAGTACAGTGGCCGGATCTCAGCTCACTGCAAGCTCCGCCTCCCGGGTTCACGCCATTCCCCTGCCTCAGCCTCCCGAGTACCTGGGACTACAGGCGCCGGCCACCACGCCTGGCTAGTTTTGTATTTTTTAGTAGAGACGGGGTTTCACCGTGTTAGCCAGGATGGTCTCGATCTCCTGACCTCGTGATCCGCCCGTCTCGGCCTCCCAAAGTGCTGGGATTACAGGCTTGAGCCACCGCGCCCGGCCTCCCTCTCTTATTTTTCTCATCCAAACGTCTCAAAATCTTAGTTCCTTTTCAACCCGGGAAGATCAAAATTTGTTCGTGTTCAATTGAAATTACTTTTGCCAAGATCCCCAGTTTTCCTAACTTCCACACTTAACCATATGTTTACGTTTTTTATTTTACTGGACTAATACATTGTTGTAGCACCTTAATGAAACTCTACGTTTTTCTAATCCTACTTGTCTTGCTGGTCATTTTCCTTGGTCTCTTTCATTACTGCATCTCTCATGGCCCACTTCTTAAAAATCAGGGTTACTCAAAGTTTAACTTGCTTGGAGTGTCTGATATCTATTCTTTACGAAGTTAATTTTTTATTTGTTTGGTATATTTTTCCCAGTTTTGTCATTTCCAATCTTACTATGCCATTTCTGAAGTATGAGTCCATTTACATCAAGTATCTGAAGTAGGCAAAGAAACAGAAAGTAGAATAGTAGTTACCAGGGGCTGGCGGGATGAGGAAATGGGAGTTGTTGCTTAACAGGTATAGATTTTCAGATTTGCAAGATGGAAAATTTCTGGAAATCTGTTCCTGAACAATGTGAATATGCTTAACATTACTGAGCTATACACTTAAATTTTAAGATGGTAAGTTTATGTTGCGTTGTTTTAATCATAATAAAAAAATTGTGTCTGTTATAATCAAAATATACTTACAACTTTTCCCAACATGGTCATCTTTAATAGGTGTGTGTATTAGGGTTCTACAGAAAAACGGAACCAATAGGAGATACATATAGATAGATAGATAGATAGATAGATAGATAGATAGATAGATAGATAGATAGATAGATATAGATTTATTACGGGAATTGGTTTATGTGATTATGGAGGCTATGAAGTCCCACAATATGCTGTCTGCAAGCTGGAGAACCGGGAAAACCAGTGGTGTAATGCAGCCTGACCCAAAGACCTGAGAACCAGATGATGTAACTTTCAGTCCAAGACCTAAGGCCTGGGAACTTGGAGCTCTGATGTTAAAGGACAAGGATAAGATGGATTTCCCAGCTCTACAACAGCGTGAATTCACTTTTCTTCCCGTTTTTTGTTCTATCTGAACCTACAATGGATTGGATGATGCCTGTCCACATTGGTGTGGAGGGATCATCTTTACTCAGTCCACTGATTCAAATGCTAATTTCTAATGGAACCACCCTCAAAAACAGAAATAATGTTTTGCCAGTTATCTGGGTATCCTTTAACCCAGTCAAGGTGACATGTAAAATTAACCATCACAGTGAATTCATGCTATTATAATTTGAGAATTATGAATGCATTTGGAACAATGTCTTTTTTTTTTTTTTCTGAGACAGAGTCTCACTCTGTCACCCAGGCTGGAGTATAGTGGCTCACTGCAACCTCTGCCTCCTGGGTTCAAGCCATTCTCCTGCCTCAGCCTCCAGAGTAGCTGGGATTAGAGGCATCCACCACCATGTCCGGCTAATTTTGGTATTTTTAGTAGAAACAGGGTTTCACCATGTTGGCCGGGCTAGTCTTGAACTCCTGATCTTGTGATCCATCTGCCTCAGCCTCCCAAAGTGCTGGGATTATAGATAGGCGTGAACCACCACACCCTGCAGAGCTATTTCTGCTATTTTATTTTGTTTCTCATCGTTTCTCTTTTTTTCCTTTTCTGGACTTGAATTTTTTGTTTTCCCTTGCTAGTTTGGAACTTACAGGTTAGTTATATTTTTATTCTTTGTAAAGTTACCACTAAAATTTTAACATGTTTTCTCTCTTTCTATGCCTCTCCGGTTTTGTTTTGTTTTTTTTTTTACTAGTGAAGGGTTATACTTCTTTGTCTTCCCAGAAAAGATAGTGATTTAACAAACTTTTCCTGCTCATCTTCACTGTCTTCATGGATTTTTCTAGAAATTGTTTCCAAATATTTATTAGAATGACCAACATACTTTACCATTCCTTCAATCTCCTTAATTTCATTACGTTTGGTTAATTTTTCTTCTTGATAAACTACAGTTGTCCCTCAGTGTACTCGGGATTCATTCCAGGAGCACCTGTGTGTACCATAATCCACACATACTCAAGTCCTGTGGTTGGCCCTGTGAAACCCACATATTTGAAGTCAACTTGCCTTATATGCAGGTTTGGTATCCCTTGAATACTGTACTTTTGGTCCAGGTTTTTTGTTTGTTTGTTTGTTTTTTTAATCTCCATATAAGTGGACCTATGTAGTTCAAATTCAAACTGTTCAAGGGCCAGCTGTGTATTCCTTAGGAATTCTTTTGACCTGTTAAAAAATATGTTCTCATGGCTTTTGTGGGTCTAAAGATATCCTCATCTTGCCCTAACTTGAATTATGGTTTAGTGAATAAAAAGTATTAAATTGGTGGTCGTTTTACTTGACTGTCTTTCAGAATCATTTGTTGAAATCTGTTCTCACTCTATTGTCAGTGCTCTGCTACTGATCCATCTTTCCCTCTGGGGTAGCTTTTAAGTTTCTTCACTTTATCTTTCATCCTTTTCAGTTTCATTGTAATGGCTCTAAATGTGAGTTTATTTAACATACCTGACCTGATGCCCGTTTAATATGAAAATTCGTTATAATTCTGGAAAAACCTTGACCTTTTAGAAAACTGCTTACCTGCCTTTCCATTTACTCTGAAATTCTCAAATCCCTTTAAGATGTGTTTTGGAGCCTCAAATAATCTTTTATATTTCTCATTTACTCTCACGTGTTCTTTCTAGGTGAATAATTATCTTAATTATTAAGATTAATTATCTTACTGCTCTAATTTTAACTGCAATCTAAAAAGTCCTTTTTTATGTTGAGGACCGTATCTTTACATATGTCAGAATGCTAGAGGTTTCTGTTTTTAGCCATTTCTTATTAAACTGTGTCTGCCTACTTGTGTTTCACAACATTATACGGGTGCTACTTCCTTGTGTCTCTGATAATCTTAAAATTATTTCAAAATCACAAAGATTGTTGTATTTTTATTTTTTCAAAACTGACACAATCTCTGTCTTGTTTACCATCTCTCTTAGTGTTAGTTTTGGTTATGTGATTTGGAAATTTTGTTTGCAGGTTTATCTTTTTCCTTTTCTTCCTTTTAGGGTTGACTCTCCCTTTTTAGTGGTCTTATGCTTGTGGTACCACAGGACCCTTGGTCCAGAAACAGCTTTTGTAGTAAAAGCTAGGGATGATGTAGGTACTTGCCATAGTCAGTCATAGAGCTGGCTGGCATTGGCTCAAGTACTACCTCCTTCAAGCACTGTAAGTTCACAAATTGACATATACCTTAGTCCTAGTCAGTGGTCACTGCTGTTTCCATAGGTGGAGAGCCCTGCTCCCATGTCCAGTTTGAGCCTGCCTCCATTCCTTGCAACACCAAGGGAACTTTTGGCTCTTGATTAAGCTTTTGGCTCTGCCAGTTTTCTGACTTAGAGCTTTATAGAGCACTGACTTTAGTCGCTGTCACTGCTGTGTGTGTGTCTGTTGTTTTTTGTTGCTTGAGTCTGGTCCATAGATATGTTCTCTAATTCTATGCCTCATACGTAGCCATGTGTGTGTACCATATATGTGACACATACACGTGCATATATGTTTATATTTGCTGGGTGACGATTAAAGCATAATGCCATTTGGGCCATACAGGGATTTCCTAACTGAGGAAGAGACTGTGGCTCTAGCTTTTGTGATTAGATGGACTGTAACACCACTAAGCAAGATATGGAACAAAAGTTTGAAGAGAGAACATAATACATTTTATTTTATACAATTTGAAGGATTTATTAGAAAACTAAAATGGAATTCCAATAGGCTCTTAGAAAGTGGGTATAATGTGAAAATGCTTGAGATTGAAGAGGCAAGAATCACTTGCACTCAAGTTAGAGTCTAGGTTCTGAGAGGTTACAAGATGAGAGTTTGTTGAGTGTGTAGATAAGATACAAAAGTATAGGGGAAAAACAGATGAAGTGGAATTAAAAGAAAACCTGAAAAGAGTTTTCAGAAAGGTAAAAGAAAAATGAAGAGCAACGAAGAATTTTAAAATGTATTCATTGCCTACTATTCATTCAACAAACATGCGTTGAACACTTTTTATTTTTTGTGCTTACCTGCAGAAGATACAGTGACAAAAGATGCTATCCTCATTGAGCTTATAGAGGATAGATGATTATGCAAAATAAATGCTATGTGGTATGTTACATAGTGATAAGCGCTAGAAAGAAAAAGCAAGGAGATGAGTTTACTAGTATCTGGGGTGGGGACTGAAATTTTAGATACAGGAAATTCTCTCATTTGAGTTACATCCTAAAAGAAGTGAGGGACCCAGCCATGTTATGTGCAGGAAAAGCACTCCACACAGAATGGACAAACTGCCAGTGAAGTGGTGTTGGGGCAGGAGGAGGTAGCTACAAGTGGGTGGCCAAGACAGAAAGGAATCACACATGAAGCCAGAGAGGTAATACAGGGGTCCTAAAAACGGCCTTACATGCAAGGACTGTGGCCTTTTCTCTATGGGACAGGCCCAGAAGTTGAAGGGCTTTGGTCAGAGGGAAGGCATGTTAACAGGATCATCTTATAGTTATGCTGATAATAAACTAAAGAGGGCAAGGCTGGAAGCAAGGAGACTATAACCATTTTATAATCCAGCCAAGATGATAGTAACTTGGACTAGAGTTATACCTGTAACGGTAGTGAGGGTATTTTTTATATAGCCATAAGTTGGCTATAGGGTATGACAGAAAAAGTGGATTCAAAGATGACCATAAAGTTTTTGGTTCGAGTAACATGAGAGATGGAGTTTTCTAATCTCAGATGAGGGAGTTTGTGAAGGATCAGGTTCATAGAGAACGTCAGCTGGTCGGGTGTGGTGGCTCACACCTGTAATTCCAGCACTTTGGGAGGCCGAGGCAGGAAGATCACCTGAGGTCGGGAGTTCAAGACCAGCCTGGTGAAACCCTGTCTCTGCTAAAAATACAAAAAATTAGCTGGGCATAGTTGCAGGCACCTGTGATCCCAGCTACTTGAGAGACTGAGGAGGGAGAATCTCTTGAACCCAGGAGGCGGATGTTGCAGTGAGCTGAAATTGTTCTACTGCACTCCAGCCTGGGCACAACAGAGCAAGACTCCACCTCAAAAAAAAAAAAAAAGGCTCAGAGATGCATGGATTCTGAGGGGCATCTCAGTAGAACTATCAAGTTGGCAGTTGAATATGAATCTAGGATGAATGTGTCATGCACATCCATGTGAAGAGACCACCAAACAGGCTTTGCATGAGCAATAAACCTTTTTAATCACCTGGGTGCAGGCAGACTGAGTCCAAAAAGAGAGTCAGAGAAGGGAGATAGGGGTGGGACCATTTTATAGGATTTGGGCAAGTAAAGGAAAATTACAAAGGGGGTTGTTCTCTGGTGGGCAGGGGTTGGGGGGGCGTCACAAGGTGCTCAGTGGGGGAGCTTTTGAGCCAGGATGAGCCAGGAAAAGGAATTTCACAAGGTAATGCCATCAGTTAAGGCAGGAGCAGGCCATTTCTACTTCTTTTGTGATGGAATGTCATCAGTTAAGGCAGGAACTGGCCATCTGGATGTGGTCACGGGATGTGGCCTAGCTGCGGCTCAGAGGCCTAACATTCCTGTCTCCTTATATTAATAAGAAAAATAAAACAAAATAGTGTTGGAAGTGTTGGGGCAGTGAAAATATTTGGAGGGTGTTATGGAGAGATACTGGGCGATGCTTCTCAGGGCTGCTTCAAGTGGGATTAGGGGCGGCGTGGGAACCTAGAGTGGGAGAGATTAAGCTGAAGGAAGATTTTGTGGTAAGAGGCGATATTGTGGGGTTGCTGGAAGGAGCATTTGTCATATAGAATGATTGGTGATGGCCTGGATGCGGTTTTGTATGAATTGAAAAACTAAACGAAAGACACAAAGTCTGAATAAGAGGAGGAGAAAAAACAGGTAGTAAAGGACTAAGAATTGGGAGGACCCAGGACATCTAATTAGAGAGTACCCAAGGAGGTTCAGCATAGCCCTGCCAGCAAAGATTATTTATTTACTTTAAGAGGGAGTTAAGAGTGGTGGTTTGGGATAGCACCAGGAGATATCAGCCGTGATGGCTTGGAGAAATAGTGTAAACTGGGAGTGTAAACAAGAGCAGGGCATTTATGAGTAGTTGAGAATGGTGAATAGGAATATGACAAGACAAGATAGTAGGGATGACAGGTTTTTTGGGGTGCAGTCCAAGTTGGTCTGGTGTCTGGAATGAGACTAGGACCTAATAAAAGGAGCATCTATACAGGAGCTTAAACGGGCTGTATCCTGTAGCATTCCGAGGACAGGCCTGAATTCTGAGAAGGGCAAGTGGTAAAAGTATTGTCCAGTCCTTTTTAAGTTAGTGACTGAGCTTGGTGAGGTGTGTTTTTAAAAGACCATTAGTCCGTTCTACCTTTCCTGAAAATTGAGGACAGTAAGGAGTATGAAGGTTCCACTGAATACTAAGAGCTTGAAAAACTGCTTCGGTGATTTGACTAATAAAGGCCGGTCTGCAATTGGACTATATAGAGGTGGGAAGGCCAAACCAGGGAATTATGTCTGACAGAAGGGAAGAAATGACTGTGGTGGCCTTCTCAGACCCTGTGGGAAAGGCCTCTACCTATCCAGTGAAAGTATCTACCTAGACTAAGAGGTATTTTAGTTTCCTGACTTGAGGTATGTGAGTAAAGTCAATTTTCCTGTCCTGGGCGGGGGCAAAACCTTGAACTTGATGTGTAGGGAAGGGAGGGGGCCTGAGAAATTCCTGAGGGGTAGTAGAATAGCAGATGGAACACTGAGAAGTGATTTCCTTGAGGATAGATTTCCACGACGGAAAGGAAATGAGAGGTTCTAAGAGACGGGCTAGTGGCTTGTAACCTACATGCAAGGGGTTGTGAAATGACAGAATAGAATGGGCCTGTGAGACTGGAAGCGGATATTTTCCTTGGTCTAAGAACCATTTGCCTTGTGTGGGAAGAGATTGATAGGTGGAAGTTTCAGCTGGGGAGTAGGTGTGAGTGACCTGTGTGAAGGAGGAAAACTGCCGTGAGGGATAGAAGTTGGAACGCTAGCTGCTTTTTTAGCTAACTTATCAGCGTAAGCATTGTCCTGAGCGATGGGACCTGATGCCTTTTGATGGCTGCTTTTTTAGCTACCTTATCAGCATAAGCGTTGTCTTGAGCGATGGTGGGGGGAAGCAAATAGATTTTGGAAGTTATGAGAACTGTAGAGAGTGAGTTGAGCATAGTGTGTGATTTTTAGGGCCTCTAACAGTATTAAAGCAGTGACAGCCACTGCGTGCAGATTTGTGGGCTAGGCTAAAACAGTAAGGTCAAGTTGTTTGGACAGAAAGGCTACAGGACACAGTCCGGCTCTTGTGTAAGAATTCTGACCTCACTAACCATGCCCAGGAGGGAAAGGAGTTGTTGTTTTGTAGAAGGGATTGGGGTTTGGGAGATTAGCTGGACAGGATCAGCAGGGAGAGCACCTGTGTTGTTATGAGAATTATGCCGAGATAGGTAACAGATGAGGAAGAAATTTAGGCTTGACTGAAGTAATGAGGGCTGTCTGTGAAGCCTTGCGGCAGTACAGCCCAGGTAATTTACTGAGCCTGATGGGTGTCAGGGTCAGTCCACGTGAAAGCAAAGAGAGGCTGGGATGAGGGGTGCAAAGGAATAGTAAAGAAATTATGTTTGAGATCCAGAACAGAATAATGGGTTGTGGACGGAGGTATTGAGGATAGGAGAGTATATGGGTTTGGCACCACAGGGTGGATAGGCAAAACAATTTGGTTGATAAGGCACAGATCCTGAGCTAACTTGTAAGCCTTGTCTGGTTTTAGGACAGGTAAAATGGGGGAATTG
Organism: Rhinopithecus bieti; assembly: GCF_001698545.2. Lineage (NCBI taxonomy): Eukaryota > Metazoa > Chordata > Mammalia > Primates > Cercopithecidae > Rhinopithecus > Rhinopithecus bieti. The sequence continues at coordinate 29,405 of NW_016816430.1, read as the reverse complement.
TTAAGGGGAGTTTACAGGCTTTAAAAGGCCATGCTCTAACAGGTGAGTGATAACAGGCTTTAATCCTTTTAAAGCGTGCTGTGGGATGGGATATTGGCACTGAGCAGGGTAAGGGTGATTAGGTTTTAATGAGATAGTAAGGGGTGCATGATCAGTCGCCAAGGAGGGAGTAGAGGTATCCTATACTTGTGGGTTAAGATGGGGGGGATACAAGGGGAGGATGCGAAGGAGGCTTTGAACTGGGGGAAAAGGCAGCAATGAGGTGTGACTGTAGCCTAGGAATAGTCAGGGAAGCAGCTAATTTAGTTAAAATGTCTTGGCCTAATAAGGGACCTGGGCAGGTGGGGATAACTAAAAAGGAGTGCATTAAAGAATGTTGTCCAACTTGGCACCAGAGTTGGGGAGTTTTAAGAGGTTTAGAAGCCTGGCCATCAACACCCACAACCGTTAAGAAGGCAAGGGAAACAGGCCTTCGAAAAGAAGGTAATGTGGAGTGGGTAGCCTCTGAATTGAGTGAAAAGGGGACGGACTTAACTTCCACTGTGAGAGTTACCTAGAGCATCTGTGATGGTCCAGGAGGCTTCCGAGGCAATCAGGCAGTGTCAGTCTTCAGCTGCTAAGCCAAGAAGCTCTGGGAAGGAGTCAGTCAGAGAAGCTTGGTCCAGAGTTCCAGGGACTCTGGAAGTGGCTGACAGGTGAGTTGAACAGTCCGATTTTCAGTGGGGTCCCGCACAGATGGGACACAGCTTAGGAGGAATCCTGGGCTGCAGACATTCCTTGGCCTAGTGGCCAGATTTCCAGCACTTGTAGCAAGCTCTTGGGGGAGGTGGTCCTGGAGGAACGCCTGGCTGCTGCTGTTCAGGCATTTGGAAGTTCTTGTGCACTGGAGATATGGCTGGGGTATCTCTCACAGTGGAGGCAAGAACTTGCAACTCAAAAATACATTGCTACTTGGCTGCCTCTATTTTGTTATTGTATAACTTGAAGGCTAGGTTAATTAAGTCCTGTTGTGGGGTTTAAGGGCCGGAATTTAATTTTGGGGGTTTTATTTAATGTTGGGCATGGATTAGGTAATAAAATGTATACTGAGAATAAGACGGCCTTTTGACCTTTTAGGGTCTAGGGCCATAAAGCGTCTCAGGGTTGCTGCCAAACGAGCCATGAACTGGGCTGAGTTTTTCATATTTGATGAAAAGAGCCTAAACGCTAACTGATTTGGGAGAGGTTGGATAAAGAAAAGGAGCATTAACCTTGACTATGCCTTTCACTCCAGCCACCTTTTTAAGAGGAAATTGCAGGGCGGGTGGGGGAGGGCTCATCGCCAAATGAAACTGTAAGCAGGACAGGGTGTGAGAAGAAGTGATAAAAGGATTATGGGGGGGGGAGCAGAGGCTGAGGAAGAATTGGGACCTAGCTTGGCCTGGGAGAAGCAGCCTGGGCAGGAGGGGAGAGGTCAGATGGATCTGTAGAAAAGGAAGATTAGAAAGACTCAGCGATGCTTGGGGTTGGGACTGAGAGGACAGGAGGGAAGGATAGGAGGACTTGGGATGAGTCGCATTGGAAACAGAGACTAGGAAGGGAACAATGTGTAAAAGAATGCCTGGACGTCAGGCACCTCAGACCGTTTACCCATTTTGTGACAAGAATTATTTAGATCTTGTAGGAAGGAAAAATCAAAAGTGCCATTTTCTGGCTATTTGGAACTACTGTCGAGTTTGTATTAGGGTTAAGCAGCATTGTAGAAGAAAATAAGGCATTTAGGTTTTAGGTCAGGTGTGAGTTGAAGAGGTTTTAAGTTCTTGAGAACACAGGCTAAGAAGGAGGAATGGAGGGTGGAAGGTTGCCCATAGTGAAGAGGCAAGCCCAGAGAAAAGAGAGAGTAGAGACATGGAGAGAAGGGATTGGGAGGTTCTTGCCCCCCAGAAAAGCGGAGAAGGGGTCGGGGGTGGGTCTTGCCTGGCAGAAAAGCAGAGAAGGGGTAGAGACAGACAAGGGGTCGTGGGTTCTTCCCCCCGCCCCCACCCGGAAAAGCAGTACTTGCTGCTAAGGGTGAAGGACCAAGGGAGGCGTCCCCGTGGTGATGAGACACCTCTGAAACATGGGTGAACAATCAGGCAGGCGTGCCCGCGTGACTAAATACCAAGGGAAGACTGTCTTCCCGAGTCCGTGACCGGCGCTGGAGTTTTGGGTCCACGGATAAAACATGTCTCCTTTGTCTCTACCAGAAAAGGAACGGAACTAAAATTACAAGAAGGGAGAGATTGAAGTGTGGCCCCAAGATTGAAAGGAGAAAGAGGTTGAGAGATAGTGAGAGAGGTTGGAGAAGAGAGTGAAAAGAGGCCACTTATCAGATTTAAAATGGGTGGAGATGTTCCTTGGGCTGGTCGGTCTGAGGACCAGAGGTCATAGGTGGATCTTTCTCATGGAGCAAAGAGCAGGAGGACAGGGGATTGATCTCCCAAGGGAGGTCCCCTGATCCGAGTCACGGCACCAAAATGTCATGCGTGTCCATGTGAAGAGACCACCAAACAGGCTTTGTGTGAGCAATAAAGCTTTTTAATCACCTGGATGCAGGCGGGCTGAGTCCGAAAAGAGAGCGAAGGGAGGTAGGGGTGGGGCCATTTTACAAGATTTGGGTAGGTAAAGGAAAATTACAGTCAAAGGGGGTTCTCTGGCGGGCAGGGGTGGGTGTCACAAGGTGCTCAGTGGGGGAGATTTTGAGCCAGGATGAGCCAGGAAAAGAATTTCACAAGGTAATGTCATCAGTTAAGGCAGGAGCAGGCCATTTTTACTTCTTTTGTGATGGAATGTCATCAGTTAAGGCAGGAACTGGCCATCTGGATGTGTATGTGCAGGTCACAAGGGATATGATGGCTTAACTTTGGCTCACAGGCCTGACAGAATGTATAAACTTAGGAAGAGTCATTAGCATAGAGATGGTATTTAAAGTCTTTGAACCAAATTAGTTCACACTGGGAGTGGGCATAGACAGAAAACAGGCAAGGTCTAAGTCTGAGCTCTGGGCCTCTCCAACAGTAAGAGATCTGGAAGATGAGGAGTATCCATCTAAGCTGATTGAGAAGAAGCCACTAGTGACATAAGAGGGAAAGAAGCAAAGGTAGTGAAAGTCAAGTGAAAAAAGTGTGTCAAGGAGACAGGAATGACTGAAGGGCATGGTTTGGCTGTGTCCCCATCCAAATCTCATCTTGAATCGTATTTCCTATGATCTCCACATATCGTGGGAGGGACCCAGTGGGAGGTAATTTTATGGGTGCAGTTACCCCTATGCTGTTCTTACGGTAGTGAGTTCTCATGAGATCTCATGGTTTTATAAGGGGATTTTTCCCCTTTGCTTGGCACTTCTTCCTTTTGCCATGTAAAGAAAAATGTGTTTGCTTCTCCTTCTGCCATAATTATAAGTTTCCTGAGGCCTCCCAGCCCTGTGGTACTATGAGTCAATTAAACCTCTTTCCTTTATAAATTACCCAGTCTTGAACATGTCTTTATAGCAGCATGAGAATGGACTAATACAGTAAATTGGTACTGGGAGTGAAGGTGCTGCTATAAGCATACCTGAAAATGTGGAAGTGACTTTGGGACTACTGGGTCACAGGCAGACATTGGAACAGTCTGCAGGGCTCAGAAAACGATAGGAAAATGTAGGAAAGCTTGGAACTTCCTGGAGACTTGTTGAAGGGCTTTGACCAAAATGCTGACAGTGATATGGACAATAAAGGCCAGGCTGAGGTTGTCTCAGATGGAGATGAGGAACTTGCTGGGAACTGAATTAAAGGTGATTCTTGCTATTCTTTAGCAAGGAGACTGGCAAAATTTTGTCCCTGCCCTAGTGATCTCTGGAACTTTGAACTTGAGAGAGAGAATTTGGGATTTCTGGCAGACGAAATTTCTAAGCAGCAAAGAGTTCAAGAGGAAGCAGAGCATAAAAGTTTGGAAAATTTGCAGACTGACTATGCAGTAGAAAAGAAAATCCCATTTTCTGGGGAGAAATTAGCTAGCTGTGGAAATTTGCATAAGAAATGAGGAGCCAAAGGCTAATTGCCGAGACAATGGGGAAAATGTCTCCAGGGCATGTCAGAGACCTTTATGGCAGCCCCTCCCACCACAGGCCCTGGAGGCCTAGGAGGGACCCCTAGGGGTCCCAAGACCCACCTCCCCGCTCCCCTTACCCCCACCCCCGCTGTGTGCAGCATCAGAATTTGATGCTCTGCATCCCAGCTGCTCCAACTGTGGCTAAAATGGGCCAACTTACAGCTCAGGCTGTTGCTTCAGAGGGTGCAACCCCCAGCCTCAACGACTTACACATGGTGTTGGGCCTGCAGGTACACAGAAGTCAAGAATTAAGGTTTGGGAACTCCCACCTAGATTTCAGAGGATGCATGTAAATTCCTGGATGTGCAGACAGAAGTTTGCCATAGGGGTTCAACCCTAATGGAGAATCTCTGATAGGGCAGTGCAGAGAGAAACATAGGGGTAGGGTTGGAGCCCCCACACAGAGTTCCCACTGGGACACCACCTAGTGGAGCTGCAAGAAGAGGGCCACTGTCCTCCAATCCCCAGAACGGTAGATCCACTGACAGGTTGCACTCTGTGCCTGGAAAAGTCACAGACACTCAATGCCAACCTGTGAAAGCAGCCAGGAGGGAGGCTGTACCTTGCAAAGTCACAGGGCCAGAGCTGCCCAAGGCCATGGGAGCCTACCTCTTGCATCAGTATGACCTGGATGTGAGACATGGAGTCAAAACAGATCATTTGGGAGCTTTAAGGTTTAATGACTGCCCTATTGGATTTTGGACTTGATTGGGCCTGTAGCCCCTTGGTTTTGGCCAGTTTATCCCATTTGGAAAGGGTGTATTTACCCAAAGCCTGTACCTACATTATATCTAGGAAGTAACTAACTTACTTTCGATTTTACAGGCTCCTATGTACATGGGACTTGCCTTGTCTCAGATGAGACTTTGGACTTGGACTTTTGGGTTAATGCTGAAATGAGTTAAGACTTTGGAGGACTATTGGAAAGGCATGATTGGTTTTGAAATGTGAGGGCATGAGATTTGGGAGAGTCCAGGTTTGGCTGTGTCCCCACTCAAATCTCATCTTGAATTTTGGTTCCCATAAACCCCATGTGTTGTGGGAGGGACACACGGAATTGAATCACACACATGATTCAATTACCTATGATAGGAGGTGTTTGAATCATGCGGGCGGTTATCCCCATGCTGTTCTCGTGATAGTGAGTGAATTCTCATGAGATCTGATGGTTTTATAAGGGGCTTTTCCACCTTTGCTTGGCACTTCCTCCTTCCCCTTCTACCATGATTGTAAGCTTCCTGAGGCCTCCTCAGCCCTACAGAACTGTGAGTCAATTAAACAAATTTCCTTTACTAATTATCCAGTCTTGGATATGTCCTTATAGCAGCATGAGAACAGACTAATATACTAACCATATCAAGTCAGCTAACAAGAAAGATGAGGACTGATAATTTATCAGTAAACCTAATAATGTGGAGATCATTTGTGACAATAATAGTCCCTGTTTCAATGGATTCATGGGTGCAAGGTTTGATTACAATGGGTTCAAGAGAGAGTGGGAGGGGAAAAAGTTAGATACAAAAAGTATAAACAATCCTTTCAAGGTATTCTACTGTCAGAGGAACAAGAAATAGAACAGTCACTGCAAAAGAAAACTAGATAAAAGAGGTTTGTTTGGTTTTGTTTTGTAAGATGATAAGTAAAAGCCTAGCATATTTATATGTCAATTAGAGAGATCTGGTAGACAATTAAAAGTTACTGATGAAGCAGAGAGAAGGAGACAGAGAAACAGAGAATTTCAGGGCCTGAGCCTAGGAATGTACCTACATGTTCTTTCTATGTCAATTCTGTGGAAAGCTCCAATAGAAAGCATGCCAAGAATGGTTTTTATTTTTGAGCATTCTTATGACTCTGTCAAATCAATATCAGAAGAGCAGTGGTGGTAGAACCTAGGTAAGTTGAATAGTGGTCTTTAGGTGAAGACAAGTGTAAACTGTTACCAAGAGTGTGTCAATGAAGGGAGGTTGAAAGATGAGTTTGTACCTTGAAGGATGGGCAGGATTTTAAAAAGTTACTCTTAGGGTGGGGAAAAAACATGACTCAATTTATAGACTTGGAAGATGGAGTCAGTGAAAATCATCCTTAAAATATGTAGTCATCTTGGCTAATTGAGAACCAACCACAGCATCTCAGATATTTTACAAGTAAGTGAAATGAAAGCCTATTTAAGAGGTTAGGTCATGATAGGTATTTTGTGTGGAACTAGAAGCTGTAGTTCCTAATCCTCAATTGTGTAACTGTGTTTGAGCTTGTGAACTGTAATATCATTTTCTGTAGACATTAGGTCTTCGCCCTGTGGCCAGATGTAACTAACCATGCCTGCCCACCAATGCAATGCTGTCTAAGAATACAACGAGATGGCTCATAAACTCTGGACTCCCATTGACCACACTGTAAAGATTAATGTGTGAGAGGATAAGCTAAGTCTAATGATGTATGATTAAGTTACTACTTTGTGACCAGTTAGATATCTACTAGTAAAGGCAGTCAAAGTGTGTGTCTACCTTTTCACAATCAAAAAGGCTCAATGACTTTCTAAGGAGATAGTTGGAAAGAAATATATGAACTAAATCTATTTTATGTTTTAATATTTACAATTGAGTTTATTTTCAGGGAGGCCATATTTTTAAAAATGTCTGGGTATTTACTATTGAATGAAGAGAGAAATATGTCAAGAGGATGAGAATACGGGAGAAACTTTCTGATATAAATGATTATATCAGACCTCATCAATACTTTTTAATTACTGTGAAACAAGCACTGAGAATGTTATACAAACAAAACAAATGTTTATAACTTAATGTGGCACAGTAGTTTATTAACAAGATCCAAGATTTAGGAGTCAGACATATCTAGACTTCAATCTCTACTCTAACCCCATACTTAATATATGAATTATTAATATCTCTAAGCCTCAATTTTATGTGTAAATTGGAAATAACATGTACTTTTCAGGGTTACTATGAGTGTTATATGTAATGCAAGAGTGCATGATTCCCAGCACCCAGATTGAATAAAGATAGCTACTAACATTTTTTTGTTGTTGGTTTTTACTCTTATTATTGAGTAACTTGGGCAAATAGGAAACCTGGTTTTATTTCTGCCAGTAAAAATCTAGGGCAAATTCTATATTTGTTATGGAACAATAAGACCTGCTCCTACACTTACTTACCTCACTTATCTTACTCTGATGTTATAGATTTAAAGGAAAAGCTATACTTATGATCATACATTAGAGATCAAAGTGTTGGGTCTAACTTGAAACTATACTTTGAGTGCTTCTGGAAATTATTTTTTATTTCCTCACTTATGAAATGTGGTTATTGAAATAAGTATAGTCTTTGTCATGGGAAAGTTGTGGAGATCAAGTGAAATGACATACCAATGCACTCAGAAAACTATACAGTGCTCTATAAAGAACAGGTGTAAGCACCCAGGATCCCACAGGGGAAGCTGGATTCCCATGTTCTTGTTGTGGTTGAGCTGGTATTTTTTGAATGATCCTAGGGCAAGTCCCTTAACTGTTCTTGGGATCAGCAATGAGCCTCTACTGAAGAAAGAGCACCCAAAGTTGGCTACAGAGAGAAGCTTTATTTAACTGTGAGGGACCAAAGATGTGGTCTCTTACAGTTGAATAAAGCTTCTCTCTGTAGCTTCCAGAGGCTCTTCAGAATAGATAATGTAACCTGCTCTCTAGAACGCTGTAGCTGCATTTCAACATAGAGACCAAGAAAAAGAAAAAACGATCTCTAGAGACTGTTTTCTAGGAGTTTATGGAATTGCTACAGAGTGGAGTTGGCTACAGATAATTCAACAAAGGTTCATTGGGTATTTATGCATAGAAACATACTGCCATATTCTGTTGGGGAAGGAAAGGGAGGCTTTTAAAGATGCAAAGATGAATAAGATGAAGAGATAGATTCCTGTTCCTCTCTACCACTACCTCAACGTGGTCCCAAAGAGTAGCAGAGACAGTGTCCAGAAGCCAGAAGAAGTGAGTGGTTCTGACTGGCAACTATCTGGCAAGGCCAGATATAAGACATTAGGAAGTAGCAGGCATCATGGTGTTCACCAAGGATGCCAACAGGTAAAATCATATTTGCCAAGACATTCTGGGAGTTTCACTACTATTTGGGAGCTCTTGCATATAACCATTTGTAGCAAGAACCAAAATTATAGTTAATGTGTCCCTTGTGCATTTTCACCATGACCCCTGTTTTGCCAATTTCTTCAGGCTCTCTTAGCTTGGATTTAACCTCAGACCAGGTGTTTCTAAATAAGTAATGTATGTTTCTAATACAGGAGGAGTAAGGCCTAAATGTAAAAAAGAGCTATTAAAGCTAACTACTTTTTTTTTTCTTTTGTAAATAAAGGTTGTGAGAAGAAAAAATTTTGAAGTTTTTTTTTTAATGCCACCTCAAGGGAAAAATGAAACCCACCTTTTAGAGCCAGGTGTTCTTTATAGTTAAGTGATAATGGCAAGGAGAAGTTAAGCTCACTGGACTTTTCACAGAGTAATAAAAGTTTATACTGGCTTTATTAACATGTATAATGTTAAACACATTGCATAAAATAAAAGAAAATATGGTATATGTGTTCAATTCTTTTGCAAATCTCTCATGTCCACAGGTAACTGGGCAATTTGGTAGTCTAAAGTGGGTCCAGGTTCACCCCCTCCTTCACCCTACTTCATTGCTACAGATGCTAATATAAATCAATTAGAGGCTGACACAGCAATTGGCTGCCTGACAAATGTTCCATAATAATGCGGCTCAAGAGAATGTGGAATTTCTGAGGTGCTGGTTATAACGCTTTCAATAATAGCTGTAAATTCCATGCCATGTCAGCACAGGTGGAAAGCCGAGCCGTAAATAAAATGTTTCCCCAATTCCTAAAGAGCTCCTAGATGATTGAGCAAAGTAAGTTGGGATTTAATTCAACCACTTAAACTTTCAGGAAGTAAAAACCAGACCTTCATCAAATTTAGACCAAAAAAAAAAAGGAGGGAGGAAGTGGGGAGAATGTGTATGTGGAGAATAGAGAGAAGGAAGAAGGGAGAGAACACTGGCTGCCAAGTATTAGAATGAGCACGGGCTGCTCCAGCTGAAGTCATTAGAGTACTCATTATTTGGAAAATAGTAAAAGACCCTGGCTAGACATGTGCTCAGTTCCATGGGAGTAATTAATGGAGGCACGCCACTGCCACTTCAGCCCCCTTCCTGGAGCACAGCATGTCACACATGTAGGGACTTAAATTTTCCATTGTATTTTAATGGCTAATGATAGAAGCACTCTACCAGACAGCCCTTCCAGTTTGAGAAGTCTAGCCGATTACCTTATTTGAATGGGGGATGAAGGGAAAGCTGAAGTTCTCATAAGCATTTTCTGGGCATCTCCCCAAGGAGACATGTTTTGTATTCTCCACAGCTTTTAACATAACTCTAAAAACATAGTAGACGCACTAATACCACATTGAAGAATGAATAAAGTCAAAGGGTTGTCCTCAGAGATTTATTTTAGGATACGTAGGGCAAATACAGAAACATTAACAAGTTTATATGAAGTCCTAAAATTTGAATATACCCAATATACCCCATGTTACCTTTTTTAATAGAGAATTATTACTCTGCCAAATTTGCCCTTAATTCTCTATAGTTTTTGATGCCATTATGTCCAAGTATATTTTGAGTATTTACGAGAAGAATAAAAACCTCCTACAGATGTAAGTATTGAAAGATATTACTATCCGAATTGATGCTAATGCATACTCTTATTTTCAGAGAGATACCTAAGTAGAGAGAAAGAACTCATTGCCAAGATAGTAATTGGTTTTATTTTTATGTTCTTCCATTTCACATTTTATCTAGCTTCTTTGCAAAATTATGAATATGTACGTTTGTGCATAGGTGTGTGTTTGTACAATTCTGAGTATGTTCTTAGTATGCTTCTACTAAAGATACTAAATATTATAAGTATATCATTATTAGTATGCTTCTACTAAAGATACTAAATATTATAAGTATATCATTAAATTCCCCCTAATATAATAGCTATAAAGCTATATTATAGAAAAGCTGAGGATAATATAGTCTATTATCTGTGAAATGATAAATACTTCTCATGTTTGTGAATTGCACTTATGCTTACTTTTCTGTTCATGAAGCTAATTGTGACTTTCATTAGGGAAATCAGTAATTTCCAGTGTATCTGAAATTTCCAAGTAGACATACATTTCTTCTCTTGACTTGTGCTTCAGTAACTCTAATTCACCAGATATTTTTTATTATCCATGTCATCAGAAAAGACCAAACTCCTGCTTAATCAAAAGTAATTAATAATAATAAGCTATTTTAAAATTTAATATATTTGGGTTGAGTTAGTATATTTTTAATTTTTATTTCCTGGCATAGATATTATCTATAGAATTCCTAGAAATATAAGACCTGAAAAATAAATCTTCTAGCCATCTATTTCTACAATCCCAACCTACTCTTCTTATCATGCACTGAACTCAACAATATTCAGATTCAAATGTGCTATGCTTTTCCCAGTCTTCAGGTCTTAGCACATACTATATTCCCTTTTCCAGAAGATAAATCCTCTGTTCATTAGAGTAACTACAGCTTATTCTTAAGGTCTCAGTTTCAAGATTCCCTTCCCCAGGAAGCAGTGGCACACTCTCTAAACAAGTACCCCTGTACTCCTATATGACTATTTTAACTTCCCCTCTTCACAACCCTCTAAAACCTCCTCGTCCCTTCTTCTCATTCTCAGATAATTTTATTGATAAATAGAGGCAAACAGAAGTACATTTTTACAACTCCCACTATTACCCATCTACCTCCATCTATGCCCCAATAACTTGCCATCTCTCTTAGTTCATCTCTTGGATGAACTATCAATTCTCCAACCAAGGCTTAAACCTATTGTACTGTTTACAGTTTATGTATCACTACAGATCAGTGTACTTTCCTTTTTCTCTGCAAGCAGCAATGACAGTTTACACCATTAAAAACTAGGTTCAGACTGCTGCTGCCACCAGACAAGGTGCATACTCTGGGAGCTGCTTCAAGTCTCCAGTCATTCGTAAGCATAACTCAATGGCAGCTTCCTTAACCCTTGCTAAGGACGCACACCTCTTGCCTCCCACCCCTCATCTTCTCTCGTTGAGGCAACTTTGACAGATGGGAGGCATGAACAGTTGAACAAATTCTTCTCCCTTTCTCCCCCTTAGATGGATTCTTTGGGAGTTCACTAACTTCTCCGATATAGTATCTCTGAAGATGTCTTGCAAGATTAAGCAATTCATTTGTCACAAAGCTATGGTCAGATCCAACATATTATCTTATATTTGATTTTTTTTCTTTCAGACAACATTCCCTTTATGCTCACTTCTGCTTCCTTGGGTGGGATTTCATCCTCCTGATAAAATATTAACACATAAGTCTTTGTTTTCATAAGAACACACACTAAGACACCCTCTACCTGTGCACTGGGTCCTCCATTGCTTACTCAAGGACACTGCTCCAATAATCTTCCCTTTCTTGCATCATCTATCTTTTCTGTGTTCTGAATTTTCCTATAAAGATACAGACAATTGTTATTTATCTCACATTAAAATAAAATCTGGACAACACCTGGATTTTACTTCTTTCTTCATCTGCTCCATTTTCTCCTTTTACTATTTTCAAACTGCAAAACTGTTGGAAGAATTGTATCTAACTCTTGGCTTCCTTTCCTTTCATGAATGTACCCCCACCTCTTCTCTAAAACTGTTTTTGTCCTGGTCACTTATAATTTCCGTGTTTCTGAATGTAATGGTCATTTCTCAATCTTTCCTCTACTTGACCTACCAACAGCATTTGACACTTGATCCATTGTGCCTCCTTAGAGCATTTTATTCTCTTGTCTTCCATGATATTTTACTGGTTTTCTTTCTATCATAAATTCTCCTTCTCATTCTCCTTTGGTGATTCCTTCTTATATTCCCAGTCTCTTAACACTGGAGTCCCGGCGCTCAGTCTTGAACCTCTTCTCATCTCTATTGATAGCCCCTCTTTAAGATAGTCATTGTCTTGTCCAATGGCTTTAAATAACATCTAAATACTGATGATGCTCATGTCTATATCCAAGCCCTAATTCCTTCCCCAAATTCCTTCTATACCTCTGCCTCTGTGACATCTCCCATTAGATGTCTATTTGGCATCCTGAACTTCACATTCTGAACTTATCTTTCCTTCTCAAAAGCTGCTTCTCCTATAGTTTTTTCTTATTTTTTTAATGGTCATTTCATTCTTCCCTTGCTCATATATATCTTTAAAAGTCACTGTTAGCTTCTCTCTTCCTATAATACCCTATTTTCAACTCATCAGCAAATTACGTTGACTCTACTTTCAAATTATATCCAGAACCCAGCAACTTCTCATCTCATCCCTCACCACTGACCCTTATTCCAAGCTACCGGCATCATCACCTGCACAAGTACAATATACTTATAGTTGGTATCCTTAATTCTTTATTTTCATTCCTTCAATCTATTCTCAATAAAACTACCAGAGTGATCCTATTATCACGTAGAGATCCTGTGATTCCTATCCTCAGAACATTGCCATGAATTCAGAGTAAAACACAAAGACCATTACATTGGTCTGCCAGATCGCATAGGCTCTGAATTACTATTAACCTCTTTGACAATATCACCTGCTGCTATATTGTCTCCTTCCTCACAGTCTCCAACCATGTGGACTACTTACTGTTCCTGGAAAGTGTTAGACTTGTCGTGCTGGGACCTCTTTTCTGTTTATCTCTCCTTCTTTCCCTTCCTTTTCCTCCTCCAGAATAATCCTCCTCTAAATACCATATGACTCACCCTCTTCACTCCAGTAGGTCTTCATCAAATGTTACCTTTTCTGGCAGGCTTCCATGATTCTTTATCTAATTGCAGTTGCTCATGATTCACCACCCACCTTCCAACTGCTTTTTTTTCCTTAGAACTTACCACCATTTCACCTACCTTGTATTTTATTTGTTTGATTTTCTCTCTTCCTTCACTAGCGTGTAAGCTCTGTAAAGGAAGGGATATTCAACAGCAGCGTTCATGGCAGTATCCTCAGTGTGTGTAGCAGAACCTCACACATAGTAAGCAGTTAGTAAATATTTGTTGAGTAGCAGCATGCCACACTTCCCCTCCCATCTGACAGTGAGTGTTTGTTAAATGTCTCTCTCCCCAACCTGAGTGAGCAGTTTGCTAGAGCAGGGTCAGTTTCCCCAGGGTATAGTATAGGACTGGCGTGAAATTAAATGCCCAATAAATATATTTTAGAAAACCAAATGCAATGTTCCTATAATCCATGTGAAATACTTATTTACATGAACTTAGATGATTGATTTGCTAAGGTTTATATGATGTCAATGGGAAAGTCAACAAGTTAGCTTTTGACTTAGCCTAGTACATTAACAGCCTTTGCCATGGTTTTAAGAAACATTCAATCTATTTTGTTATAAATATATTAGCAAGACTTGGGTTGACACTCATTACTTAAATGAGTTGCAGTCCTAGAGATAATGTCCCCATTTATCATGTTAGAATCTGAACCATATGGATATCTAAAACCAACTTCTCCTAAATGCTTATTGCAGTATTTCTCTAGTTCCCACTCTCTCTTTGTCCTTTAAGGAAAGCAACAATAACAATAATGCCACACTTTTCTTATTGTTGTTCTTATGAAAATAATCACTATAAAACTTTGGAGACTATAGTTAAGAAAGAAAAGAAATTTCAAATCATCTGGCATAACTGTGTTCAGTAATAACCTGTGTATACATTATATATATTATCTGCTTGAAATCTGATCATACTTTCATACCTTATTTTCCACATAAAACATTATATGTACAAATGTGTAGATAGCACTAAATATACTGTATATACATGTATATCACACATCTATGTAATACACATGCTTTTAAAGAATATATCATAATTTATTTAACCATCTTCAGATTGTTGATTATTTAACTTTTCTCTAATAAAATAACACATTTGATAAATGTTAGCTATTTGCTCAGAACTTAACATATTTTGAAATAAATATGTATATATACACATATATATATTTAAGGCTTGATATATTTTGCCCTTTTGAAAGATTATCAATTTCCACTCATTTAGCTGTGATTATCAGGATCTAATTCTTCAAGGCTTATTAGAAGTATGATGTGTATAAGTTTTTTACAATATGAGAAGTGAAAGATGAATTCTCATTGTTTACCTAAAAATTCTTCAGCACTGTATGCCAGAAAAACACATTTTAGAGCATTTAAAATGAACTACATAATTTAATCCTCACAATAACACTATAAAATACTCTGACATAATTCCTTTTAATACCGTTATATCAAAGGCAAGGAAAATGAGGAACAGAGACTTCTTCATAGTTCAAAATGTTAAACTAAGTAATGTGCCCTTGTTTACATCTTTTAACTTGTAGTTAATCCTGGATTTGGACATATACTAACTTGTAGCTTACTTAATCCCTGTGACAGTAAGATTGCATTTCCTCATATGTTTATTGGTTATTTCTTTTTCTTATTTCTGTGAATTTGCTATTTAAGACATTTTCATTATTCTTTTAGAGTCTTCACCTTTTATTGATATGTAAGAAATATTTATATATTAATAATGCTTTGTGGCATAGCATACATATGTTTCTCATGTGTGTTTGTATTAATTCTGTATATAATAATTTGTCTTAAAGAAATTTTTGTATTTCATGTAATCAAATATATCACTTGCTGCTCTTATGATTTCTATTTTGTTGTAATATTTAGTAAATCATTTTCATATCAGAGGTATAGAAATAACTGCCTATATTTTGCTGTAGTTCTTTCAGGATTTCTCCTTTTACATTTAAATTACTGGTCCATCTAGAATTTATTTTGATGTGAGAAAGAGATTTGTTTTTTCAGATGATTTAACAGTGTTCAAGATCACTTATGAAATCATCCATCCCCTTTCCACTGGTATGAAATGCCTCCTTTATCATATACTAAATTTTTATGTCTACTCGGATTCATTTCTAGATTTTTAACCTTCCATAATTTTGACAATGCATATTTCAAAGTGCCATTTTATGAGGTTTTTAGTGTTGTGTTTCGGAAAGAACATGGGTTTAGACTTACTAGATATGTCATTCTCGCCAAGCAATTTCTTTGATCCTCTTTCCTTTGTAAAAAAGGAGGGAGCATAATATTTGTTCGAACAATAGCTAAGCTTATGTAGGCTTTTTATGAAAAAGTGTTTAACCAAAGAGCACTATACATCTTCATATTTTAGATATTTTCGGCTGCTATTGTATGTGACAGATATTTAACCATCATTTTAAAAATATTTTCAGCTGCTATTGTATGTGACAGATATTTAACCATCATTTTAAAAAACATTAATGGGGGTTGCTGGCAAGATGGCTGAATAGGAATAGCTCCGGTCTGCAGCTCCCAGTGAGATCCAGGCAGAAAGCGGGTGATTTCTGCATTTCCAGCTGAGGTGCCTGGTTCATCTAATTGGGACTGGTTGGACAGTGGGTGCTGCCCAAGGAAGGCGAGTCAAAGCAGGGTGGGGCATTGCATCACCCGGGAAGTGCAAGCAGTCGGGGAACTCCCTTTCCCAGCCAGGGGAAGCCATTAGGGACTGTACCCTGCACTCCAGCCCAGATACTGCACTTTCCCCACTGTCTTCCCAACTGGCAGACCAGGAGATTCCTTCCCCTTCCCATGCCTAAACCACTAGGGCCCTGGGTATCCAGCACAAAACTAGGTGGCTGTTTGGGCAGAGACCAAGCTAGCTGCAGGATTTTTTTTTTCATACCCCCATGGCACCTGGAAAGCCAGAGAGACAGACCGTTCACTCCCCTGCAAAGGGGGCTGAAGCCAGGGAGCCAAGTAGTCTGGCTTGGTGCCCCACGGAGCCCAGCAACCTAAGATCCACTGGCTTGAAATTCTCACTGCCAGCACAGCAGCAGTCTAAGCTGGACCTGGGATGCTCAAGCATGTTGCCAGGAGGCGCATCCACCATTGCTGAGGCTTAAATACGTGGTTTCACCCTCACAGTGTAAACAAAGCCGCAGGGAAGTTCAATCTGACTGGGGCCCACCCCAGCTCAGCAAGGCTGCTGCGGCCAGACTGTCCCCTCTCTGGGCAGGGCATCTCTGAAAAAAAGGCAGCAGCCCCAGTCTGGGACTTACAGATATAACCCCCATCTCCCTGGGACAAAGCACCTAGGGTTGTGTGTGTAGCTTCAGCAGACTTAAACGTCCCTACCTGGCAGCTCTAAAGAGAGCAACGAATCTACCAACACAGCATTCCAGCTCTGATAAGGGACAGATTGCCTCCTCCAGTGGGTCCCCGACCCCCAGGTATCCTGACTAGGAAATACGTCCCAGTAGGGGCCAATAGACACCTCATACAGGAAGCTCTGGCTGGCATCTGGTGGGTACCCCTCTGGGATGAAGCTTCCAGAGGAAAGAACAGGCAGCACTCTTTGCTGGTCAGCAGCCTTCACTGGTGATACCCAGGCAAACAGGGTCAGGAGTGGACCTCCAGCAAACTCCAGCAGACTTGCAGCAGAGGGGCCTGTTAGAAGGAAAACTAACAAGCAGAAAGAAATAGTATCAACATCAACAAAAAGGACATCCGCTCAGAGACCCCATCCGAAGGTCACCAACTTCAAAGACCAAAGGTAGATAAATCCATGAAGATGGGGAGAAACCAGCACAAAAAGGCTGAAAATTCCAAAAACCAGAACCCCTCTTCTCCTCCAAAGGATCACAAGCAAGAGAACAAAACTGGATGGAGAATGAGTTTGATGAATTGACAGAAGTAGGCTTCAGAAGGTGGGTTATAACAAACTCCTCTGAACTAAAGGAGTATGTCCAAGAACCTTGAAATAAGGTTAGACGAATTGCTAACTAAAATAACCAGTTTAGAGAATAAAAATGACCTGATGCACCTGAAAAACACAGCACGAAAACTTCATGAAGCATACACAAGTATCAATAGCTGAATTGATCATGCAGAAGAAAGGATATCAGAGATTGAAGATTAACTCAATGAAATAAAGTGAGAAAACAAGATTAGAGAAGAAAGAATGAAAAGAAATGAACAAAACCTCCAAGAAGTATGGGACTATGTGAAAAGACCAAATCTACATTTGATTGATGTGCCTGAAAGTCACGGGGAGAATGGAACCAAGTTGGAAAACACTCTTCAGGATATTATCCAGGAGAACTTCCCCAACCTAGCGAGGCAGGCCAACATACAAATTTAGGAAATACAGAGAACACCACGAAGATACTCCTCAAGAAGACCAACCCTAAGACACATAATCTTCAGATTCACCAAGGTTGAAATGAAGTAAAAAATGTTAAGGGCAGTCAGAGAGAAAGGTTGGGTTACTGACAAAGGCAAGCCCATCAGACTAACAATGGATCTCTCTCAGCAGAAACCCTATAAGCCAGAAGAGAGTGGCGGTCAATATTCAACATTCTTAGAGAAAAGAATTTTCAACTCAGAATTTTATATCCAGCCAAACTAAGCTTCATAAGCAAAGGAGAAATAAAATCCTTTACAGATAAGCAAATGCTGAGAGATTTTGTCACCACCAGGCCTGCCTTACAAGAGATCCTGAAGGAAGCACTAAACTTGGAAAGGAATAACCGGTGTCAGGCACTGCAAAAACATATCAAATTGTAAAGACCATCAATGCTATAAAGAAACTGCACAAATTAAAGGGCAAAATAACCAGCTAGTATCATAATGGCAGGATCAAATTCACACATAACAATAGTAACCTTAAATGTAAATGGGCTAAATGCTCCAAATAAAAGATGAATTGGATAAAGAGGCAAGACTCATTGGTGTGCTGTATTCAGGAGACTGATCTCAAGTGCAAAGACACACATAGGCTCACAATAAAGGGATGGAGGAATATTTACCAAGCAAATGGAAAGCAAAAAAAGCAGGGGTTGCAATTCTAGTCTCTCATAAAACATACATTTAAGGTCAAAAGAGACAAGGAAGGGCATTACAAAATGGTAAAAGGGCATTACAAAATGCAGCAAGAAGAGCTAACTATCCTAAATATATATGCACCCAATACAGGAGCACCCAGATTCATAAAGCAAGTACCAAGAGACCTACAAAGAGACTTAGACTCCTACCCAATAATAGTGGGAGACTTTAACACCCCACTATCTATACTAGACAGATCAACAAGACAGAAAATTAACAAGGATATCCAGGACTTGAACTCAGCTCTGGACCAAGTGGACCTAACAGACATCTACAGAATTCTCCACCCCAAATCAACAGAATATACATTCTTCTCAGTACCACATCACACTTATTCTAAGATTGACCACGTAATTGGAAGTAAAACACTCCTCAGCAAATGCAAAAGAAGAGAAATAACAAACAGTCCCTCAGACCACAGTGCAAACAAATTAGAACTCAGGATTAAGAAACTCACTCAAAACCACACAACTACATGGAAACTGAAACTTAACAACCTGTTCCTGAACGACTACTGGGTAAATAATGAAACGAAGGCAGAAATAAATATGTTCCTTGAAACCAATGAGAACAAAGACACAACATACCAGAATCTCTGGGACATATTTAAAGCAGTGTGTAGAGGGAAATTTATAACACTAAATGCCCACAAGAGAAAGCAGAAAAGATCTAAAATCAACACCTTAAATCACAATTAAAAGAACTAGAGAAGCAAGAGTATACAAATTCAAAAGCTAGCAGAAGACAAGAAATACATAAGATCAGAGCAGAACTGAAGGAGATGGTGACATGAAAAACCCTTCAAAAAATCAATCAAACCAGGAGCTAGATTTTTGAAAAGTTCAACAAAATAAATAGACCTCTAGCCAGGCTAATAAAAAGAAATGAGATAAGAATCAGATGCAATAAAAAATGATAAAAGGAAAATGACCACTGATCCCACTGAAATACAAACTACCATCAGAGAATACTATAAACACCTCTATGCAAATAAACTAGAAAATCTAGCAGAAATGAATAAATTCCTGGAGACATACACCCTCTCAAGACTAAACCAGGAAGAAGTTGAATCCCTGAATAGACCAATAACAAGTTCTGAAATTGAGGCAGCAATTAATAGCTTATCAACAAAAAGAAGTCCAGGACCAGACAAATTCACAATTGAATTCTACCAGAAGTTCAAGGAGGAGCTGGTACCATTCCTTCTGAAACTATTCCAAACGATAGAAAAAGAGGGAATCCTCCCTAATTCATTTTATGAAGCCAGCATCATCCTGATACCAAAGCCTGGCAGAGACACAACAAAAAAAGAAAATTCCAGGCCAATATCCTGATGAACACTAAATGTGAAAATCCTCAATAAAATACTGGCAAACTGAATCCAGCAGCACATCAAAATGCTTATCCACCATGATCACATCGGCTTCATCCCTGGGATGCAAGGCTGGTTCAACATACTCAAATAAATAAACGTAATCCATCACATAAAAAGAGCCAATGACAATAACCACATGATTTTCTCAATAAATGCAGAAAAGGCCTTAGACAAAATTCAACAGCCCTTCATGCTAAAAACTCTCAATAAACTAGGCATTGATGGAACATATCTCAAAATATTTATCAGAGCTATGTATGAAAATCCACAGCCAATATCATACTGAATTGGGCAAAAACTGGAAGCATTCCCTTTGAAAACTGGCACAAGACAAGAATACCCTCTCTCACTACTCCTATTCAACATAGTGTTGGAAGTTCTGACCAGGGCAATCAAGCAAGAGAAAGAAATAAAACGTATTCACATAGGAAAAGAGGAAGTCAAATTGTCTATTTTTGCAGATGACATGATTGTATATTTAGAAAACCCCATTGTCTCAGCCCAAAGTCTCCTTAAGCTGATAAACAACTTCAGCAAAGTCTTACGATATAAAATCAATGTGCAAAAACCACACGCATTGCTATATACCAATAACAGACAGAGAGCCAAATCATGAGTGATTCCCATTCACAATTGCTACAAAAAGAATAAAATACCTAGGGATACAACTTACAAGGATGTGAAGGGCCACTTCAAGGAGAACTACAAACCACTACTCAAGGAAATAAGAGAGGACACACAAAAAAATGGAAAAACACTCCATCCTCATAGGAACAATCAATATCATCAAAATGGCCATACTGCCCAAAGTAATTTACAGATTTAATGTTATCCCAAGCAAGCTACCATTGACTTTCTTCACAGAATTGGAAACATCTACTTTAAATTTCATATGGACCAAAAAAGAGTCTACATAGCCAAGACAATCCTAAGCAGAAAGAACAAAGTGGGAGGTATCATGCTACCTGACTTCAAACTATACTACAAGGCTACAGTAACAAAAACAGCATGGTACTGGTACCAAAACAGATATATAGACCAATGGAACAAAACAGAGGCCTCAGAAATAATGTCACACATCTACAACCATCTGATCTTTGACAAACCTGACAAAAACAAACAATGGGGAAAGGATTCCCTATTTAATAAATAGTGTTGGGAAAAACTGGCTAGCTATATGCAGAAAACTGAAACTGGATCCCTTCCTCACACCTTATACAAAAATCAACTCAAGATGGATTACAGAATTAAATGTAAAACCCAAACCATAAAAAATCCTAGAAGAAAACCTAGGCAATACAATTCAGGACACTGGCATGGGCAAAATCTTTATAAATAAAACACCAAAAACAATGGCAACAAAACCCAAAATAGACAAATGGGATCTGATTAAACTAAAGAGTTTTTGCTCAGCAAAAGAAACTATCCTCAGAGTGAACAGGCAAACTATAAATGAGAGAAAATTTTTGCAATCTACCCATCTGACGAAGGGCTAATATCCAGAATCTACAAAGAACTTAAACAGATTTACAAGAAAACAACCCCATCAAAAAGTGGGTGAAGGATATAAACAAACACTTCTCAAAAGAAGACATTTATGCAACCAACAAACATGGGGGAAAAAAAGCTTATCATCACTGTCATTAGAGAAATGCAAATTGTAATCACAATGAGATACCGTCTTATGCCAGTTAGAATGGCAGGCATTAAAATGTCAGGAAACAACAGATGCTGGAGAGGATGTGGAGAAATAGGAGCCCTTTTAGACTATTGTTGGGGGTATAAGCTCATCATCACTGTCATTAGAGAAATGCAAATTCAAATCACAATGATACACCATCTTATGCCAGTTAGAATGGCGGGCATTAAAAAGTCAGGAAACAACAGATGCTGGAGAGGATGTGGAGAAATAGGAACCCTTTTAGACTATTTTGGAAAGTGTAAATTAGTTCAACCATTGTGGAGGACAGTGTGGTAATTCCTCAATAATCTAGAACTAGAAATACCACTTGACCAAGCAATCGCATTGCTGGGTATATA
>NW_016816430.1:0-5795 GCF_001698545.2 Rhinopithecus bieti | reverse complement strand
CAGTCATAAAAACAGGTGAGTTCATGTCCTTTGCAGGGACATGGATGACACTGGAAACCATAATTCTCAGCAAACTAATACAAGAACAGAAAACTAAACACCACGTGTTCTCACTCATAAGTGGGAGTTGAACAACGAGAACACACGGACACAGGGAGGGGAACATCACACACTGGGGCCTGTCGGGGGGGTGGTAGGGGTCCAGGAGAGAGATAGCATTAGGAGAAATACCTAATGTAGATGACAGGTTGATGGGTGCAGCAAATCACCATAGCATGTGTATGATACCTATGTATCAAACCTGCATGTTCTGCATGTGTACCCCAGAACTTAAATTATAACATATATTAAGAAAAATTAATGGTAGAAAACAAGTTGCTTATGCAAATTAACTAAAATAAAAGAGAAATTATTTTACCAATTCTGATAGTTTAAAACTAGATTAGTATTTTTTAAGAGAAGGTAGACCCTTTTTGACACATCAGGGCAAGACCCCATGGGTTTCCTCAAACAGCTGCAACCTTCTGTTTACATTGAGTAAAGTTAAGGATTTCTAGTGCTGTAATACAATCAGTCTAGGCAGGCAGAATGGCAATCACGTGACGAGAAGAAGGTGAGCTGTCCTGGAGATGGTCTGCACCTGAAACGTTTCCTAAAGTTTGATCATAGAGCCTGAAATGCACAACCTCTTGGGTTTCAACAGCTCTCTCTGATTGTGTAAAGGGGCCTCAAATCCAAGTGGCAGTGCCACTATGGTGCCTTTCAGGCACTATGACAAAAATCTTAAGATACATGTGTGCTGATGTCTTCACTCAGCTGCAGATTCTTCCTTTACTGAACTCCATCTAACCTGAAACCTGTGTTACACAGGTATATGTTACACACGTAACATGTTGTGTTACACAAACCTGTGTTACACAAGTATATGTAGCCCTAGATTAGAGTTATTTGTTCTCTAGGTCTCTGTTTACTCAGAGTGAACTCTTGGATAAAGTTGTAGCCCAATGCCTTTCATAGAGTAGTAACCCAATGATGTGATTTGATCTGTGTGCCCCTCCAAAATCTTGTGTTCAGTTGTAATCCTCAGTGTTGGAGGTGGGGCCTAGTGCAAGGTGATTGGATTATGGGGGTGGATCCTGCAAAAATGGTTTAGCACCATCCCTTTGGTGGTGTTCTCATGATGGAGTTCTTAGGAGATCTGATTGTTTAAAAGCGTGTGGCACCTCCCTCCGTTCTCTCTTCCTCCTGCTCTGGCCATGTAAAGGGATGGCTCTTCCTTTGTCTTCTGCCATGATTGAAAGCTCCCTGAGGGCTCCCCAGAAGCAGAAGCTGCTGTGATTCCTGTACAGCCTGCAGAACCATGGGCCAGTTAAGCCTCTTTTCTTTATAAATTACCCAATCTCATGTTTTTCTTTGTAGCAGCATGAGAATGGACTGATGCACCCAGTATACATTGGTTTGTTGGAATAAGGCAGTGGCTGGGGGAAGTTATTAAAAACCATAGGAAAACAAATTCTGCAATCACAGAGAGGAAAATTTAAAACAATTTTGTCAACCATTACAATTTTGTCTTAAACTATTACAGAAAAGTAGTTATTATTTTTAAGGGTGTCTACAGTCATGCCCCAAACTATCTTCTGGTGGTTGCCTCTCATTATTCTGCAACAGCTTCTACATTCTCTTTGACACATCCCTCATGAATAGAAGTTCTAAGCTCAAGGACTCTGTACAGCCTCCCTCTCTCTCCTTTATGCTTCAAATACCTCCCAATTTTAAAGAACCATATAAAAATGTATTTTGTTCTGAGAAGTCACATACACTTCCTTATATAGCTGTCCATATTCATACCTATTACAGTTTTCATTACCCATTTTGAACTTAATTTATTGAATGATATTGTTGGTTACTTTTTATATATTTATATTCCACCTGTATAGCTGAGAACATTAATTCTTAGGGGGGGTTACAAGTCTGTGTCTTTTTAAACCATCTTTGAAACTATGTCAGTGCCTTGGTTAATGCTAAATAAATAGTTGCTTAGTTAAATTGCCTTCCTAACACACATAGTATGTCTAATACTATTTGCTTGTCTCGATAGGCAGCTTAAAACCTCTCTGGAACCTGCCCTTCACTTTACCATTCATTTCTCCTTTCTCTTCTTCTTATAGCCCATTGTACTCAGGGGCTGCTCAACAAATGTTAATGGCCATGATCTTTTCAATCAGCAATTTGTAAAGTGGGTGATTATTGTGTATAAGTAACAAGGGAGACACTATTTTCTATTTATGCTAATAAAAGACTTGACTTATGAAGATAATATCTACAAACAGTACATGGCAAAACTAAACTCCTTAGTTCTTCCAAAGCAAATACGGTCCATTTTCAGGAGGAAGAGTGACATCTATTGTTCAGAAGATACTTGTTGGTGTTTTCTGTTGTTAATTTCTGCATTGATTCATGCCTGTGTCAATAATATAAGCTATAAATAGTAGCATGTCTAACACAAAATGGTACTTGTCGGCCCTTTGTCGCATTGGACATCTAATTTCAGCCCTGTTTGATTATAAAGCTTATTGGCAGTTCACACATTCAGCTGCAGCTGTATTTTAATTCATGCCCTTTTAAACAGCAAGTCATTGAAGACTGGCGAAGGACTATGTGAAAACACAACTAAGCTACATCTTTTTAAATTACTGAAGAAAACCATGAATTATGAAGAAGTAATTCCTTTAAGCATGCCTGGTGAAATTTGACTTCTTTGTATAAAATTATAGTTATCTAATTCTAAAGAAAAAATGAAAGCTTTAAGTTTTATTTTACATATGACCTATGTAAAAACAACTTCTCCTAAAAGGTCATTGTCAACAGTCACGCTGACACTGACTTGTATGTAGTCAATTCGTATTAATATTTTCTTGAATATGGAGAATGGCCCAGTGGGGATAGTCTGTCATCCAGCCTCAACTTCAATATCTCCAGTGACAGGAATTTCGCTCTTTTTTGAGGCAACTACAACATAACGTGGTACAACCTGCCTTAGCTTTGTTATAGTGTTGTTGAACAGATCCAGTGGTAAAATGTGCATGAAAGCATTTGAAATGTGTTGAGTACTACTAAAGATGAGATGAATACAGTGAAAGCCATGTCTATTTGGAATTCTAGAGAAAGTTGTTAATCTGCATGACATAACTTTTAAAAGGTGATGATCCCTTTAAATACTACACAATATTGGAAACTGTGCTAGAGATTGGCATTTCTAAAGAATATAACCATCTGGAGTTTTTAAAAAAGTTTATCCCAAAGATAGTTTAAATTTCTATAAAGGGCTCACGATCAGCATTTAAAATACTCTCATTTATATGTGTTTTATAAATTATAAAGTTATATTAGTCACACAACACAAAATATTTACTATGTTCTAGATGCACTGTATGCTGTGGCATAAAGTTCATACCCTCAAGACAGTCTCAAAATGAGTTGATTTCAAAACAATGTGGGATAAGAAAATTGGAGAACATAAAAAGGAGAATTTAGGCCCAAAATTAAAAAAGATATAATGGAATAATTGCCAGAGGAACTGATAACATAGAATGTTTATGTGTTAATCAGATGAAAATAGAGGGGGCAAAGTGAAGGGACAAGGAAAGTAATTCTAGGCAAAAAATAGCATGAGCCCAGTCACAGAGAATAATCTACTATACAAGGATTGGCTGAGAAGGGAAGGAGAGAAAGAGCTGAAAATATGATCAATGGATGTTTCCTTTTCTCTTGAGGATGTTTAAAAGCTAAAAAGGAGGAGTCAGTAAAGATCCAAGAGTGTAGAAAATGGAGACAATATGCTAGAGGGAGATGAAGAGAGACTTTATAGTGGAAAAAATAGAATCCAGTCAAGACAGTTGGGTCTTTAAAATGAGAAGGACATCTTATCCTCTGAGCCTGAGAAAAGTAGGGAAAAAGGAGAATTAATGATGATAAATTTGTGAGGAAAAATGCAAGGAAGCACATATCTGGTCAACTCAAGTTATTTGCCAATTTTATTTCCTTTTGGTCAACTTTGTTATATGCATCATTTACATATGATAACATTCATCAACTCTATGTATATAATTTGATGAGTTTTACAAATGTATACAGTAATCATCACAACAATCATGACATACATTTTTATCACCCCAAAAATTTCTAACATGTATCTTTGTAACCATTTTCTTTCCTATACCTCCTAGCCCCCCAAAGCCATTGATCTTCTTTCTGTTGCTATAGTTTTGATTTTTTTCCTAAAATTTCTTATCAATGAAATCATACAGTACACAGTCTTTTGTATCTAGCTTCTTTCACTAGAGATTCAGCTGAGTTGCATGTTTTGATAGTTCATTCATTTTTATTGCTAAGTGGTATTCCTTATATGAATAAAACACAATTTATCAATTGACCAATTGACAGATTAGATTCTAACAAGTTTTTGGCTCTTATAAATAAGATTTCAGTAAACAATCAAATACAAGTATTTTTCTTAACATAGATTTTTATGTCTCTTTTGTAAATATCATGAAGTGGAATGGTTGGTAAGTGTAGGTCTAACATTTTGTAAACAAACTTTTAAACTATTTCCAATACCATTTTACATTCCCAATAGTAGCAGTTGAAAGTTTCAGTTGCTCTACTTCCTCATTATACTTGATATTATCAGTCAAAAGAATTTAGAATTCTAATAGGTGTGTAGTAGTATCTCATTGAAGGTTTAATTTGCATTTCTCTAATGATGAATGATGTTGAGAATCTTTCCATGTGAGTGTTTACCATCCCTATATTTTCTTTGATGAAATGTCTGTTCATCTCTTGACTACCTTATATTGGAATATTTGCTTTTATATTATAGACTTTAAAAATTCTATATGTATTCTAAATATAAGTTCTTTATCAGATATGTAATTTGTAAATAATTTTTTGGAGTCTGTGGCTTAACTTTTAATCTTTTAGTGGTGTGTTCATCAAAAGACAATGTTTTGAAATTTTGATGAAGTCTAATTTCAGAATTTTTCTTGCATAATCATGCTTTTGGTGTTGTACCTAAGAAACATTTGCTTCACCCAGAGTTACAAAGATTTTCTCCTATTTTTTCTCCAAGTTTTAAAGCTTGAATTTTACATTTAGGTCTATAATCCATTATTAGTTAATTTTATATATGATATAAAATACAAATAGACGGGGCGGAGCAAGGTGGCCGAATAGGAACAGCTCCAGTCTCGAACTCCCAATGCGAGTGACACAGAAGACCGGTGATCTCTGCATTTTCAACTGAGGTACTGGGGTCATCTCACTAGGGAGTGCCAGACAATCGATGATGGTCAGCGGCTGCAGACCGACCAGCGAGAGCTGAAGCAGGGTGAGGCATCGCCTCATCTGGGAAGTGCAAGGGGGAAGGGAATCCCCTTTCCTAGCCAGGGGAACTGAGTCACACAATACCTGGAAAATCGGGTAACTCCCACCCCAATACTGCGTTTTAAGCAAACGGGCACACCAGGAGAATATATCCCACACCTGGCCGGGAGGGTCCCACGCCCACGGAGCCTCCCTCATTGCTAACACAGCAGTCTGCGATCTAACCGCAAGGCAGCAGCGAGGCTGGGGG
Organism: Rhinopithecus bieti; assembly: GCF_001698545.2. Taxonomy (NCBI): domain Eukaryota; kingdom Metazoa; phylum Chordata; class Mammalia; order Primates; family Cercopithecidae; genus Rhinopithecus; species Rhinopithecus bieti. Next base: position 163 of record NW_016816430.1, on the reverse strand, counting down.
AGGGGCGCCACCATTGCTGAGGCTTAAGTAGGTAAACAAAGCCGCTGGGAAGCTCGAACTGGGTGGAGCTCACAGCAGCTCAAGGAAACCTGCCTGTCTCTGTAGACTCCACGTCTGGGGACAGGGCACAGCTAAAAAACAATAACAATTTAAAAAAGCAGCA
>NW_016816429.1:0-918 GCF_001698545.2 Rhinopithecus bieti | reverse complement strand
ACATGGTGCTGCCGGAGGAGCTGCTGGACGACGAGGAGTACGAGGAGATCGTGGAGGACGTGCGGGACGAGTGCAGCAAGTACGGGCTTGTTAAGTCCATCGAGATCCCCCGGCCTGTGGACGGTGTCGAGGTGCCCGGCTGGGGAAAGATCTTTGTAGAGTTCACCTCTGTGTTTGACTGCCAGAAAGCCATGCAGGGCCTGACGGGCCACAAGTTCGCCAACAGAGTGGTTGTCACAAAATACTGTGACCCCGACTCTTATCACCGCCGGGACTTCTGGTAGAGGCGGCTGGGGGAGGGTGGGGACAGGGCTGGCTGGGGGCTTCTCCCCACTCCCGCCCCCCCCTTATCCCCTCTGAAGACGATGGGCAGAGGAGTGACAGCCGCAGACACACGACAGCCGGCAGCAACTGGAATGGCAGCAATTAAGGGTGGGGGACTGGGGTTGGGGGGTTAGGGCAGGGAGGGGACTGGGGAAGTGCGCACACAGCCCACACAGACAACACTCACCCACAAAGACACCGAGGGAAGGGTTTGGGATGGGGACAGGGTGCACAGCAGGGCGGGGTAGGACCCCAGCCCCTCCCAAAACAGCCTCTCCTTCTCCCTTAGACCCCCTTTCTCCTCCCCTTCCCCACGGTAGGAACATAGCGTGTTTATATTTTATGGCCAAACTATTTTGAATTTTGTTGTCCGGCCCTCAGTGCCCTGCCCTCTCCCTTCCCACAGCTCTGTTCCTTCGGCCTCTGGTCCTCTCTGATCCCCTCCTGGGTTTCTTACGTAGTTGATTTTTCCTCTTTAGTCTCCCCCGACCTGCGCCCAGCCCCGTGGCCCCTGCCCCTCTCCTACTCTCTGTGGCAGTTTCATATTTGCTAAGACGAATTTGCTCATTAAACATTTTGTTGTATTTTACTTTA
>NW_016816428.1:0-2631 GCF_001698545.2 Rhinopithecus bieti | reverse complement strand
CTCAATCACCACGATGAGACTGGATGCCAAAGAGTATGGCTGGTAAAAAGGGATCAGGGCTCACAGACTGAAGAGTTTGGTTACGGAGTCTCCAAGGGGTAACAGGCCGCAGAAGAGACATCAGTTTAAGGGACCTTCAGAGGACAGGGCGCGGTTGCTGGGTCATGAGCACCTTGAAGCGTTTCTTGATGGTGATTCGGTGTCGGGAGTATTTGTCATCTGGGGAGAACCGAGCAGGATGGGCTGAGCAGGTCTGTTGTCCCATCGGGTCAAATTTCTGCTCCAGGAATAGAGAATGTATGTCAGTACAGGAGTGATGAAATGCGGTGGGGACAACGCGAAAAAGGGCAAACATGAAAACAGAAGATGCAATGATCAGCTCAAAAAGTTGTACAAATAAATAAATATAAAACTTAAAAAGGCCAGGCGCGGTGGCTCACGCCTGTAATCCCAGCACTTTGCGAGGCCGAGGCAGGACGATGGCTTGAGGTCAGAAGTTTGAGACCAGCCTGGGCAATATGGCGAAACCTCGTCTCTACAACAAACAAACAAAACCAACCAACCAAACAAAAAAAAAACCCAAACCAAAAATTAGCCAGGTGTGGTGGCGCACGCCTGTAGTCCCAGCTACTCGGGAGGCTGAGGCAGGAAGATTGTTTGAGCCCAGGAGGCGGAGGTTGCAGTGAGCCGAGGCACTACAGCCTAGGCAACAAAGCGAGTCCCTGTCTTAAAAAAAAAAAGGTAAAGTGAGTGCAATGGCGCTATCTCGGTTCACTGCAACCTCCGCCTCCCGGGTTTAAGCGATTCTCCTGTTTTAGCCTCCCGAGTAGCTGGGAAAACAGGCGCACACCGCCACGCCCGGCTAATTTTTTGTATTTTAGTAGAAATGTAGTTTCACCGTGTTGCCCAGAATGGTCTCTTAACTCCAGAGCTAAGGCAATCCACACGCCTCGGCCTCCCAAAGTGCTAGGATTACAGGCGTGAGCCACTGCGCCCGGCCAAACATTTTTTTTTTTTAATTAAAAAATTAGTCGCGAGCTCCCGGTTCTTCCCCACCTCGGTTCTGGACTTTCTGGTTCCCTGCACCCAGCTAGGTAACTCCGTGTATGGCCTCACCCACTCCTCCCATCTACATTTCTCGCCATGGCTATTTACAACCTGTTTTCTCTCCTCACCTTCAGCGTATAGACCCGATCTCCCTCCTCGTTGAGGTAATACTGGAGAAACATGATAGCTCATAAACCAGAGGTCCCAATTCGGTCCGCCGCTCCGTCTGCAGTGGTCCGCCCGACCGCGTCACGTGTTCGTCAATTTCCTTCCTGCATAGCCGGAAGTCTCTCTCTCCTGGCACGCCGGAAAATGTAGTCAATTTTTGCCTTATTTTCAGCTAGCCAGAAGGGGGCGCACGAGAGCAGGGCTCGGCTTGGGGGCCACACTTGCAACTTTGCAGGCTAAAACACGTGGAGTGTGCCTACTGTGTGCTAGGTACACGGCGCTAGAGGGGGGTAGGGATGGATGTGGATAGAACACTGACGTATAGAAGCTTGTCTTTATCTCAAGATACACACCCATTTCAGGAGCAGTGAGTTTCCAGTGCCTGAAGAAACAAGGGCTCCAGGATTCAGAGCCCCTTTGCCCTAGGGAAGAAAGAAGAGGTTTTCTTCCCTCCCCTCTTGCACATCCAGTTCCCCTGCTCCATTTCAAAGCGTTGGCGGTAAAGAATGCATGTTGAGTATCAATATTCCGTAAAGCGAAAATAGCGTAAAGTTATTTTATGAAACTGGTGAAGTATGTTTCAGCGGTCGAACCAAGATTTAAACTTAGGTCCCTACCGCAAATTCAGCGCTCTTTCTTACAGTGGTGAGTAGCTAATAATAGCGTAATAAAGTGCACCTTCTAGCAGATTTTACAATTTTTAAAATAATATAGAAGTTCTCCTTATTCGTTTAAAGAAATGAAAATGAGAACCAAAATATCATTACAAAGAGCATCATTACGCCATATTTATAATGACAAAAGCATTGGAATATATGTTAATTGTGTAACGAGAAAAACTTGCACTTTTTTTTTTCTTTTTAAGAATATGGTTTGGCCGGGCGCGGTGGCTCACGCCTGTAATCCCAACACTTTGGGAGGCTGAGGCGGGCGGATCACAAGGTCAAGAGTTCGAGACCAGCCTGGCCAATCTGGCGAAACCTCGTCTCTACTAAAAATACAGAAAAAATTAGCCGGGTGTGGTGGTGGGCGCCTGTAGTCCCAGCCACTTCAGAGGCTGAGGCAGGAGAATCACTTGAGCCCAGGAGGCAGAGGTTGCAGCGAGCTGAGATAGCACCACTGCACACCAGCCTGGGTGACAGAGTGACACTCCGTCTGAAAAAAAGAATATGGTTTGTGACTGGGTGCGGTAGCTCACGCCTGTAATCCCAGCACTTTGAGAGGCCGAGACAGGTGGATCACAAGGTCAGGAGTTCGAGACCAGCCTGGCCAATTTGGTGAAACCCTGTCCTTACTAATAAAAATACAAAATTAGCGGGACGTGGTGGCGGCCACCTGTAGTCCCAGCTACTCGGGAGGCTGAGGCAGGAGAATCGCTTGAACCCCGGAGGTGGAGTTTGCAGTGAGCCGAGATCC
>NW_016816427.1:0-2629 GCF_001698545.2 Rhinopithecus bieti | reverse complement strand
CCCCTTCTCCTGCGACAAGGAAGCATCTCTGACCACGCCCCTGGATGCCCCGTCCCCCCGTCCCCGGTCCCCTGCAATACGCCCTCCTTGGGTTTTAATTTTTGACTCTGGGAAACAGCTGCCCCGCTGTCAGATTCTCACCTTTGCACCTTCTAGGCACGCCCCAGCTTTGAACCCCTAAAAGACGCCCCCGAACCTAAAACTCATTCATCTGCTCCGCTGGGGGCAGCTTTAAACCTCCAACCTGGGGCCCCTGGGGCTGAGGCCTCTGACCCTTGTAAAGGCAGCCTCACCTCAAATTATTAACTTTGACTCTGTCTTTTTTGAGACTTGCCCAGATCCCCTCGAACGCGCCCCCACTTCGAATTTCAAACTTTGCACTCCCCTTCGCCACGCCCCCTTCGCTGGTTTGACCTCCGACCTCCACTACACCTCCCTCCAGACTGCGTTAACCCCCGACCCCTCGGACGCGACCCTTCCCTCCACCAGTGAACTTTGACCCCAACGGCCCCGCCCCCCTCCTCGCGGAAACGCCGTCCCTCCGCCAGCGCCCGGCCCACTGCAAGCCCCTGGCCGAACCCCTTATCCTACCGGCTCGGCGCCGCAGTCGCTCGCGGCCTAGCTGCTCGGCCTGGAACTCCGCGCCCTCGCGACTCCCTCAGCTCGCTTGCGCCGCCGCCACCGCGGCTACTGCCGCCGCCATGTCGAATCCCCAACGAACATCCGGGGTTTTCCCCGCTCACCGCCCACCAGTCCCCATAGCAACGAGGCTGACCGGGCAGTGGGCAGGATCAGCGCGGGGGCGGAGTCGGGCGCCTCTCAGGGCCCGCTCCAGCCTCCGATTGGTGCAGAGCGCCCAATCGGAAACCTTCGTGCGGAAAATGCCAAGCGGGGATTGGAAATTTTGGAAAAGGTGCGGGAAGGCTGGCTCCCAGCCCACTGAGGTCCTTAAAGGGGAAAGGACTGTTTTCGTGTGATACCGATTTTCTAACTTCCCCCCAGAAGGAGTTTAGGGGCTGGGAGAGAGTAATGAGTTATTATGGGCAGAAACAGTTCTTAAGCACTTACTAGGAGCCAGGCACCTGGACAAGTGCTTTACTTGCATTTTCTCGCTGCGTATGCAACCCTGTGGTATAATATCATTAATACACGTTTTACAGATAAAGAAACTGAGATTCAGAGGGTGAAATAGCTGGTAGAAAGAAGGTAATGAGTTTTGAACGCTGGTCTGTCTGAGCCCGGTAACCTGATACTGTTTGATCTTAAATTTTAAAATACGTTTTTACAAAGTAATTAGTCAAAATATTGGAAACAAACACCAGACATCTTCTTTTTAAAATTTATTTTATTTTATTCGTACTTATTTATTTATCTTGAGACGGAGTTTCGCTCTTGTTGCCCAGTCTGGAGTGCAATAGCTCGATCTCAGCTCACTGCAACTTCTGCCTCCCGGGTTCGAGAGATTCTCCTGCCTCAGCCTCCTGAGTAGCTGGAATTACAGGCGCCCACCACCACGCCCGGCTAATTTTTTGTATTTTTAGTAGAGATAGCGTTTCACCATGTTGGGCTGGCTGGTCTCGAACTCCTGACCTCAGGTGATCCACCCGCCTTGGCCTCCCAGAGTGCTGAGATTATAGGCGTGAGCCACCGCACCGGCCTTTTTCTTTTATTTTTAGAGAGGGTTCTGCCGTGTTGGCCAGGCTGGTCTCGAACTCCTGGGCTCAAGCTATACTCCCGCCTCGACCTCCCAAAGTGCTGGGATTGCAGGTGTGAGCAAAGGTGCCCCGCCAGACAACTCTCCTCCTGGATCTTAGTCACTGGACTCTAGCCTTCATGCTGTTCCTGAACTCTATCAGGTGTGTTCTCACCTCAGTTTTTGCATTGGCTGTTCCTCTGTCAGGAACATACTCTTCCCCCAGGTATCCTTATCTCTCCCTGCCTCCCTTTCTTCGGGGCTTTACACAGATGTCACTTTCTCTGTGAAATAATTCCCTCGCCCACCCTAAGGAAAGCAGCAAACATCCCTCTCACATACTACCAAATCCTGTCTGCTTTTTTCTTATTTCTCGTTGCTAATTGTAGTTATTGCCTGTTGGTGGTCTCCTCTGCTGGAATGTCAGCCCCATGACAACACGGATTTCTGTCTTTGTTCACTGCTGCATTCCCAGCGCCCTGGCACTGTTGGCATGTAGATGCTCAGTAAACATTGGTGGAAGGGATGTTTGAATGAGTGGTAATTCCACCCCTTCAGAGATATCAGAGATACTCTTAAACGTTTGGTGCTTCTCCTCTGCCCCAGAACAGCCACATAGTAGGCATTTAATTAATTTCTATTAATGTCTGTGGCAACAATGAATGAATGATTGAATGATGAGTTAATGAATGAATGATTGAATGAGTGAATTTTTCTTTATGTTTACCTACCCTTTTCTTTTATTTGTTCATTCTTTTTTTCCCTCTCTCTCTCTCTCTTTTTTTTTTTAGATAGGGGTTTTATTCTGTCGCCCAGACGGGGTTGCAGTCTGAAACTCCTGGGCTCAAGTGATCCTTCCACCCCAGCCTCTCAAGTAGCTGGGACTACAGGCATATGCCACCACACTGGCTAATTTATTTTCCCCCTCCCCTCCCT
>NW_016816426.1:0-941 GCF_001698545.2 Rhinopithecus bieti | reverse complement strand
TCACTGCAAGCTCCACCTCCCGGGTTCACGCCATTCTCCTGCCTCAGCCTCCCTTCCCAGCCTTACTCATCACATCCATCATTGCGCCTATGTGGGCTGGATTTGTGGTCAAAGCAAACTGGGTTCAGCTTAATGGTTTGACTTCTCAGTTTCTGTAAAATGGGAATAATAACATAACAGTGCCGCGGCCGGGCGCGGTGGCTCAAGCCTGTAATCCCAGCACTTTGGGAGGCCGAGATGGGCGGATCACGAGGTCAGGAGATCGAGACCATCCTGGCTAACATGGTGAAACCCCGTCTCTACTAAAAAATACAAAAACTAGCCGGGCGAGGTGGCGGGAGCCTGTAGTCCCAGCTACTTGGGAGGCTGAGGCAGGAGAATTGCTGGAACCTGGGAGGCAGAGGTTGCAGTGAGCCAAGATTGTGCCACTGCACTCCGGCCTGGGAGACAGAGTGAGAGTCCGTCTCAAAAACAACAACAACAACAACGAAAAAGACCAAGACATTGTTGCTTAACCATCACCACTGTCTGTTTCCAGAAATAGAACTTTTTCATCAACCAAGCAACGACTCTGCAGTCATTAAACGGTACTACCCACCGCACCCCACTCAGCTCCTGGTTCTAGTCTACTTTCTGTCTCAATGAATTTGCCTATCTTGGATATCTCATATGAATGGAATCATACAATATTTGTCCTTTTGTGTCTGTTTTTTTGTTTTGTTTTTTTACTTAGCATAATGTTTCCAAGATTCATTCATGTTGTAGTATGTAAAGGAATTTTTTTTTCCTTTACCTTTTTTTTTTTTTTTTTTTTTTTGAGACCCAGTTTTGCTCTTGTTGCCCAGGCTCGAGTGCGATGGTGCGATCTCAGCTCACCGTAACCTCTGCCTCCGGGATTCAAGCAATTCTCGTGCCTCGGCCTCCGAAGTAGCTGGGATTAC
>NW_016816425.1:16746-18846 GCF_001698545.2 Rhinopithecus bieti | reverse complement strand
ATATTATATATTTTATTATATATATAATACACACACAAACACACACCCCATGGAATAGTACTCAGTCATAAAATGAACAAAATAATGGCATCTGCATTGACCTGAATTGAATTGGGGAAAGTGTAGGGGAAGAGTGGCAAGGAATTAAAGACTACACATTGGGTACAGTGTACACTGCTCGAGTGATGGATGCACCGAAATCTCAGAAATCACCAACAAAGATCTTATTTATGTAACCAAACACCACCTGTTCCCCAATAAACTATTGAAATAAAAAGGACCATTTATATAAAATTTATGTATTAATTCTAAAAAAGAAATTCTTCAGTTTTCTTTTTAATTTATTCATTGACACACTGGTAATTCAGGAACATATTGTTTAATTTCCATGTATTTTATAGTTTACAAAATTATTCTTGTTATTAATTTCTAGTTTTATTCCCTCATGATCAGAGAAGAAGCTTGATATAATTTTAATTTTTCTGAATGTTTTAAGACTTGTTTTGTGACCTAACATATGTTTTATCCTTAAGAATAATCCATATGCTGAGAAAAACAATGTGTGTTCTGCAGCCATTGGATATAATGTTCTAAAAATATCCATTAAATCCATTTGGCCTATACAGTAGATTATATCTCGTGATCCTTTTTCGATATTCTGTCCAGAAAATGTCTGATGCTGTAAGTGGGTGTTGAAGTCTCCTGCTATGATTGTATTGGGGTCTATCTCTCTATTTAGCTCTAATAATATTACTATTATTTATCTGGGTGCTCCAGTGTTAAGTGAATGTATATTTAAAATAGTTACATTCTCTCACTGAATTGATCCCTTTATCATTATACAGTGACATTTGTCTCTTCTTACACTTTTTGTCTTGAAATCTATTTTGTCTGATATAAGTTTGGCTACTGTCACTCTTCCTTGGTTTCCATTGGCATAAAATATCTTTTCCATCCATGCACTTTCAGTCTATTTATTTTATAAGTGAAGTGTGGGTCGGGGGCAGTGGCTCACGCCTGTAACCCCAGCACTTTGGAGGCCGAGGAGGGTAGATCACTTGAGGTCGGGAGTTCGAGACCACCCCGGCCAACATGGTGAAACCCCGACTCTACTAAAAATACAAAAATTAGCCAGGCATGGTGACAGGCGCCTGTAATCTCAGCTCCTTGGAAGGCTGAGGTGGGAGAATCGCTTGAACCCAGGAGGCGGAGGTTGCAGTGAGCCGAGATCACACCAGTGCACTCCAGCCTAGGGGACAAGAGTGAAACTCGTCTCAAAAAAAAAAGAAAAAGAAAAGAAAAAGTGAAGTGTGTTTCTCGTGGGTAGTAGATCATTGTTTTTTGTTTGTTTGTTTGTTTGTTTTAATGCATTTGTTCATTCTGTCTTTTGATTAAAGAGTTTAATCTATTTACATTCAATGCCTTCTCCTCTTCCTTCTTTCCTTCCTGCCTGTCTTTCTTTTAGTGAAGGTGATTTTCTTTGATGGTATACTTTAAGTCAGTTTCTATATGTTGATGTTTCTTTGTTGATTTTCTGTCTGGAAGATGTGTTCAATGATGAAAGTTGGATTTTGAAGTCTCCAGTTATTTTTGTATTGAGGTCTATTTCTCTCTTATCTCAAATAATATTTGTGTTATATATCTGGGTGTTCCAGTGTTTGGTGCATGTATTTGTAAAATTGTTATATTCTCTTGTTGGATTGAGCCTTTTATTATTATATAGTAACCTTCTTTGTCTTTTCTTATAGTTTTTGTCTTGAAATATATTTCATCTTATATAAGTATAGTGGCTCCTGCTCTCTCTGGTTTTCGCTGGCATGAAATATCATTTTCCAACCTTTTATTTTAAATATATGTGTGTGTTTTAGGTAAAGTGTGTCTGTATTACTCAAAGCCATCTATGGTTTCAGTGCAATCCCTATCAAAATATCAATGATATTTTTCACAGAAATAAAAATAAACAATCCTAAAATTTATATGGAATTATGAAAGACCCAGAATAGGTAAAATTATCCCAAGCAAAAGAACCAAACTAGATAAATCACATTAACTGACTTCAAATTATAGTACAGAATTATAGTAACCAAAAAGCATGGTACT
>NW_016816425.1:0-12802 GCF_001698545.2 Rhinopithecus bieti | reverse complement strand
AAAAAAAAAAAAAAAAAAAAAAAAAGCAATACATCACAAGCAAAAGCAACTAAAATAAACATCAACAAATGGGATCACATCAACTTAAAAAGCTTCTGCCCAACAAAGGATACAATCAACAAACAGACAACCCACAGAATGGGAGAAAATATTTGCCAACTTTATATCTGACAAAGAATTAATAACCAGAATATATAAGGAGCTCAAAAAACTCTGTTTTTAAAAAGTTTAGTTATACATTCAAAATGAGCAAAAGATTTGAATAGACACTTCTCAAAGAAAGTAAAACATGCAAATGGTGAAGAGAAGGTGAAAAGGTGCCCAACATTGTTGATCATCAGAAAATGCAGATCAAAACTACAATGTGATATCACCTCACTCCAGTTAAAGTGACTCATATTCACAGGCAGTAACAAATGCTGGCAAGGATGTGGAGAAAAGAGAACACTTACATACTGTTGGTGGGAATGTAAATTAGTACAACCACTATGGATAATAGTTTGGAGGTTTCTCAAATAGCTAAAAATAGAGCTACTATATTATCCAGGAATCTCACTGCTAGGTATATGCCCATAAGAAAGAAAATCAGAATATTGAAGAGATATCTGTGTTCCTGTGTTTCTTGCTGCACTGTTTACAATATCTAAGATTTTGAAGCAAACTAAGTGTCCGTTAAGAGACGAATGTATAAAGAAAATGTGACACATATACACAATGGGGTACTATTCACCATAAAAAAGAATGACATTCAGTCATTTGCAAAACCATGGATAAAACTGGAAATTTTTACATTGAGTGAAATAAGCCAGGCACAGAGAGACAAATACCACATGTTCTCACTTATTTGTGAATCTAAAAATCAAAATAATTTAACTCATGGACATAGAGTAGAAGGATTGCTATCAGAGGCTGAGAAGGGTAGGTAGGGATGAGAGGGATGTCAGGATGGTTAACGAGTACAAAAAAAAAAGTTAGAAAAAATGTATAAGACCTACTATTTGATAGCACAATAGGGTCACTATAGTCAGCCATAGTTAACTGTATATTTTAAATAACTTAAAGAGTGTAATTGGATTGTTTATAATACAAAGGATAACGAGAAGATGAGTACCCCACTCTCTGTAACGTGCTTATTTAACATTACATGCCTAAATAAAAGCATCACAGGGACTCCATAAATATATCAACCTACTATGTACCCACCAAAAAAGAAATTAGAATGGAAATTATAAAACATTTTGAATAGAAGGATAAAACATTACAAAAAGCTTATGATATGCAGCTGAAAACATTTTTTAGAAAGAAATGTATAGCTGTATAGCCTTAAATGTGTATATTAGATTAAAAAATTAATCTTCAGTTATCTACATTACCATGTCAGAAATGTAGAAAAACAGCACATCAAACAGAAAACAAATAAAAGGGAATAAATAATAAAGATAAGACTAGAGGTGAATAAAATAGAAAAGAAGTATATGCAATAGGGAAAATCAACAAAGCCTTTCAATATTTAAAGTCTGCTAAGATCTTTAAAAGATTTAATTCTTAAAGGACTACTAAATTGAAGACAGGATAAGGGGACATGCCTACTTCCAGAATCCTACCATGAGAAAAAAGTAAAACATAACTGGTGAAAAATATTCTTTAAAATTAAAAAAACACAATTATTGGCCAGATGTGGTGGCTCACACCTGTAATCCCACCACTTTCAGAGGTTAAGGTAAGAGAATCCTTTGAGCCCAGGAGTTTGAGACAAGCCTGGGCAACATGGCAAGATCCCATCTCTACACACACAAAAAAATTAAAATTAGTTAGCCAGGCATGGTGGCACACACCTGCAGTCCCAGTGACTCAGGAGACTGAGATAAGAGGATCACTTGAACCCAAGAGGTTGAGACTACACTGAGTTGTGGTCATACCATTGCACTCTAGCCTGGACAACAGAGCAAGATTCTGTCTAGAAAAAAAAAATTCAGTCTCTGGAGATTGCCAAAAGGATATATATCAATGAAGACACATTTATTCGTAAACATCTACTACATCTCCATAAGAAGAGTGACAGTCTGTGGCATTTGAGCCACAACTCAATTCCTTCATCTCCATCCCTAGATCTGCTTGACAGAGATTTATGGATGGAAGGTGAGGTCAAGAAGATAGAGCTCCATCTCCCAACAGCACCCATTCAAGGGCTCACAGTACCTCCCTGGGAGGGGTAGGGCATCAAAATTTTTATACCCTCCCACTCTAAGTTAAGGAGGTTAAATCTGCTAAGTGTAGCTGAGAGATTGAGGGCTTCGATACTCCAAGGAGCCCACATTCATTGGGTAGAATACCTAAATGTGGCACACCAGGTCAATGATACTGGGTCAAGGTAGAAAGAACTTGGTTAAGATGTTTGTATTTCCAAAAGTGAACAAATTCAACAAAATCCCTATCAAACTTTCAACAGCCTTTTTTGTAGAAATAAAAAAAGCTAGTAATCAAATTTATAGAGGATTCCTAGGGCCCTTGAAAAAGCAAACCAATCTTAGAAAAAAAAAAAGTCAGAGGGCTAACATTTCTCCATTCAAAACTTACCATAAAGCTGCAGTAATCAAAAGCATGTGATACTAGCATAAGAATAGATATGTAGACAAATTGAATCAAATAAAGAGTGCAGATATACACATACAGATATGGCCAATTTTTGACAAGATTGCCAAGTACATTCAATGGGGGAAAGGACAGTCTTTTCAACAAATGGTGCCAGCACAACTGAATATCCAAATGCAAGAGAATGAAGTTGGATTCCTACCTCACGTAATACAGTTGATTCTTGAACAACACGAGATTGAACTGTATGGCTCCACTTACGCACCGCTTTTATTCAACCAAACATAGATTGAAACTACAGTATCTGTGGGATGCAAAACCCACGTATAGGAAAGGCTGACTTTTTATATATGAGGGCTTCACAGGGCCAACTTCAGTACTTGAGTATGTGTAGATTTGGTTATATGTAGGCAGTCCTACAACAAATCTCCCTCATATTGTGAGGGACAACTGTACACAAAACTTAAAATAGNTGACTCAATGGCATTCTAGAGTAAAAAGACAGCATGTAGAATGAAAAGATATATACAAATCATATGTCTGTGATAATTTAATATCCAGAAACTTAAAAAACTACTAGAAATCAAAAACAAAAGAAGACAAATTACCCCCAATATAAAATGGGAAAAAATAAATAGGTATTTCTTCAGAGAAGATATTCAAATAGCCAATAAGCACACAAAATGATAGTAATTGAAAACAAGATATCCACAAAATGATGACATTGGACCCTTACCTTATGCAAAAGTCAACTCAAAATAGATTAAAGGCTTAAAGTTAAGAACAACTACTATGAAACTCCTAGGAAAAAAATACAGTGAAAGAGCTTTTTTGAAATTGGCCCTGACAAAGATTTTCTTGATGTGGCATCAAAAGCACAGGCAATGAAAGCAAAAATAAACAACTGGAGGTACATCAAGCTAAAAACTTTCTGCACAGCAAAGAAAACAAACAAAATCAAAAGGCAATCTATGGAATGGGAGAAAATATTTGCAGAAAACATATCAGAAAAGGAGTTAGTATTCAAAATATATAAGGAACTCTTACAACTCGACAGAGACTAAATAAGCTTATTTTAAAAATGGACAAAGGATTTAAATAGACATTTTTTCTAAAGAAGACGTACAAATTACCAATAGTTATATGAAAAGATGTTCAATATTGTTAATCTTCAGGGAAATGAAAATCAAAATCACAATGACATATCACCTCATATCTGTCAAAATGGCTACTATCAAAAAAAAGAAAAGACACTAAGTGTTGGAAAGGAGGAAAATAAATTGGAACACAAGCACACTGTTAGTAGGAATGCAAAATGGTGCAACTGCTATAAAAAACATGATAGTGGTTACAGCCATCCCACTTCTAAACATTTATTCAGGAGAATTTAAATCAAAATTCTAAAGAGATAACAGAACTCGTATTTTCATTGCAGCAGAAAGAACTAAACTGAAGAACTCATATTACCTGACTTCAAATTATACTACAGACCTATAGTAACCAAAACAGCATGGTACCAGCATAGAAACAGACACATAGACCAGTGGAACAGAAGAGCCAATCCAAAAACAAAATCACACATATAAAGTGAACTTATTTTTTACAAAGTTGCCAACGAGAACATACACTGAGAAAAACATAGTGAATAAATTCTGCTGGGAAAACAGGATATCTATATGCATAAGAATGAATTTAGATCCCTCTCATCATATATAAAAAACAAATCAAAATATATTTTAAAAATAAATCTAAGAATTCAAGCTATAAAATTACCACAAGAAAGCATCAGGAACTCTCCAGGATATTGGGGTAGGCAAAGATTTCTTGAGTAATACCTCACAAACACAGGCAACCAAAGCAAAAATGGACAAATGGGATGACATCGAGTAAAAAAACTTCTGCCCAGCAAAGGAAACAATCAATAAAGTGAAGAGACAACCCACAGAATGGGAGAAAATATTTGCAAACTATCCATCTGGCCAGGGATTAATAACCAGAATATATAAGAAGCTCAAACAACTCTATAGGAAGGGAACCAAAACTATAAAATTCTTAGTAAAAAAACATAGATTATATATTTGTGACTATGGATTTGGCAAGACTTTTCAAAATATGACACCAAAGCTCAAGCCGACTGAGAAAAAATAGATAAGTTAGATTTCATCAAAACTGAAAACTTTAGGGCTTCAATGGTCACCAGTAAGAAAGTGAAAGTATTACCCACAGGATACAAGAAAATATTTTCAAATTATATTTCTAATAAGGTTCTCAAAACTAGAAGATACAAAGAATTTTCACAATTCCACAAAGACAAACAACTCATTAAAAATTACCAAAGTATCTGAATAAACTTTTATTCAAAGAAGGAACAATAAGGATATGAAAAGATGATCTGCATTATTAACCATCAAGAAATGTAAATCTTATTCACAATGAGATACAACTTTACCTGCAGTATGGTAGCTATAAACAAAAAGATAGATAATACCATGTATTGGCAAAAATTAGAGAAGTTGTAATTCTCATATACTGCTTGCGGGATTTTAAAATAGTACAATTACCTTGGAATACAGCTAGCCAGTTTCTAAAAATATTAAACAGCATTACCATATGACCCAGAAATATCAATCCTAAGTATATATCCAAGGAACATAAAAACATGTCTCCATGCAGAAAAGGTATTTATTAATTTTTATAGCAGAATTAGTCATAATAGCCAACAAGTGGAAATTATGCCAATGTTCATGAATTAATGAATATGTAAATAAATGTGGTGAACACATACAATGGGATATAATTTGGCAATAAAAGGAAACGAAGTACTGATATATGCTACAACATAGATGAACCTTTAGTTCCTGAGGCTAAGTAAATAAAACTAGTCACAAATCCATACACGGCCATTATTTATTTATGTAAAATGCCCATAATGGGCAAATAAAGACAAAAAGTAGATTTGTAGTTGTATAGGACTGAGGGTTATGGGGAAATATAAGGATTAATTTCCAATGAATATAGAGTTTCTTTTGGGAGTGTTGAAATGTTCTACAATTGTTTGGAGTTATGTTTGCACATCTATGTGAATATGCTATAATCTATTGAATTGTATAATTTTAATTGCTAAATTGTATTGCATGTGAATTGTGTCTCAGTAAAGCCGTTATTTTAATAATGCATAATAACAAAATATTATTAACAACATTATTCCAATAATTACACAATTTATATGAAATGGATAATCCTAGGAAAGTGCAACATGCCAAAATATGCAA
This sequence comes from Rhinopithecus bieti, assembly GCF_001698545.2. Lineage (NCBI taxonomy): Eukaryota > Metazoa > Chordata > Mammalia > Primates > Cercopithecidae > Rhinopithecus > Rhinopithecus bieti. Next base: position 6,938 of record NW_016816425.1, on the reverse strand, counting down.
TCACTAACACAGGAATGAATAGAAAATATAAATGGTTCCATATTTATCAAATAAATTGAATCCAATATTAATTAGGGAGAGCAGATGGAAGTTAAAAAAAGAAACTATCCAAAAAGAGGAAAGCTGGAGAAATTACATTACCAGATACTAAGAGTTATTACATTGTTTTATCAATTAGGAAAATCTGGTATTGGTGCAAGAATAGTCAAATGGGCCAGTGGAGCAGAACAGAGAGTCCTTAAACAGATTGCATTTGTTTTCTTGGTATAATGTAAAAAATTACCACAAACATGGTAGCTTACAATCATATATATTTATTCTCTTATAGCTCTGGGGGACAGAAATCCATGATGAGTCTTATGGAACAAAATCAAAGGGTCAGCAAGTCCAATTGCTTCTGAAAACTCAAAGGTAAATCAATTTCCTTACCTTTTCTAGCTCCTGGAGGCTGCCTGAATCCCTTGGCTCATGACCACTTCCTCACCTCTTGCTTCCATGGTCACATATTCTACTTCTTCCTTTGAACTTTTTGCCTCCCTCTTATAATGACCATTGTGGTAACATTTAGGGCCTACGCGGATAATCCAGAAAAATATCTCCATCTCAAGATCTTTAACTTAATCACATCAGTAAATTCTCTTTTGCCGTATAAGGTAACAGGTTCTAAGAAATAAGATGTGGATATCATTGAAAGACCATTATACAGCCCACAACGCAGACTAATATAGATATATTTTATATTATTTATGACAAATGGAATACAATGGAACAATGTGGAAAGAATGTCCTTTTCAAGAAATGGTGCTCTATCATTTGATAATTCATATAGGGAAAAAAGAAAACTAATCTTTACCATACATCATGCCGAAAAAATAAATTCCATTTGATTATAAATCTAAAAGTGAAAATAAAATTATTTTGTACTTAGAATAAAGCCTTTAGAAGAAAACACTGGAGACTGTGCTTATGATCCTCATTTCTCAAATAGGATACAAGAATTACCAATCACTAAAAGATACATTGGACTACATTAAAAAATTTTAAATTTCTTACAACAAACAAAATCATCAATAGAGTGAAAAGCAAACCAGAGTAGAAAAGTTGTTTACTATACATAAATCTAAACAAAATATATGTATTCAGGTTATTAAAGGAGCTGTTACAAAATAAGAAAACACACATAACTGAATCAAAATATGGGCAAAAGACTTGAATAGGTACTTCACTAAAGACATTAACCAAGATGGCCAAATAGGAACAGCTTAGGTCTGCAGCTGGCAGTGAGACCAATGCAGAAGGTGGTTAATTTCTGCATTTCCAACTGAGATACCCATTTCATTGCATTGGCAGTGGTTAGGCAGTGGGTCCATCCCACGGAGGGTGAGCAGAAGCAGGGTGAGGTGTCACCTCACTTGGGAAGCATGAGGAGCTGGGCACCTGACCCCCCTCCCCAAGCCAAAGGAAGCCATGAGGGACTCTGCTATCAGGCCGAGTTACTATGCTTTTCCCATGGTTTTGCAATCTGCAGATCAGTTTCCCTTGTGTGCGCACACCACCAGGACCCTGGGTTTCAAGCACAAAACTGGGTGGCTGTTTGGGCAGACACCAAGCTAGTGGCAGGAGTATTTTTTTCATACTCCAGTGGCACCTGGAACCCCAGCAAGACAGAACCATTCACTTCCCTGGAAAGGGGCTGAAGCCAGGGAGCCAAGTGGTCTTGCTCAGCGGGTCCCACTCCCATGAAGCCCACCAAGCTAAGAAACACTGGCTTGAAATTCTCACTGCAAGCACAGCTGTCTGAGGTCAACCTGGGATGATTGAGCTTGGTGTGAGGACGGGCATCTGCCATTAATGAGGCTTTAGTAGGCAGTTTTCCCCTGATAGTGCAAAGGAGGCTGGGAGATCTAGGCTGGGTGCGAAAAGAGGCTCTGGCCAGAGTGCTTCTCTAGATTCCTCCTCACTGGGCAGTGCATCTCTGAAGGAACCGTAATAGCCCCAGTCAGCATCTTACAGACAAAACCCCATCTCCCTGGAACAGAGCACCTAGGGGAAGGGGCGGCTGTGGGCACAGCTTCAGCAGATTTAATCATTCCTGCCTGCCAGCTCTGAAGAGAGCAGCTGATCCTGACAAGGGGATTCTCCCAGCACAGCATACCATCTCTGGTTAGGGACATATTACCTCCTCAAGTGGGTCCCTGATCCCTGTGCCTCCTGACTGGGAGAAACCTCCCAACAGGGGTAGACAGATACCTAACACAGGATAGCTCTAGCTAGCATAAGGCCAATGCCCCCCAGGGATGGAGATTCCAGAGGAAGTAGCAGGCAGCAATCTTTGCTGTTCTGCAGCATCCACTGGCAATACCCAAGACAGCAGGGTCTAGAAAGGACCTCTAGCAAACTGCAGCAGATCTGCAGAAGAGGGGCCAGTCTGCAGTCCGTTAGAAGAATAACAAACAGAAAGCAGCAAAATCCACATCAACATAAGGGACTCCCCACACAAAACCCCTTCCAAAGGTCATCAGCCTCAAAGATCAAAGGTAGATAAATCCATGAAATGAGTAAAACCAGGGCAAAATGCCGAAAATTCCAAAACAAAATGCCTCTTCTTCTCCAAATGATCGCAACTCCTCTCCAGGAAGGGCACAAAACTGGACAGAGAATGAGATTGATGAAATGAAATAAGTAGGCTTAAGAAGGTGAGTAACAGCAAACTCCTCTGAGCTAAAGGAGCATGTTCTAATCCAATGCAAGGAAGCTAAGAACATTGATAAAACGTTACAGGAACTGCTAATTAGAATAACCGAAATAGAGAGGATCATGAGTGACATGGTAGAACTGAAAACACAGCACAAGAACTTCGTGAAGCATACACAAGCATCAATAGCTGAATTGATCAAGCAGAAGAACAGATGTCAGAGACTGAAGCTCAATTTACTAAAATAAGATGTGAAGACAAGATTAGAGAAAAAAGAAAGAAAAGAAACAAACAAAGCCTCCAATAAATATGGGACTATGTGAAAAGACCAAACTTGCAATTAATTGGTGTACCTGAAAGTGACGGAGAGAATGGGAGCAAGTTGGAAAACACACTTCAGGATATTATCCAGGAGAATTTCCCCAACCTAGCAAGACAGGCAAACATTCAAATTCAGGAAATACAGAGAACACCACTAAGATACTCCTTGAGTAGAGCAATCCCAAGACACATAATCATCAGATGCTCCAAGGTTGAAATGAAAGAAACAATGTTAAAGGCAGCCAGAGAGAAATATCAGGTAACCTACAAAAGGAAGCCCATCAGACTAACAGTGGATCTGTCTGCAGAAACCCTACAAGCCAGAAGAGAGTGAGGGTCAATATTCAACACTCTTAAAGAAAAGAATTTTCAGCCCAGAATGTCATATCCAGCCAAACTAAGCTTCATAAGTGAAGGAGAAATAAAATCCTTTTCAGACAAGCAAATGCTGAGGAATTTTGTCAGCACTAGGTCTGCCTTACAAGAGCTCCTGAAGAAAGCACTAAAGATAAAAAGGAAAAATTGGTACCAGCCACCATAAAAACACAGCAAAATACAAAGACTAACACCATGAAGAAACTGCATCAACTCTAATGTGCAAAATTACCAGCTAGCATCATGATGACAGAATCAAATGCACACATAACAATATTAACCTTAAATGTAAATGGGCTAAATGCCACAATTAAAAGACACAGACTTGCAAATTGGATAAAGATTCAAGACCCATAAGTGTGCTGTATTCAGGAGATCATCTCACATGCAAAGACACACATAGGCTCAAAATACAAAACTACAAACCACTGATCATGGAAATAAAAGAAGACACAAACCAATGAAAAAATATTCCATGCTCATGGATAGGAAAAATCAATATCGTGAAAATGGCCATACTGTCCAAAGCAATTTGTAGATTCAATGCTATTCCCAACAAACGACCAGTAATTTTCTTTATGAAATTAGAGAAATACTACTTTAAATTTCGTAAGTAACCAAAAAAGAGCCCCTATAGCCAGACAACCCTAAGCTAAAATAACAAAGCTGGAGGCATCACAGTACCCAGCTTCAAACTATACTACAAGGTTACAGTAACCAAAAAACCATGGTACTGGTACCAAAACAGATATATAGACCAATGGAACAGAACAGAGACCTCAGAAGTAACACCACACATCTACAACCATCTGATCTTCAACAAACCTGACAAAAACAAACAATGGGGAAAGGAGTCCCTATTAAATAAATGGTGTTGAGAAAACTGGCTAGTCATATGCAGAAAACTGAAACTGGACCCCTTCCTTATACCTTATACAAAAATTAACTCGAGATGGATTAAAGACTAAAACGTAAATCCAAAATCCTAAAAACTCTAGAAGAAAACCTAGGCAATACCATTCAGGACATAGGCATGGGCAATGACTTCATGACTAAAACACCAAAAGCAATTTCAACAAAAGCCAAAATTGACAAATGGGATCTAATCAAACTAAAGAGCTTCTGCACAGTGAAAGAAACTGCCATCAGAGTGAAGAGGCAACCCACAGAATGGGAGAAAATTTTTGCAAGCTACTCATCTGACAAAAGACTAATATCCAGAATCTACAAGGAACTTAAACAAATTTACAAAAAAAAATCAAACAACCTCATCAAGAAGTGGGTGAAGTATGTGAACAGGCACATCTCAAAAGAAGACATTCATGCAGCCAACAAGCATATGAAAAAAAGTTTATCATCACTGGTCATTAGAGAAATGCATATCAAAACCACAATGAGATACCATCTCACACCAGTTAGAATGGTGATTATTTAAAAGTCAGGAAACAACAGATGCTGGCAAGGCTCCGGAAAAAATAGGAACACTTTTACACCAGTGGTGGGAGTGTAAATTAGTTCAACAATTGTGGAAGACAGTGTGGTGATTCCTCAAGGATCTAGAACCAGAAATACCATGTGACCCAGCAATCCCATTACTGGGTATATACCCAAAGGATTATAAATTATTCTACTGTAAAGATACATGCGCACATATGTTTATTCCAGCACTGTTTACGATAGCAAATACTTGTAACCAACCCAAATGCCCATCAATGATAGACTGGATAAAGAAAATGCGGCACATATATACCATGGAATACTGTGCAGCCATAAAAAGAATGAGTTCATGTCCTTTGCAGGGACATGGATGAAGCTTGAAGCCATCATCGTCAGCAAACTAACACAGGAGCAGAAAACAAAACACCACATGTTCTCACTCATAAGTGGGAGTTGAAGAATGAAAACACATGTGCACAAGGAGGGGAACATCACGCACTGGGGCCTGTTGGGGGTTGGGGGCCTGGGGAGGGAGAACATTAGGACAAATACCTAACATGTGTGAGGCTTAAAACCTAGATGATGGGTTGATAGGTGCAGCAAACCACCACGGCACATGTATACCTGTGTAACAAACCTGCACGTTCTGCACATGTATCCCAGAATTTAAAGTAAATTTTTTAAAAAGGCAATAACCAAGTGGCAAATAAACATAGAAAATGGGAAATATCTTCAGGGAAATACAAAGCAACAACTAAACCACAATTTACACTCATTACATATCCATCACATCTTACTTTAGTCATATCCAAGAAAATGACTAAAATTGAAAAAATTGACAATATCAAATGTTAGCCAAGATTTGAAGTAACTAGAATTCTCATACAAATCAGAGCATAAATTTGTACAAGCACTTTAAATAACTGTTTGGCAGAACCCACTAAACTGAATATATATGTATATACACATAAACAGAATTACACACACACACAAGGAAAAAGTATACTCCTAGATATATGCTCAAAAGAAATGCATGTATGTGTCCACTGAAAGGCATGTACAAGAATGAAACAGCAGTAACCAAATAGTAGCCAAAACCCAGAAACAACTCAAATATCTATTATCAGAAAAATGAATAAATAAATTGGGCCATAAAATGAAATATTACTCAACAATGAGAATGAATAAAATTACACGCAACCATGTGGAAGAATCTCAAAAACATTGCATTCGGTGAAAAAAGCCAGACACAAAAGAATACATACTATATATTATTCTACTTGTTAGGAAGTTCAGGAACTTTGTTAGGAGAGAATAGTTATTGGAAGGTGACACACAAAGAGGCTCTTGTGATCATATGCTATTTCTTTATTTGTGGGATGGTTGTATTTTGTTCATTAATGATGTCTGCACTTTCTTGAATGTATTTTATAATATGAGAAAATTAAAAATAATAGGAAGTGAATGATTGTCCTGGGATTAAAGAGCTTTAAATAAATATGTTAAAACTGTAAGAGGCAGTTTTGTCTAAAACTAAAAGACAATATATAACAGCGATATCTGTGGAAGAAAATAGAAGTCTTCAGCAGAAGATGAAAGATCATCTTTCAGGGCTATTTTAACAAATATTTCTGGACTAAGTGAAAGTTTAAACTGAAGGATTAGTCCTTAATGACACAAAAAGTAAGATAAATAAATGTCTCAGTACCTCTGAGTAAAGAATTTAAGGTTGGTAACAGTTCATCTGGATAGTTGTATATCTTCACTGATATCATTCTATCTCCAATCCTCCTTTTCTCTTGGTACCCTTTAATAGACTAGGCTAGGAATTTGAGTTCCAGTTCTGATACTAGTTATCCTAGACAAGGCACAAATTCCTTCTGAATCTCAGTTTCTTCATTAAAAAAATGAAAATAAAATACTTCCCTTATCTGCCTCAAAGTGTTATTTTGAACATCAAATGCAAATGTATATGACAATGTTTTTAAATTCTGAAGAAAGACACAGACTTATCATTACCAAATGTAAAATTTTACTAACAATGTAGAAATGAAACATATTTTATCATTGGCAATACTAATTATATAGAAAAGTGTATTCTCTGTTATTG
>NW_016816424.1:0-1561 GCF_001698545.2 Rhinopithecus bieti | reverse complement strand
TTTGAGACAGAGTCTTGCCCTATCTCCCAGGCTGGAGTGCAGTGGTGCTGTCTCAGTTCACTGCAACCTTTACCTCCCGGGTTCAAGCGATTCTCGTGCCTCAGCCTCCCAAGTAGCTGGGATTACAGGTGCACCACTATGACCAGCTAATTTTTGTATTTTTAGTAGAGACTAAAATTAGTTCTGGCCTCGAACTCCTGACCTCAAGTGATCCACCTGCCTTAGCCTCCCAAAGTGCTGGGATTACAGGTGTGAGCCACTGCACCTATCCAGAAGGCTTCTTTTTTTTTTTTTTAGATTTTTAGATGGAGTCTCACTCTGTTGCCAGGCTGGAGTGCAGTGGCAGGATCTCGGCTCAATGCAACCTCTGCCTCTTGGGTTCAAGCAATTCTCCTGCCTCAGTCTCCCGTGTAGCTGAGATTACAGGCGCAGGCCACCATGCCCAGCTAAGTTTTGTATTTTTAGCAGAGACAGGGCTTCACTATGTTGGCCAGGATGGTCTCAATCTCTTGACCTTGTGATCCACCCTCCTCAGCCTCCTAAAGTGCTGGGATTACAGCCAGGAGCCACCGTACCTGGCCAGGAGGCTTCTTACAATCACCATCCTTATACTTGTTCTTTTAACTTTTTAGAGCTTAGAACGCGTCTATTGATACCTTCAAGGTATACAGCAAATATATCCTGAAAAACAACGAGCAGAGATTAAGGAGAAGAAAAAAGAGAATGAGGAAAAGGAAGAGGAGAAAGAAGGACAGGAGGAAACATATGCTTGTTTTAATTAGGATGTTTTTTTTTCCCATAGATTATTGGGGAACAGGTAGTGTGTTTCGTTACATGAGTAAATTCTTTAGTGATGATTTGTGAGATTCTGGTGCACCCATCACCTGAGATTAGGATGCATTTTGATTAATTAGGACAACTAGAGATCTCATCCCCCAGAAATCACGAATGCAGTCTGGACAGATGGTCTCTCTGGGAGACTTGCCTGGTCCATCATTGTGCAGCACTTTGGGGCACCCTTCTACTCTGGGGCTTTGTGTGACTAACAACAGTGATAGGTCCTCCTTGCTTTTCCTGGTCATCTCTCACTTGCTCACCCTGCCATGTTTATTCTTTACCACTTACAAATGGAGAAAACGTCTTATATAGCCTTAGAAACAGACATATCCACACCCTCCTCACTACTGCAATTTATTTAAATACTATCTTTTTACACTTTATATAAACATTTCTTTTTCAAGTATCATTATATTCGCATGTCTTTTTATACTAAACTTATTCTTAACACTACAAGTATTCCATATTGATGCTCAGGTTATGATAAATTGTTGCCAGTTGTTACAGTTTGGCCAAGAAGTTCGTTTGGTGCCAAATTTTTGAAATCTTTCATTGTTTGGGGCCAACAGCAGGATATTCTAGGACCATCCTGATCTTTCTCAACTCCCAGGACACAGACAGGCCATCAGTTACCTTCTACCAGAATCCTGATTCCTTTGGTGTACAATTATATTAGAGTACAAAACCTTGGCACTTAGAATTAAGCAAAACACTACTGTTTACT
>NW_016816423.1:0-564 GCF_001698545.2 Rhinopithecus bieti | reverse complement strand
TATGTATATTTTATACCTATATCTATTATATTTATTATATCTATATTTTATAACTATATGTATTATGTCAATATTTTATACCTATATATATTATATCTATTATGTCTATATTTGATACTTATATCTATTATGTCTATATTTTATAACTACATCTATGGTATCTATTATGTCTCTATTTTATACCTATATCTATTATGTCTCTATTTGACACCTATATCTGTTATATCTATTGTCCATATTTTTAATGTATATATACTATGTTTATATTTTATACCTATATCTATTATATGTATTATGTCTATATTTTATACCTTTATCTATTATAACTATTGTATCTATATTTTATACCTATATCTATTATATTTATTATATCTATATTTTATAACTATATGTATTATATCAAGGTTTTATACCTATATATATCATATCTATTATGTGTATATTTTATATCTCTATCTATTATGTCTTTTTTATATACCTATATGTATTATATCTATTATGTCTATATTTTCTATCAATATCTATTATGTCTATATTTTATACCTTTATCGTATTATATCTATT
>NW_016816422.1:0-489 GCF_001698545.2 Rhinopithecus bieti | reverse complement strand
GACCTATGTACATATCCGAAGCCTATGTAACCAATTCCCTCTATGCAATGCACAGTCTTGAATATTTTTTTTTTTTTTTTTTTTTTTTTTCTGTACAGAAACCATGCTTCAACCTGCCTGTATGTACATATCCAAGGCTTATGTAACCAATTCCCTCTATGCAATCCACAATCTTGAATATCTGGGGTTTTTTTCTATACAGACACCCTGCCTGCTGTCCATGTGTTTCTGGCTGGATCCGTGTATTATTCCGTTTTCAAGCTGCTGATAAAGACATACCTGATACTGGATAATTTACAAAAGAGAGAATTTTATTGGACTTAACAGTTCCACATGGCTAGGGAAGCGTCACAATCCTGGTAGAAGGCAATGAGGAGCAAGTCATATCTTACGTGGATGGCAGCAGGCAAAGGTAGAGCTTGTGCAGAGAAACTCCTGTGTTTTTGTTTGTTTGTTTGTTTGTTTTTGTTTTTTTATTATACTTTAAGT
>NW_016816421.1:0-819 GCF_001698545.2 Rhinopithecus bieti | reverse complement strand
CTGTATAGCCAAGACAATCCTAAGCAAAAGAACAAACCTGGAGCAGCACACTACCTGACTTCAAACTATACTACAAGGCTAGAGTAACCAAAATAGCATGGTATTGGCACCAAAACAGATATATAGACGAATGGAACACAGCAGAGGCCTCAGAAATACGGCACACATCTACAACCATCTAATCTTTGACAAACCTGACAAAACGAGCAATGGGGAAAGGATTCCCTATTTAATACATGGTGCTAGGAAAACTGGCTAGCCATATGCAGAAAACAGAAACTGGACCCCTTCCTTACACCTTATACAAAATTAACTCAAGATGGGTTAAAGACTTAAACAAGCTGGGTATGGTGGCTCACACCTGTAATCTCAGCACTTTGGGAGGCCGAGGCGGGCAGATCACGAAGTCAGGAGATCGAGACCATCCTGGCTAACACGGTGAAACCCCGTCTCTACTAAAAATAAAAAAAATTTTAAAAAAATTAGCCGGGTGCAGTGGCGGGCGCCTGTAGTCCCAGCTACTCGGGAGGCTGAGGCAGGAGAATGGCGTGAACCCGGGAGGCAGAGCTTGCAGTGAGCCAAGATCATGCCACTGCACTCCAGCCTGGGCGACAGAGCAAGACTCTGTCTCAAAAATATATATATAAATAAATAAATACAGACTTAAACAAGACCTGAAACCATAAAAACCCTAGAAGAAAACCTAGGCAATACCATTCAGTATATAGGCATGGGCAAAGACTTCATGACTAAAACACCAAAAGCAATTACAAAAAAGCCACAGTTTGACAAATGGGACCGAATTAAACTAAAGAGCTT
>NW_016816420.1:0-450 GCF_001698545.2 Rhinopithecus bieti | reverse complement strand
ATTCTAATATCACAGTCTCCCAGAGTTATTAATCAGAAATCTGCATTTAGGAGCACCTGTTAAATTTTATAGTTGATTATAAAATTATCTTTTGAAGAGGACCTAAGTGAGACAACAATTGTCTGTGGATGACAAAACATTTTAGGGCAGCCACAGTTAAAGGCACAATTGACAAGGAAATTCACCTCTGTGGCACACAGTCATTTAACATAATAATTATAATTATTACTGATGAAACATACTAAGTCATATTAGGCTTACAACAGTTTTACATAATTTTGGAACATATACCAACAACACATTTGCACAAATATAGACCAAAGAAAGCCAAACACCATTTCATATTTGACAATGCTTCCTGTATGATTTTTTGTACCAAATAAGCCAAATGTCATTTTAGACTTTAGAGGACCTAATATCTAAAATACTAGGTTAGAAAGAGACATAATC
>NW_016816419.1:0-818 GCF_001698545.2 Rhinopithecus bieti | reverse complement strand
CATTTTGTTCCTTTGCCTTTCGGTCTTTTGTAATCTTCTTTAGGGAAATGACTATTCAAGTCCTTTTTCCATGTTTTAACTTGGTTGTTCATCTTTTTGTCTTTGAGTTGTAAGAGTTCTTTAATATATTCTGGATAGTAAAACTTATCAGACATAAGATTTGCAAATATTTTCTCCCATTCTCTGTGTTGTCTTTTTACATGTTTTAAATGTCTTTTGATACATGTTTTAAATTTTGTTTAAGTCAAATTTATCTATTTTCTGTTTTGTTGCTTATAGTTTTGGTGCCATACCTAAGAATCTATTGCTAATCTGAAGTTGTGATATTTACCGGGGTGCATTCTTTTTGTTTGTTTGTTTGTTTGTTTTATGTATGTAAAATATGTAAAAATTGCCTCAAAATGGATCAACAACCCACATGTAAGAGGTAAAACGATATAACTCTTAAAAGAATGCATACAGGTGGGGCCAGGTGCAGTAGCTCATGCCTGTAATCCCAGTACTTTGGGAGGCCAAGGCAGGCAGATCACAAGGTCAGGAGATCAAGACCATCCTGGCTAACACAGTGAAATCCGTCTCTACTAAAAATACAAAAAATTAGCTGGCGTGGTGGCAGGCACCTGTAGTCCCAGCTACTAGGGAGGCTGAGGCAGGAGAATGATGTGAACCAGGGAGGCAGAGCTTGCAGTGAGTCGAGATAGTGCCACTGCACTCCAGCCTGGGCAACAGAGAGAGACCCCGTCTCAAAAAACAAACAAACAAACAAACAAACAAAAAGATGCACCGGTAAATCATCACAACTTCAGATTAGCAATAGA
>NW_016816418.1:0-822 GCF_001698545.2 Rhinopithecus bieti | reverse complement strand
TTTGAAATTAAAATAGGAAAAAGGGAAACATTTGAGTCCCTATAATTAACCTGCTACTTCATGCCTTTCTGATTTATTGTAAGCACTTCATCTGATATCTAATACTTGAAAAGCTATAAAAGAGTATTATATTACTTTGATTTTTTTTTATCTCTGTGCTTTCCCCACATAAAATAGTAAAGTTTTTTTTAAAGCTTTGAGTCTAACAGGATCAAATGAATGACATGTTTAGTTATGCCTTAGGAAAAAATCTTACCAGAGTAAACTGAAACTTAAAATCTTACCAATATAGAAAGCACTAGAAATGTTACAAATAAAAAGCGTGCTTTGTTTATCCTACATAGTTTCTTTTTAAAAATATTTTATTTATTTTTCAATCTTTTAGGTTCAGGCGGTACATGTGCAGGTTTGTTACATGGCTAAACTGCATGTCACTGGGGTTTGGTGTACAAATGATTTTGTCACCCAGGTAGTGAGCATAGTACCGATAAATCGTGCATAGTTTCATATTCCTTTCCACTGACTAAATAAATCAGTGTTTTAAGATGTCTACGTCCTTTTAATAGCTAAGTAAACTGCTTCAAATTGTGAAATACAGTAGATGACTGATTTTCATATTTCATATAGTGTTTTGCCAAGGAATATCCCATACATCAATAGCTAAAAGAAGAATCATATAATTTATTTTAATATTAGAAATATTTGCTACATACCTGATTGAAAATACATCTACAGCTAAATTTTCAAATTTAAAATTCCAGCATAGAAGACAATTAAAGTAAATGTATTAATATATATTTACAGAGTTTTCTTATTTGCTTT
>NW_016816417.1:291370-310551 GCF_001698545.2 Rhinopithecus bieti | reverse complement strand
AAGGCCCATGCAGCAGGTGGCACTCTGATGGGACCCGGATCTGGCGGGGGGGTGCGCTCCTCAGGGGATCCCACTAGGTTCCTCAGGGGACGTCGGTTACCGCAGGAATGCATTTACCCAGCGCTTGGAGGCGTTTGCTGCTGGCCTCCGACTTTCCTCCCTAGGTGTACTGTGCTCCTCTAGAGAGCTGCGACTTTAATTAAAAACAACAGGAAAACAGATCAGCTCCTCACTGTGTTCCTCGAGCACTGCAAGGGGCAGGTCTGCAGTGGTGAGGAATGGGTGTCCGCTTTGCTCTGTGATGTTTACACAGAGCGTGCACAGCGCCAGCGCATTCACAGCAGGATTTCATTCAAGCGCCTCCCTCGTACTAGAACCATGAAATGGAGATGAAAACTGACTAGGGAGAAAATCACTCCACCCAGAGTACACCTAAAGAGCCATTTTACCACTGCAATGAGAAATAGGCGAGCAAAGATGTGCGTTTGTGATTGGAAGACATGCTGTCTTCACAAGCTTGTTTTTTTTTTTCTTTTTCTTTATTCTTTTTTTTTTTTTCTTTTCTTTTCTTTTTTTTTTTGAGACGGGATCCGGCTCTCAAGCTGGAGTGCAGTGGTGTGATCTCACTGCAATGTCTGCCTCCTGGGCTCAAGCAATCCTCCCAATTCAGCCTCCTGAGTAACTGGGACTACAGGCACACATCACAATGCCTGATTATTTTGTTTGTTTGTTTATTTATTTATTTATTTATTTAATTTATTTTGTAGAAATGGAGTTTCACCATGTTGCCCAGGCTGGTCTCGAACTCCTGAGCTCAAGCGATCCACCTGCCTCAGCCTCCCAAAGTGCTGGGATTACAGACATGAGCCAACTGAGTTGGACCAATTAACCTTAGCTTACTGTATTTTTTTTTTCTTTTTTAGACAGAATTTCGCTGATATTTATTCTGGGGCCTTTGTTGTTAAAATTTGTTTCCATGAAGCCTCCCCTCCTCCTCCCACATCTCTCCTCCTGGGACCTATCAGATGTCAAGCTTCTAGATGTCCCTAGAAGGAAAGCAGGACCGTCTCCAAGGGAAGGGACTGGGTGATGGGAGAGACTGAGAGGGGAGAGGCTGTGGGTGCTGAAATCCACCAGGAAGCTTCCTCTGTGTGTGGCCAAAGGCTACAGCCTAGGATAGGAGGAGTTCTAGAACCCTAACCAAGGGACTAGATGAGTTTTCTCAACTTCATTTGAATTGTTCCTGCGTCATCCAGACCAGACATTTAGGCCTTCCTCTCTGGGATGGAGGCCCAAACTGGCCGCTTGTGTGATGAACCGTTGTAACCCAAGAGGCTGTGAGGCATTTCCTCCTGAATCTATAGTCTCAAAAACTAAAATTAAGAAAAGATTGCGTGTGTGTGTGTGTGTGTGTGTGTATGCGTGGGTGCTTGCTGTTGACAACCAAGCCTGGCATGGTGCATGCACGGCGTAAGTGTAGCTCTGGGGGTTCCCAGGCCAATGGGGGCATGTGGTCAGAGCAGTAAGTTCTCGCTGGTCAAGAACAGACTTTCCAAGGGGCCCATTGGAGCCCCGCCCTACAGGAAAGGCCAGATCCTGGGAAGGAGAGCGGGGCAGGGAGAGTTGGCACTCATGGAGGGAACAGCCTGGGGGTGTGGGAAAGGGGCCAGGGACTACGGCCAGGGTGGGGGCTTGAAATGAAATGTCATCTAGTGGGCAGTGGGGTGCCTTTTGGGGCTCCTGGCGAGGGGCACCTGATTTGCCCTGGGTGTCAGGAGTTTCCCAGTAGCAATGTGGAAAAGGCCGAGGTATCTAGAAGCAGACAAGTGACCCTCTGGGCCTCCACCTCTGCCTTTCTAGAAGGGCTCTGCCCAACAGCTGGGCAGCCTGAGAGCCCCCCACCTGGACTGCCTGGCCTTCCCTGCAGCCAGCTGGAGCCAGGGAGTCCTGCCCAAGAATGGGTGGGAAAGAAGCAGAGCTGATGGAGAAGGGAGGCTCTGAGCTCTGGAAGGAGAGGGCTGGGGGTGGGGGAGCTTCTCCAGGCCTGCCAGATGCAGGGCTCTGAACTGAGACCAGCTGTTAGTCCCCTTTGCCACCCCCATCTCGCCCAGCCATACCCAGCTGTGCCCTGCGGTTTGCTGGAAAATTATATGACAATCCTGGCTCCGACCCACCTTGGTCTGGGACCTTGGACATACAGTTGCTACTCTCTCTGGGCCTTAGTTTCTGCTTCTGTAAAATGGGAACTGGATCCCATTCCAAGGGTCCCCAGTCAGGCTCACCTGGCCTGTGAGGCCTACAGAGGGGTTCCCAGCACCCAAGCCAGGCCTGGCTCAGAGAGGCTCTATGAGGGTTTGTGGTGTAACTGATCTAATGCAACATTCTATCCTGTGTCTGGGAGACCCCGTAAGACCCTTGAACACAGCTGCACAGAAGCAAATATTGAGCAAAGCATGCAGGACTGATGGCCCCTCTGGCCCCAGCGCTGCCAGGGCTCCCCAGGGAATCGCAGGACAGAGCCACACATGCAGCCTGGAGGGCTGCCCTGGGCCCCAGGTCATCCCCATGTGTCAGCCAGTCCGCAGAGTGACACTCCAGTGCCCGGGCTGGTGACCGTCACCACCCCACTCAGGCTGCCCTGTTCTCTCCCCATTGTGACCTCACTTACCTTTTCCTCTGTGCCCTGGCTCTGGTCCTTGTATTTCTGCTGCTTCCCCATAACCTTGACTCACCGTGACTCAAGCCCTGCCCAGTGGATTCTCTCTGGGCCTCCTCCTCATGTTAGCATCTGCAGCTCACAGCCTCCCTGTCTCAGCAGCTCTTGTCCATGCTCCTGAGAAGGAGGGAGGCTCTCCTGCCAGCGCGTTTGTTTGTGGCAGATGATGTCACACGTCAAAGGTTAGTCTCTGGATTCACTGGTTGTTCAATCAAGTGGCCAAGGGACACCAGGACTGAGGCACAGCTGCTTAAGGGCTGACCTTTGAGTGGGACTGAGGGTGGGGCAGGGCAGTGTCCCTGACCTGTAGGGTGTACTGAAGAACTACGTAGGAATAAATACATCTGTATGTATAATTTCTAAGAGTATGTGCATCTGTGTGTTTATACAAACATATGCATGTGTGTATATACATGTGTACATCTATGCTTATAACGTGGAGGTGAAATGTGCTCTCATGTAAACTGAACAACTGGCACTGTTTAGAGAGACATGAAAGTGAGCTGGTAATCATGCTTCTGCAATTCAGTATCAGGAAATTTCACCCATGCACAGAGTGAGGAGGCTCCATTGCACTCCATCTTTATCGTGAAAGCCAGGAAATAACCTACATGTCTAATGATGAGCCAATATCAAGTAAATTACAGTGTACGGCTCCAAGAGATTTTATACATTTGAAATGTTTATTGTGGAGACTTCTTTAAACAACCAGAAAAAAGTTTTGGGTTTTTTTTTTCTTGAAACAGATGCTCACTCTGTCACCCAGCTGGAGTGTGGTGACACAATCACACCTCACTGCAGCCTCAACCGCCCAGGCTCAAGCAGTCCTCCCACCTCAGCCTCGCGGGTACTTCACCACCATGCCCAGCTAATTTTTGTTTTTATTTTTTTGTTGAGCCAGGGTCTCACTATGTTGCCCAGGCTGATCTCAAATGCTTCGGTTCAAGCAATCCTCCCACCTCGGCCTCCCAAAGTGTTGGGAGTACAAGCGTGAGCCACTTTGCCTGGCCTCAAAAGTTTCTTTACTTAATTGCTTTTACAATAGAAAGGTTATTGAAATCCAAACAAGTATAGGAGGATGCACAGTTTTATTGGTGAGGCTTGGTGTCTCCAGGGTTAGTTATCATGTTTTTAGTGGCATCCTCAGTCTGGAAGCGGCTGTGGAGGACAATCCTGTTTACAGGCTTCACTCCTCCTGGGGCTGAGGCCCAAGTCAGATCTCTGCTTCAGCCTTTTCTTTCTTTCTTTTCTGTCCATAAACCCAGCTCGTGCATAAGAACTTGGACTCTGGAATGAGACTGCCGCAGGCTGAAACCTGGGCTCTGGGACTTGATTCCAATGTCTCTGCTCTGCCTGGCGTCTCCCTTATGGGCATCAGGGAGACAGTTAATGCCCTGCTTTTGGGCTGTGCCCAGCAGAACAAGCACTCACTAAACTTGGCAGATGCTGCCACAAGCTGTCTCGGTGATAAATTTGACATTCACATCCCAGAAAGTGCAGGATGGAAGACAGAACACAGGCCTTGGGGTCCTTTGACCGAGGTGGGAGCGCTGGTTCTCGAAGTCACTGGCAGTAGGACTCTGGGTCTCCTGTGAAGAAGGAGCTGCAGGCTTACTGTAAGGACCCAATGAGGTGATCCATGGGAAAAATCTTCAAACTTGTAAAACGCTTCACAAGTGTCTGTGTCACAGCTGTCACTAATACCACCACCCGCAGCTCACCGAGACCCCCCTCCCACCTCCTCCAGATCTGCCCCCAGGAGATGTGGACTGGCTGGGGCTGGACCAAGGACTCCAGGCTTCAGATGTGGAAACTGAGGCTCAGCAGGGACCCTCGGGTCCTCAGTCTTCACGCTCCTGGACCTGCCCAGGCCCCGGCAGAGAGATCCCTGCTGTGTCTGCTGCAGGGCCACTGCCCACGAGTGACCCCTCTCTCCTTTCTGTCGCAGGGCACAGCGTGGATCCCGGCCTGGCTGGCCTGCTGGGTCAACGGGCCCCGCGCTCCCGACAGCCTTTCGTGGTTACTTTCTTCAGGGCCAGTCCGAGTCCCATCCGCACCCCTCGGGCAGTGAGGCCACTGAGAAGGAGGCAGCCAAAGAAAACCAATGAGCTGCCGCAGGCCAACCGACTCCCAGGGATCTTTGGTGAGGGCTGGGCGGGGTGGGGCCGAGGCCCTGCGGGCTTCCAGTTGAGAGAGGCAGGGTGAGAACCAAGTGGTGGCCCAGAGCCCTCAGGCTCAGGTCGGTTCAAGCTGATGGCCACTCTCCAGCCACCTTTCCTGACCCCATCTTTTGCCCTGATGCACCCTGGCGACCGGCACTCCAGAGGCCTGTCCTGGCTGTCCCTGCCACCCAGAAGGCCCCCTCTCTCCCCCTGGCTCCTCCAGGTCTTTCTTAGGAGCCTCCATCGGAATCAGCTGCCCCTTCCCTGGGAGCCGCAGCCCCTCGTGACCCGCGGTTGTGCCTGGACACCCCGCACCATCCTCGGCTGCTTATGTCAAGTTTTCTCCCCAACTGGGCCAAGCCCTTCAGGATCAGGGACAGGCCTGACCGACCCTGTGGCCTCCTTCCCAGGGAGTCGGCCTTTAACTGGCCTGGTCATGAGCCACTTGAACCTGAGGAACGGGTGTGGCAGGAGAGGGTGGGCTGGAGTCACAGGGGTCTCTAGAGAGGAAGCGGCACAGGATGGCCGAGGGTCCTGCTGGGCTGTTTACTGGCGCATCAAGACGCTCACAGGCTGAAGGACAGGAGTGCTGAGCACAGTGTCACTCTAGCCATCGGGAGCCATGACAGGCTCTTCAGCTGGGTCACGGTACAAGCAGAGTTCCAGGGATGGGCTTTATGAGACCAAATGGTTTCCTGTCATTCGTTTATTTGACAAATGACAAATCAGGGCATCCCCCACCTTGGTACCCCATAGTAGCTGCACAGAGCAGGAACCCCAGAAAAGACCTTGCCCTTCTGTCCCTGCAGATGACGTCCACGGCTCCCACGGGCAGCAGGTCTGCCGTCGGCACGAGCTCTACGTCAGCTTCCAGGACCTTGGCTGGCTGGTAATTGCTGACTCTCCTTGTTTCTGAAATAACAATCACCACCTGTAGATCAGAAGTGACTCTGCAGGGAGGACATAGAATCATGAGTGACTTCAGTTTTTCTTCTTTATTTTTTTTCTGTGTTTTCCAAGTTTTCTAAAGAGGGAATATGGTGAGAAAGGACATTTTATTTTTTAACCATGAAAATGAAGACTGCAACTAAGCTGTCAGCTTTGCAGCAGGGAAACTGAGGCCAGGCTGGCAGTGCCTCCCTGCATCGGCTGCAACTGCAGCTCTGGGAGGTGCAGGCAGGAGAGGGCTGGCTGGGAAGGGGGACGCAGAGCGAGGATGGGGGATGTCGGGCCTGAGCTCCCACCCAGCCCTGTCTGCTGGGGTTCCTAGGTGCATTCAGACCTCCTGGGGGAGACTGCCTTGCAGGGACCGAGGGTGGGTTTGGGCCCTGACGCTCAGGGAGGTTCAGGGGCAGCCCTGGGCTGTCCTGTGACAAGTCCAGTGACAGGATGGGGGGCTCAGGAGGGGCACATGAATGGGACTCACCTTCTCCCATGTCCCCTAGGACTGGGTCATCGCCCCCCAAGGCTACTCGGCCTATTACTGTGAGGGGGAGTGCTCCTTCCCTCTGGGCTCCTGCATGAACGCCACCAACCACGCCATCCTGCAGTCCCTGGTCAGTACCGTGTCCATCCTGCCCAGCCCCCTGGGGTGAGGGTCTCTGTGGAGAGGGGTCTGGTCCAGCCGGCCGGGAGGGCAGTGAGGCCACCTGCTCCACATCTCAAGGGGCTTTCTCTGCACGGAGTCAGTAACATGGGTAAATTCCTACAGCTCTGCAGGAACTTGTCCTCACACAGCCACACTAATACATGTAGACTCACACCTGAACACAGAAACACCCCACACTGACACTGAACAGTTGTGTACACATGCCTGTTCTATGCACCGCACATGCTCCTGTGGGACACTTAAGCACCTGCATGTGGTGCCCAGACGGACGGAGGCACAGCTCCTTACGTTCAGAGGCACAGCACACGAAATGGACATGCATGCCCGTGTGGGGACTTTGTGATCTTAACACACACGGGC
Organism: Rhinopithecus bieti; assembly: GCF_001698545.2. NCBI lineage: Eukaryota > Metazoa > Chordata > Mammalia > Primates > Cercopithecidae > Rhinopithecus > Rhinopithecus bieti. The sequence continues at coordinate 303,704 of NW_016816417.1, read as the reverse complement.
CCCCGAGTACGCTGGGAAGTCTGGCCGCCCACAATATATGCACACAGTGTGCGGGACGTGTGTGTGCTATCACCCACCTGTGCCACTCCGCAGGCAGGGAGCATCTGGACGGTTTGGCTCTCAACCCTTTGGCTTTTCCCCCAGTTTCTCTCTTGGCCATTTGTGTTTTCTCTGGATCCCCTGGCTTTTGATGCCTCGCTGTCTGCGGCAACCTTCAATGATGAAAGCAGGCTTCTGATGGGATCACTGGTGCTGCTCACTGCGGAGTGCTCTGTGTGTTTGTGGATTCTGGCACCGAGGCTTCCTTCTAGAACTTTTTACCTAGAATCCCAGTTCCTGGTATTCCACAGCCTTATGTTTTTCTCGTAGGAGGTTGTTCAAAGGCGATGCCTTGATGTGAGAGGAAAGGAATTACTAAAGCAGCTCTAAGCCTATGATAATGATTCCTTTCTGGGTGGTCAAATGGCGTTTGCTGGACACCTGGAGCTGCCTCCTTGGAAAGGCTCAGGGGTGATGAGGACGCGAGGGGTGGCCCGGCCTAGCCACCCTCTATGCATGTGTGGGAGGTGCAGGGGAAGGTGACTGCACCTGCAGCTCCCAGACTCCATCCTCTCTGCCCTTGCCCTTGCCCCTCAGGGGCTCAACTAAAGTGAGTGCTCACAACCTGCTGGGTAGCAAACAGGCACTGAGCTCTAGGGGATGCTGTCGGTTTGTCGGTTTGTCCAAAGCAAACCAACCGTGGAGCTGACACCTCCTGTGAGAAAGAGCAGAGCGGCTGCCTTATCAGTGGAGAGAGACTGGGCCTGGCCTCTCCACAAAAGGAGGGGGCCAGTCAGCAGCTGGAGGAGGAATGTTCCAGCAGAAGGAGCAATTCCAAGGCCCTAAGACAGGAGTGAGCTTGGCAGGTTCAGGGCCAGCAGGGAGGAGGGGGTGGGTGCAGTCAGTAGGAGGAGGGCAGAGGGAGGTGACACCAGGGTGGGCACGGCCAGCTCCCCTAGGGCCTGGGGTTATTTCCAGTAACCCAATAGGCTGTCGGAGCTCTTTAGCAAAGCAGTGTTCTGGTCCACGTCACCCTTCAGAAGGACCTCTCTCTGGCTGCTGGGGGAGACTGGGATGGGGGATGGGGGCGGCAGTGGAAGGTGGAGGAGTTGGGGATGAGTGAAGGCTGCTGTGGTCACCTGGCAGGTGATGGCAGCTGGACGGAGCAGGTGGTCCGAGGCAGCATGGAGGTGGAGGTTGAGCCAGGGGCTGCTTCCAGGGAAGGGAGAAGGTGAGAGGAGTCATCCAGGAGGCCTCCCAGGCGGGGACTATGATGTCAGGGCAGGAGGAATTGTGTTCCGCTGAGGTCCCATTAGACCCCAAGTGCAGAAGTGGGGAGGGGAGCAGGATCCCCAAGTCTGGAGTTCAGAAGAGAGGTCCGAGTGAGCCCAGGGAGTGGAGAGGCGCGGGGACATGCAGGGCCTTGAAGTGCTGAGGGCGGATGCAGTCCTCTGGGAGAAGGAGCAGCACAGGAGAGGGGCTGAGGCCTGGCCTCCCAGAGCCTGGGGAGGGAGGCTGGGATGTGGGAGGCAGAGCCTCGGGGTGTCCGAAGGACCAAAAGAAGAAAGTGGTCCTTCCAGGCTCCCCTCTGGGACCTCACTAAGGCAAAAACCTGGCCATGCGGTTCTCCTTCCCATTATCCCCAGGAGGAAGTCTGAGCCCTTGGCCTGGGACTCGAGGCCCCTCATTAGTGCCCTGCCCACCTGCCCCACACCCCCTGCCATGTGTCCCTCCCTGGGCGCTGCAGGTCACCATGGCTCCCACTCCCGGAGCCCTGAGGGCTGCTCTTATTCCTATTAATAGTTATCATTATTGTGCTGCTCCCATGTGGCTGGCCTGGAGATGGCCAAGGCAGGGCACAGGTGGAGTTGGGGCAGGGATGGGTGGGTCCTTGGAGGAGGTCACTGGGCTCATGTCCCTGCCTGTGCCCCCTTCCTGGCCAGGTGCACCTGATGACACCAGATGCAGTCCCCAAGGCATGCTGCGCGCCCACCAAGCTCAGCGCCACCTCTGTGCTCTACTATGACAGCAGCAACAACGTCATCCTGCGCAAGCACCGCAACATGGTGGTCAAGGCCTGCGGCTGCCACTGAGCCCACCTGCCTGCCCGGTCCTGCTGCAGCCGCCCTTCTTATCTGGATCGGGCCCCTCAGAAGCAGGAAACCCTCAAACCCAGCCAGACCCCAGGCCGGGGCATTGCCAGGGAGGACCCTCACAGTCATGTCCATGACCCTTTCTCCTTCATGCCAGGCTCCTATGCTCCCCTTGCCCTGCCAGGCGTTTGTGTGACTGTCCTGTCTCCAGCGCAGGTGGTCTCAATCATCAGGCAGTGTTCTACCCAAACCCCTCCCCTGAAGGCATGTCCTGGACGGTTCTTCAGGGTTGGCACAGAAGTCCTGTCTGAGGTCCTATCCATGCCCCTTACTGGCCCAGGTCGTGAGATAGACGTGGAATGACCTGAGAGGCACCTGGAACCCACTGTTGGCCACCTTGAGCTCTTCACCATCCATCACAGGGTGTGGTATGTGTAGTGAGGGTCTGGTTGGCTCCCCATTGCCTGCCTCTCCGAGGTGCAAGGCTGGGTTTAAAACTGGACATCCCCTAAAGTATTGTATAGATCTGAAGCACTGATCCACTGGCCACGGGTATGCATGTGGAGTCAACTCAAGAAAAAGCTGAGTGAACAGCATTATTTACAGCTAAAGCCAATGGCATTTATCTTCCCTTGTCTTCCTGCTTTGCATCTGCCTCTGCCATCTAGGAAAGCCATATAAGTGCATGGACATTTTGTTTCAGAGAAACAGAAAAATCTTGGGGCTTCTAATTGACCCATCTATCTGCTACCATGTTGCCCCATCAGGAGCTCAGCTCTGTGGAGTTTTCCCTTTGCTAAGCAAGCATGAGGTTGCATTGGGTGGCCCAGGATGACAATGCACAGCACAGATGCCATCATTTCCCTTTCTCCTCTGCATGGCAGACATCAATAATCAATCTGGAATGTTTTTCTTCCAAATCTGAATGGAATTTTCAAATGGTCAGCACAGCCACTGCCAACAGATATGATGTAAAGTGAAACCTGGTTGCCATCTTCTGCGATGCTGAGGAGCAGTCCATCCCCGCCCGAGCATGTATCGGCAACATGGCAGCCTGTGGCCAGGTCTGGGGCAAGGCCAGGGGCCATGAAAAACAGGCTGGTTACCAAAGTCAGTGTCACCCTGGGTGCCCACCAGCACTGTCCTGTGTCTTGGGCCTGTGAGTCAAAGAAAAGGTCCCTGTCCCAGGGAGTGACAGGCAGTAATTAGGCTGAGTTGAGTGGGGAGGTTTGCTCAGCCTCTGTTGTTCCCGGAAACCGCTGTTCTCCTTGGAGCAGCCACTGGGAGTTGGAGTGTTTATTTGATTTCTGACTTGCTAAGCCTGTAATTTACCTGCTGGAATAGACAGAGTCCAGCTGCCCAAACCGTGTCATTAAAAGCAGATCCTGGGTCTGCCCCATCCACAGGCACAGCCCGGCAGGGTGGCTCCACCTCCCCATGTGCCCAAGGATGCGCCTCTCTGGAGTTCACATGCTGCACCCCCAGAGAGGGGCCTGGGGAGAGCTGATCTGGCAGCAGGGGTGGAGGCTGGGGCCACGCTGCAGGACAGCAGCCCCTCCACCTGGACCAGGGAGGGCCTCCATGTGCAAGCGCAGAGGAAGAGGCCTTCCCATGTATGCAAAGGGCGGCCCCAGGCTGTCTGGAAGTTGGTGAGTTCCCTATCAGCACAGGGATCTCAGCTCTGGCCTGGATGTGAGGAGACCTGCCTTGTAGGTGGCTTCCTTATCGGGGCCTCCATTTTCTATCTGCACTTTTTGATTTCCAAACAACCTTCAGCCAAAGAATCTGTCTACCAACTCCTCACAGTGAGCCAGAAGCAGCCTCATAACCCTGAATGTGGGGCACCGGTGGCTGTCACGAAGCAGATTTGGCACATAACATGGAACCTGGCCAGGCACGGTGGCTCACGCCTGTAATCCCAGCACTTTGGGAGGCCAAGGCGGGCAGATCACCTGAAGTCAGGAGTTCAAGACCATCCTGGCCAACACAGTGAAACCCCGTCTGTACTAAAAATACAAGATTACCTGGGCATGGTGGTGCATGCGTGTAATCCCAGCTACTCAGGAGGCTGAGGCAGAATTGCTTGAATCTGGGAGGTGGAGGTTGCAGTGAGCGGAGATCACACCATTGCATTTCAGCCGGGGCGACAAGAGCAGAACTGTTGTCTCAACAAAACGAAATTATGAAACCTGTTTGCTATCCTAGTATTTACTTAACAGTTCCTTCTTAACATCAAAGATGGTCTTCTAGGCAATTGTAAATTTTAAATTAGCCAGTTATTTTGACAAGTAATTTTTTACTCCACCTGTATCTTTAGTGCCCAGCCAATGATCTGGCATAGTTAGGTGTGCACCAAGAATGTCTGTAAACTACCTGAAGGTTTGTAGATAGGGAATACACCTTACCCATTAATCAAGCTGTGCACAGCAGGAACCAACAGGAGCTGTGATCCTCCTGGTTCATACAGAACAATGGAAAAACATAAGGCTTTGTGTACCTAGTTGGCCATCAGACTTTCAGCAACTTTTGTCATCCAGATAGTCACCAAATGAAATAAAATAGAAAAATCCCTTGAGCAATGAAACGACTGTGAATGAACACAAACCCCATGAGTTTAATCCTTGAGTTATCTGTTTGCTGAGCCAAGCATGTGCATTTGCAGCGGGTGGCCCAGGCTGGCAGCACAGATACCGCCATTTCCCTTTTCTTTGCTTAGGGCATGGCCTGTTGCACCAGATGAGGGTTGGAAGGATGACGGTGGTGGTCATTTCAGATCTACTGACAGCAATAAGAAATCAATGACAGTTGACAGGAAGAGAGGACACACACAACAGGCGAAGGAGGAACGCCCAGCAGTCTTGGTCCTTGCAGTGCAATACTGGCCTTGAGGCCAAGTCAGCAGGGGATTCGTAGTCACTAACTTCTAACTGAGGCAGGGAAGTAACATGTTCTGGAAAAGGTCCAAAGAAATAGGAATAGAGGCAGTGTAGCAAGAGGTAGATTTTTGGTGCCAAATAGATTTGAATCCTGGTTCTGCTTCCACCTTTGTAGAGTATGATATTGGTTCTTCCCTCCCAAAGTTATTATAAAGATTAAATATGTACATAAATCTTTAGGATGTCTGACATATAAATGCTTAACAATAGGTACCTGCTGGTATTATTACAAATGAATTTGCTTATTTTTGAGCCACTTCTATGTCGTCCATTAAACCAAAATGTGTTCTGCAGGTGATGTATTTATTTCAGAGCTGTGCTTTTTCCTAAACCATCTACACATGGCATCCCTCAGAGGGCAGGACTTGTATTCTTACAGCCTTTAAAGGCCTCGCAAGTGTCACTTGTGGCAGTAGATGTGAAACTCTGCTCTTGTGTTCCCAGACACTGGGATCCCATGTCCTGCTAAGAGAGGTCTGTATCCACCAGGTGTCTTGGGTGGCAATCTGCATGGGGGAACTGCCCATCCAGGTCAAGTGCTTGACCCCCTTTTTGAAAGGAACCCTGGATGGGCACTTGACCCCTTTTCAAAATGTCTTTCACTTCTCAAAAAAAAAAATGCAGTTTTGGAAGAAAGTGGGGTATATAAAAAATAAAATACAATTCAAATTACCGTAGTCCCACAAGTCAGATAAACACACTATTAATATTTTGGTAACTTTATTTCTAGGCTTTTTTTCTTAAGATATACAAATACCTATGCTTACATATAACAGATATTTTTACAAAATTGTACTATGTATAAGTTTCTTTGTGATGTGCTTTTTCCAGTTTAGTTTCCCATCACTGAACTCTACAACAAAGTTGGTTCCATAATTCCTTCTTCAGAGGTTGCTGTGAGGCTGCCATGACTGCAACAGATGCTGGGAGCACCTGGAGGTGACTGTCACACTGTAAGAGAGGAAACTCCAACAGCCACAGCACTCCTCCTGGGCCTGCCATCCCTGGTTTCGGCTTTTGCAACTGTTTCAGGGCCAGCATGTGGGGACTCAGATGGGGCTCAACTCTGAATGAGTTAGTGGGGAAATGAATCAGCAAAAGGAAGCCCTGTGCCCAGTCCTGGTGCCGGTCCAGCAAAGGGAACGTGGAATGGGGAGGCCAGTTGGGACAGGAGCCACACAGTGCCAGGGAAAGCCGCTTTGCTCTCCAGGCTACAGGAAAGGGCGCCCACAGAGCCACTGGGTCCACTTCCCAGAGAGGTCAGTTTTCTCGAGGCAGCCAGGGGCAGCTGCTGCGTGGTGCGTATCCGAAGCAGGTGGCCAGGCTGTGGGGCATTCCGCTGCCCAGCTCTGGGGCTCCCCTCCCGGCCTGGAAGAACAGGGTCCTGTCTCCTGTGTCTCTCCACAAAGGTCCTGGCCAATCATGGGAACCTTGACGGTGTCATTCCCCAGGGCTGTGGACTCTGCCTGCCACAGATTGAGGCTAAAGCCTAGTAATGCACCCAGGACTCCATTACTACTGAAGAGAGGCAGGCTGGGCTTCTAATCCCAGCTCTGCCAAACCATCCTGTGTGACCTTTGGCAGTCATGCCACTAAAGCCTCAGTTTACCTGTGCAGGGTTCCAGTGTGCATTGAATAACATCTGTGGACACCCAGGTGGAGCACTGAGAGAGAAGTTCACACTCAATGGCTCCACACCTGCTGAGCTTTCAGAACTGCCCACTGGCCTCCGCTTCCCCAGAATATCAGGGAGGAACAGAGCGACAAAGTTGTCACAGGAGTCTGTCCTTTTATGGGAGGCTGGCTGTGCTTTTTCTACACACTCTCTCTTGGTTCTCATCCAAGCACTGAAGTCAGTGCTATCATCCCCAGCTTCATAGGTGCCTGCCTAACACCTGTGACTGACCTCTGATGGCCATAATTTGCACTGAGAAGGAGCTGTGCTTTGAGGGACGCTCTCTTTTGGAAGCTCCATAGGGGTGAGGGGTAACCATGTGGCACATCCCAGCTACGTGGAGCCTGAAACTCAGCCAACTGTAGCAGCTGGAGCTCAGAAAGTCCAGTCGGCACATGGGAGCCAGAGGTAGGGCCAGAATGCCAACATCCCTCAGCAGGAGCTATCCTAGGGTCATGAGGACCAGGGGGCCTCTCCTGCCTCCCGGCTCATTCAGATCTCAATCCAAGATGCAAAAGCTCAGCTCAGTGGATTCTGAATGGTCTGAGTGACCCAACCCACAGGAGGTGTCCAGCAGCTACAGGGCTCAGTCCCTGCTAAGAGCCTTCAGCAGATGAGATTCTTTACAAGCGCCTGGCTGACCAGCACCTGGAGGGGGAATGGAGAGAAGCCAGCTCCAAGAAGTGGCTGCACACAGGAGAGTCAGACTGTGAGCTCAGCAGAGGGTGGGACCATTTGTTCTCTTCAGTGGCCAGCAATCCTGTTTTGTAAAGGCTCAGATAGTATTTCAGGCCTTGGGACTGTGATGGTCTATTTTGTGTGTCAATTTGACTAGGCCATGGTATCCAGCTTTTAGTCAAACACTAGTCTAGATGTTGCTGTGATGATGGTTTCTTTTTTTCGAGACAGGGTCTCACTCTGTCACCCAGGCTGGAGTACAGTAGCATGACCATGGCTGACTGCAGCCTCAACCTCCCAGGTTCAAGTGATCCTCCCACCTCAGCCTTCTGAGTAGCTGGGACTATAGGCGTGCACCACCATACCTGGCTTTTTTTTTTCCCCCTAGAGATGGGGGTCTCACTACATTGCCCAGGCTGGTCTTGAACTCCTGGGCTCAAGTGATCCTCCTGCCTCAGCCTCCCAATAGTTGCCTGGCCTACTTTTTAGATGGATTCATATTTAAGTCAGTAGAGAGTAAAGCAGATTACCCTCCATAATGTTAGTAGGCCTCATCCAATCAGTTGAAATTCTTAAGAGAAAAAAGACTGAGATCACTGGAGGAAGAATTCTGCTTCCAAACTGCCTCAGACTTGAACTGCAACATCAGTTTTTTTCCTGAGTCTCCAGCCTGCTGGCCTGTTGTGCAGATTCCAGATCTGCCAGCTCCCACAACTGCCTGAGCCAGTTCCTTAAAATAAATCTCTTTCTCTACATATATACACATCCTATTGGTTCTGCTTCTCTAGAAAACCCTAATACAGGGACCATAGCCTGTATTGTGTCCACTACTCAACTTTGACACTGCAGTGAGAAACCACCATGGACAGTAAGTAAACAAATGGATGTGACTGTGTTCCAATAAAACCTGATTCATAAAAACAGGCAGTGGGCTGGATTAGGCACATGTAGTTTGTTGGCCTTATGTCTCCTGACAAATAGGCATAGTACTTGGCACAGAGAAGGCACTTTGAGTTATAAAAATTTCATTTTTTTAAATCTGTGGGGCGAAAGTGAACAAATAAACAAGTGAACCACTGAGAGTATACTTGCTGGCTGTAAGACTGGCAGCTGGGTTTAGGAGCAGAGGCAGCAGAAGACCGAACCTTCCACAGTCTTTAATTTCCGTTGCCCTGACATAGATGCCTGGTGTGAAGATACATCACCTGACATCTAAGGGGATAAACCCAAGGGAGGAAATGAAAGCTGTGGAAAGATACTCTGCTCTCCCCACTCACCCTCACCAGCCTGCCTCAGAGGTCCAGCTTAGCCACAGACACTATCTCTGGCAACTCCCAAAAACTAGCAGGAGGCAGCAGCATAAGAACAAGGGTTTATTTTAGCAAAGAAAACACCTAAGAGCCACAGTGGTAGTCCCAGGACAGGCCCAGCAGCAAATGCTGAGAAAAGCCAGTGGCTTTTTGCACAGCCTGCCCATGGTGGAGGGGAGCACCTGCACTGGCTCCTGGGCCCACAGCTGCGCTTGGGAATAGTCCAGGCTGTGCCTGCAGAGGAGCTGCTCCAAGCGGACCCTGAGGAAGGGCTCATACACCAAATGCTGCTTGCTTCAAACAGGCACCCTCGGTGCTGCCTCCTCTGAGGCTGGCAGCTCCTTCCTGGATGTGCAGGGGCAAGAGCGGAGGGGGAAGCAGAGAGTGCCGCCTCACACGTACTCCCCACAGTCGGCGATGATCACCTTCTGCTTTGGCTTCCCGTCCTTGCTGCCCTGGGCCTTTGTGGGCAGAACAGAAGTGAGGTAGTAAGGCCGGAGACTAACAGTGGTTTTGGGATACCAACCCCTGCCTGCCCATTTGCCCACTTCCACCCCAGAACCTGGGCAGCAGCAGCCCCTCCCCCTGGACACAGCCCCTGGCCATCTCTCTGAGGCCACAGAGCCTTTCCAGCCTTCCCACAGGGCTGTGCTCCAAAGGCCTGGGTGAGGAGGTGGCCCATTCCTGGCCACATACCTCAATTTGCCGCAAGACATCTAGGCCTTCGGTGACCTCTCCAAACACCACGTGCTTGCCATCCAGCCAGTCTGTCTTGTCACATGTCAGGAAGAACTGGGAGCCATTGGTGTTTGGGCCAGAGTTGGCCATGGAGAGTAGACCTGGGGGACAGAACAACCATCAGCTCCCCTAACCCTGGCTACCAGCCCTTAACGGATGTCTGTGCAGGCTGTTGACAGCCCTTCAGTCAGGCAGGCTCAGACTCCAGGATGCACAGACCACATGCAAATGTGGCCACCTTATCTTTGATTCAGTTAATAGTCAGTGAAATGGTGAATGAGGTGTTTCAATCACTTTACACTGGTCTGTTCGTTCATTAATTCATTTATTTAACAATTAAGTATCTACTTGGCAACCAGGTCCCTGTTAAGCCCTGGGAACACTGACGAGCTGAACATAGTCCAAGCTCTGGTGGAGCTCACAATGAGTGGAAAAGAGCCATTCAAAATGACAGCTATGACACAGTGAGGCCTGGTAACATGGACATTTGTCACATAAGAGAATGTACATATGTATGTGTGTGTCTGTCTACATGTATGTATGTGTGTGTCCCCACAATGACTCCTAAGTTTCTGATCAAGCGGTTAGGCGGATGGTGGAATCATTTATTGAAACAGAGAAGAGGGGGAAAAGGAGTTTACGGGAGAAGGCCAAGAGCTGTTTTAGACGTGTGAAGTGTGAGATGCTCCCAGATATCCAGTAAAGACAGCTGGACAGGAGTCTGGAGCTCAGGGAGCCATCAGCATACAGACACCAATGTGCACAAGCTTAACTCAGAGATACTGCTGAAAGCTCTGGGACCGGGTGTGACTGCCTAGGGCACTGCTTCTCAGTGGGGCTGGTGTCCTGTCCCTAGGAAACCTTTGGAAATCTGAATTTATTCTTTTTGAGATGGGGATCACTCTGTCACCCAGGCTGGAGTGCAGTGGTGCAATCGCAGCTCACTGCATCCTCAATCTCTGGGGCGCAAGCAATCCTCTCACCTCAGCTCCCAAGCAGCTGAGACTACAGGCGTGCACCACCACACCTGGATAATTTTTTAATTCTTTTTTTGGTAGAGACGGGGGTCTCACTATGTTGCCCAGGCTGGACTCGAACTCCTGAACTCACGTGATCGTCTGGCTTTGGGCTGCCACTTCAGACTCCCAAAGTGTTGGGATTACAGACATGAGCCACCATGCCTGGCTTGAAAGTGTTTTTGACTGTCTGAAATGTTGTGGGGGTGCTACTGGCATTTAGCAGGTGGGGGCCTGGAATGCTAGATGTTCTGCAATGTCTGGCACAATGAATTGTCTCGTATCCTCTTGGTCTTTCAAACATCCTGCTAAAGGTTGGGCGCAGTGCTAATGCCTGTCATCTCAGCACTTTGGGAGGCTGAAGTGGGAGGATCACTTGAAGCTAAGAGTTCCAGACTAGCCTGAGCAATATAATGAAACACCATCTCTACAAAAAACTTAAAAATTAGCCAGGCATTATGGATGGCGTGCACCTGTAATCCCAGCTGTTTGGGAGGCTTAGGCAGGAGGACTGCTTGAGCTGGAGAGGCTGAGGCTGCAGTGAGCCGTCTTGCACCACTGCACTCCAGCCTGAGCAACAGAGAGAGACCCTGTCTCAAAAAAACAAAAACCAAACAACAACAACAAAACAACGAATATCCCGGCAGCTATCGGTATAGGCAAAAAACGTGTTACAGCTATCTGCACCCAAACATAATTCCATTATACATATGAGCCCAAAGTTCTGGAGTTCTTTTGGTTTTGCATGGAATCTTCTAGGAATGTAACTACTATGTAAATAAACAGATTATTCTTTACTTTGGAATCTAATCAACTTTATCTACCATTTCACAAAGCCATATCACCAATAGCATCACTGCTAGTGGTATCCAAGTTGCCAGTTGACACTCCCGTCTGCACTTCTAACTGCTGCATTTGAGTACAGGTGCAGACGCCTGAATAATTCACTTTGTGTTCTGACACAGCTGTGCTTAAGCATGTACATCTGGGAAACACATTCGATTATTATGCAAATTCATTTATTTCCTCTGATACTCTTCCCTATTATAGTTACAGATTAATATTGAGTTTTAAAATAATGATGTGGGTCAGTGGGCTATATCACCTACACATGTCGGTTCAGTATAGTAATCAGCGGCTCTACAAACCACCAGTTAGAAAAAGGGAACACAGGGTAACAGGGTTCTGGAGAGCAAAAGAATGGGCTCTGGGCCACTTCAGTGTTTAGGGGTCAGGAAAAGAAGGAGACAGCAAAGACAGACAAAGCAGCCATCTAGGTAAAAGGAGACAAGAAGAGGCAGGAGTCCTGCCAGCCAAGTGAAAGAGTCAAGGAGCACAGAGTCAGTACAGGCTGAGCATCCCAAATGTGAAAATCCAAAATGCTCCAAAATCTGAAACTTCGTGAGCACTGACATGATGCTCAAAGAGAAATGCTCACTGCAGCATTTCAGATTTGAGATATTCCAATTTGGGATGCTCAACTGGTAAGTATAATGCAAATATTTCAAAATACAAAATACTTCTGGTCCCAAGCATTTCAAGAAAGGGACATTCAACCTGTAATATGAAATGCTCCTGGGAGGTGGGATAACATCTGGGAGGTGGGATAAGATGATCGCCAAGAACTGGCTACTGGTATCTTTGAAGAGTGGTTTTAATGGCGAGATGGGACTAGAAGTCTGGCTAGAAGGGATTAGAGAAAACGTGAAGGCAGCAAGTCCGTACCATGCTTTCAAGAAGTTATGTTTTTACTTCTTGAAAAAAGATGGGGGAGCAGAGGTATGAGTGATAGCTGGAGAGGGAACAAGAGTACTAGGATGAAGATTTTTTTTTTTTTTTTTTTTTTTTT
>NW_016816417.1:280121-291067 GCF_001698545.2 Rhinopithecus bieti | reverse complement strand
TTTTTTTGAGATGGAGTTTCGCTCTTGTTGCCTAGGCTGGAGTGCAATGACGCTATCTTGGCTCATCGCAACCTCCGCCTCCCGGATTCAAGTGATTCTCCTGCCTCAGCCTTCCAAGTAGCTGGGATTACAGGCACGCGCCACCATGCCCAGCTAATTTTGTATTTTTAGTAGAGACGGGGTTTCTCCATGTCAGTCAGGCTCGTCTCCAACTCCTGACCTCAGGTGATCTGCCTGCCTCTGCCTCCGAAAACGCTGGGATCACAGGCATGAGCCACCGCACCTGGCAACCGGATGAAGATTTTTTTCAAGGTTGATAACTGCATGCTTTCTTGCTAATGGACTGATCTCGCAGAGCAGGGGAAATGGATTACAAGAAGGGGACAACTTTAGAAGCCATGTTCCTAAGTAGAGGAGAGGGACGGGATCTAGTCCACAGGTGGAGGGGCTGGCCTACGAGAGATCGCTCATCCCCTGTAATTGGAAGAAAGAGCATGCAAGAGTGGAGAGATACAGGAGGCGAAGCACTACATGAGGCGGGAAGGTGATGATATGAGGGCTTCGGAAGTGAAGACAGGCATGGACACATCATCTCTGGCTGGGACTGAGCATCAAGTAGAGAAATCTGCTCAGGTTGGCAAGGGCTCCCTTAAGAACTATAGTTATAAATTTCAAGTGGGATCGTTCAGTACAATTCTGTGTTTTTTCTCTAGTTGCTGGGGGACTAACCACCGAGCTTTTACTAAGTAAATCTGATGGCGGGGGCAGGGAGAGCAGTGGGGTTGAGGGCATATGGGCTTGCAACGGCAGACCACAGAATCCAAGCTGGGATAATGGGAAGTGTGGACACGGTTGGGGGATGGACAATAGCTGAATATAAGCAAGCCAACTCCACCCTACCAAGGATGCATGGTTCTCCTGCATCTGGTGGCTGGGTCTCCTCCAGACTCTTAGTTCCGTCAGCCAGAACCACAACCTGTCCTTTCATCCTGCCTGGCCATCCCACCCTTGCTAAGCCTCCCTCATCACCACATGCCAGCTGGCTCCCACCTGGTCCCGTGTGCTTGAGGATAAAGTTTTCATCATCGAACTTCTTCCCATAGATGGACTTGCCCCCAGTACCGTTGTGGTTTGTGAAATCACCGCCCTGGCACATGAACTGGGGGATGATGCGGTGGAAGCTGCTTCCCTTAAAGCCAAAGCCCTTTTCATGGGTGCACAGGCAGCGGAAATTCTCTAGAATTGAGAAACGAAAAAGCGCTGGGGTTAAAAAACAGAACAAAATAAAACAAACAAAACTTTGAAAAAACTTCTGTTTAATGTTCGTATTTTTGTTTTAAAATAAGAGATACTCATTATAAACCTTTGTGATACTAACCTTGTAAGGACTATAAGGGATTCTTTTTCTTTGAGATGGAGTTTCATTCTTATCGCTCAGGCTGGAGTGCAATGGCACAATCTCAGTTCACTGCAACCTCTACCTCCTGGGTTCAAGTCATTCCCCTGCCTTAGCCTCGAGTAGCTGGGACTACAGGCAGGTGCTATACACCCGGCTAACGTTGTATTTTTAGTAGAGATGGGGTTTCACTATGTTGGCCAAGCTGGTCTGGAACTCCTACCTCAGATGATCCGCCCGCCTTGGCCTCCCAACGTGCTGGGATTACAGGTGTGAGCCACCATACCCAGCCAGGACTATAAGAGATTCTGATGAAAGGGGATTGAATATACATGTTCTAACTCTCTTCTCTTCCAAAACCACACTAAATTGGTAGGAAACTGATTTTTTTAAAGAAAAACCAAAGGATTTTAGAAGAAAACATAGGGGCAAATCTTCATGACTCTGGATTTGGCAATGGTTTCTTAAATGTCACACCAAAAGCACAGGTAAAAGAAAAAAATAATTAGATGTGAATTAAAATTTAAGATGTGCATCAAAAAACCGTACCAACAGAGGCCAAAGCAACCTACAGGAGAATGCTGATTTGCAAATCATATTTAATAGGGGTTTAATATCCAGAATATATAATGAACTCCTATAATTCAACAACAAAATGGCCAGGCAAGGTGTAATTCCAGTGCTTTGGGAGGTCAAGGCAGGAGGATCACTGGAGGTCAACAGTTCAAAGCTATAGTAAGCCATGATCTCACCACTGCACTCCAGCCTGGGAGACAGAGCAAGATCCTGTCTCTTAAAAAAACAAAACAAACAATCCAGTTAATATATAAGCCAAAGATGTGAAGAGACATTTCTCCAAAGAACATATATAAATGACCAACAAGCACATGAAAAGATGTTCAACATCATTAGTCAGTAGGGAATAAAAATAAAAACCACAATGAGATACCATTTCACACCTGTGGAGATGTGGGCCAGGCGCAGTGGCTCATGCCTGTAATCCCAGCACTATGGGAGGCCAAGGCAGGCGAATCACGAGGTCAGAAGTTTGAGACCAGCCTGGCCAACATGGTGAAACCTTGTCTTTACTAAAAATACAAAAAATTGGCTGGGTGTGGTGGCAGACGCCTGTAATCCCAGCTACACGGGAGGCTAAGGCATGAGAATCGCTTGAACCCGGGAGGCAGAGGTTGCAGTGAGCTAATATCGCACCACCATACCCCAGCCCAGGCAACAGTGTGAGACTGTCTCAAACAAAAAAAAAAAAAAAAAGAGAAGATGTGGAAAAACTGAAACACTCATACATCTCATACATTGCTGGTAGAAACGTAAAATGGTCCAGCCACTATGGAAAATAGTTTGGCATTTCCTCAAAAAGTTAAATATAGAGTTACCATATGACTAAGCATTTCTACTCCTAGGCATATATATCCAAAAGAATTGAAAACAGGGATTTAAACATATACTTATATGTGGATATTCACACAGGCTTTACTTACAATAGTCAAAAGGTGAAAACAATGTGCAAGTGCCCATCAACAAATGAACAAACAAGATATTTATCTAAATACAATGAAATATTATTCAGCCACAAACAGGAATGAGGCACTGATATATGGTACAAGGATGAACCTTGAAACCATTATGCTATGCAAAATAAGCAAGATGCGAAAAAGGACAGCTATTGTACGATTCCACTTACATGAAAAATCTAGGATAGGTCAATTCATAGACAAAGATTAGTGGTTATCAGAAGGTAAGGGGAGGAGAAAATGGGGAGTTATTATTTAATAGGTATCTTTAATAAGTGGTTTTGTTTCGGGTGATTCAAAAATTTTGAACAGAGGAATTACTGCTAACAAACTGTACACTTTAAAATGGCTAAAACAGCCAAAAAATAAACTTACAAAGCGGGGAAGAAGAGACAACAGCAACAAAATTTCTGAAGTTAGAAAATAAATGAGTCCCAAATGATATAGCAGGCCCAAGAAAGCTGAATCTTAAGCTGGTAAAAGCCAAGAAGCAACTCAATTTGCACTCCAAAAGCTCAGAGGAAAGAGTGCAGGTAATCCTGGAGACAGTAAGTTTGGCTGAAAGCCCGTTTAAGAAAGTGGTTAATCTTTGGGATTTTCTCCCTGACTCTGAAGCTGGGGGCCACCCCTCCCCAACCTGGTAGCCAACTGGGGGTCTAGTCTTTGGTAGGTTAAAGCAGGGGGTCTCTGGACTAGGACATCCTACACATAGTGAAGGCTGAGGTAACATTTATAATGACAAATGGAGACTATGTGAAAGTTTATATACTGAATGTTGATGCATTCAGCCTTGCCCTCATCTCCCTTTAACAAGATGCAGACACCTGGATGCAAAGCCCCCAGGAGGAGAATCTGGGAGAAAATCAGGAATGATTACATAGAAAACTATGCAAAAACAAGGCAACTATCAATTCCAGGCACAACAAAATGCTGTGCGTGACAGTTATCACATGATGCTTACATTGTTAAAATAATTTAGGACCTAACCAAAATTATGGTACCTACACAGGGAAGATGAGGGGGCAGGGGTTTTTAAAAAACTCATTATTTGTCCTCTGAAGCAGAAAATCAGAAGATAATGTTTAAAATGGAAAACAGGAAGTAGAAATATAAACCTGTTATCTATCAACATGGAAATAAAAATCAAGACCTAAGAGTTGAAATCGGCTCCTCTGAGCAGTAGCAAATGGTGTACGCAGCAGGGCATAGGGGCAGCACTGGGGGATGACTGTTTTTTCAAAACAAGCTTTGTGAAACTGAATTGACTCTATGTTTAGACAATAAAATTTAGATTAAAAAGAGAATAAACAGAAGTCAATATTTAATAAGTTACAAAGAATACTCAATAAAAGCACTAGTTACTTCTAGAATTCAGGATGACGTAGAGAGGGGAAAACGAATTTTCAATTTATTGTCTTAAATGTTATTGGAACATACATGTATGGTATTCTTTAAAAAAAGAATACATTATTTACTTGTATTTTAAGAGAAGATTATTAAAAAGTAGTAAGCCAGCACTTACAAAGCTTCAAAAACACCTGCTCTGACCCATCTGTTACTAGATCCCAGGATCTCAGATGCCTCAAATCAACTTAGGTCAGAAGCAATATCAGGGACACAAGAAGTGAAGCGGCAAGAACCTGGGAAAGGCTCACTGCTCAGCCACCAGCGTCCCGCGGTTCTGACCACAGCATCCTGCTCACCTGCTGTCATGGGCACGACGTCGGAACGCAGGAGCATCTGGATGCGGCCCGCCGGCTTGTTCCCAATCTTGATGTCCATGTACACCTGAGGATTTGACCGAGCCTTTTTAGCAGCGGGCTCTCCCTGGGTGCAGAAGAAATTGCTAGTTAGAGAGCTCCTTCACCCCCTAAGTAGTAGTGTGGGTATTCTACACACCCACCCAGAACACAATTCCAGTGAGTAGGCTGGAGCAAGTGCTGACGGGGAAGGCCTTGGTCCCTGACAGGGCTGCAGGAGGCAGGAGCCACGGTTGTAGCACCCAGCTGGATGCCCAGTGACAAGAGGTCTCAGCACTGCCTGAGGCCCATACATGGGCGTGTTAACTCATCATGCTCACCCTCAGATGGCATCTGCTTCCTCCTCTTGCTTCACAGTCACAGAACAGCACTTTTCTGGTCCATGATCCACAACTCTCAATATCTTCAAATGCCAGTTCCAGCCCACCCACTGTCCTCTAGTTAGGCAGATCCATCCAAGTACCACCACCTCCTCCCTCTATGCTGGCTGGCTACAGGGAAGCAAGGGCGCAGCCCTCTTGCTCAGGCCTAAGTGCTCAGAAGACAGTGGAGGATGCTGGGCCTTGCTTTGTGCTCCAAGTAGATAAGACTAAGCAGAGGATACAGGATGATCCAGGGGGACTCCACTGACTGTGATGGCCACTTTATGAGTTCTGCTTTGCATCAAAATTTCTGGCATGGGTCAATGTGTGGATGAATGGTGGCAAATTAGCCAAGATTGAGAACACAGGAAGACAGGATTAAAGAACCGGGGGAATCCATTTTAGGCAAACTTAAGCTGCTTGAGACTTACAGGCAGAAATATCTGAAGCTCAGGACTAGAAAGAGACCATGAAGTTCAACAGCGTAAGAGAGGCTGCATAAAATTAGAGACTGACTGCTACTGTTTCAGCTGAGAGAACAGAGAGAAACCATGAGCCAAGAAAGAAATACAGAAGAATGACAACATTCACAAGGTATCCAG
The DNA here is from genome assembly GCF_001698545.2 of Rhinopithecus bieti. Lineage (NCBI taxonomy): Eukaryota > Metazoa > Chordata > Mammalia > Primates > Cercopithecidae > Rhinopithecus > Rhinopithecus bieti. Next base: position 285,415 of record NW_016816417.1, on the reverse strand, counting down.
AGGAGGGGAAGCCCAGAAAGCAACTGTCAGAGACCTAGCTGAGAATCAGGAGGAAGTGCCCTGGCAGGTTTTCTTAGGGCTGGAGAACTCAGAACCCATGTATAGGTTGAAGGAAGGTACCACTACCCTATCTTGTCTCCCCTCCATTAGCACAGGAATAGGAAGACCATGAGCCTCGTGGCAAACTCTTCAGTGCAGGAGGGGGGGACTGATCAGGAGGGGTGAAGAGGAGCACCTCAGCTTCCTCCCTGTCAGCTGACAATCACAAATCCACACCTGAGCAGAGCTGAGACGCTCATCACATAGAACACAACATAGACGAGATACCCAAATCTTCGCCCTTGAATTCACTCAATATTGACTTTACCAAAGTACTAAGAATTCATTATTCATTCCCTCTGCTTTGATATATATATATATATATATATACACATACACACATATATACATATATTTGCAAATTTCCATTAAAACTTAAAAAAAATTTAAGTTTAAGTTCCTCTGGAAGCAGGCGCCTTCATTCTCACCTCCTGGGTCTCTGCTTTGGGAGGCTCTGACCCTTCTTCCTCTTTATTCTCTTCAAGTGTCTTCCCAGAAAACTTCTTCAACCAGTCATCATCTGACCAAACTGAAAGGAAAGAATCAAACAAATGTTCATTCAAGCTATCAGCTTGAACTGAAAAGTAGCTGCTTTGCTCAGCAAAGTGGAAGATGCTATGTGGCCTCTATGCCAGACAGTTCCCCACTGAGAACTCCCAGGGGTAAGGAAAATTCCAATCCAGAATGACGGCCCTGAAGTCCAGCTCTCAGGAGGGCTAAGAAAAATAGCTATGCGGAAAGCAATGGTATAGCCTTTGCTGGTTTCAGCCCTTGATGGAACACCCCAGGAATGGAATATCAAGAAAACTGGGAAAGATGAGCTCAAGCAGGAATTTCTCTCATAACAGAAACAATTACTCTGGCTTTGCTGAGAAGCTCAAACTCATATTTTGTTTCTCTATAAAGGTGGTGCATGCCCTTCCCGATGTGAACCATCACCTACTCCTATCTACCAGGAAGCAGCATTGAGCATCTACTTCCAAGTAAACAGAGACAAAAAATGCAACTAAGGCTAAACTGCAGAACATCACAGGGAATCTGGAAGTTGCTCCTACTCACCTGGCCTGGAAGAGCCTTCCTTAATTCTCATTGGTTTGGCCAAATTGACACGAATTGTACGTCCAAAAAGCTCAGATTCATTCTGAAAAGATTGAAAATCCAGCTGCTTAAACTCTCTTACATTAAAAGAGGGCCAGCCAGCTTGCCATTTACTTCTGAGACACACTCACGATTTGTCCTCCCTTAATCCTTGGGCCCCTACCAGTAAGCTATGCACCCACCCCAAAGCCACCTGTGGGTTGCAGGGAATTCTAGAACCATCACACACACCCCTTTCTTTCATAGCAGCACACAAAGACCTGTATTACCAAAAGTAACTCTGGGTTCAGAACACTTCAAAATTACAAGAATAAATGCAGTTTCCCAGCATCTGAGGTCACCTTCAAAAGTCAAGATAAGCTTTGAAATGAAAGAAAAATGATCTCCGACAGTTGAGGAATATGTTTGGTGAACGGATAACAGAACAAGGAATAAAAGAACATTTCATTATCCATAGATAATCGGTACCAGGAAAGTTCACTTAAGGTGAATCCACTTGAAGTGGTGATGAAGATTTCATGGTAAAAGTGAAACATTTAAAAAGGTTTGACAGGTTTGAAAGGATGACTGTGATGAAACGAAAAATAATAAAAATAAGTTTCTTACAATTAATATTCAGGATTAACTCTGCACTAATCGGTAGAAAGAAAAGTAACTTGGTAGAAAGAAATGTAACAGGTAGCCCTGTTGGCTTGAACCTGTAATTCCAGCTAATTGGGAAGCTGAGAAGGGAGGGCTGCTAGAACTCAGGAGTTCAGGACGGACGGACGGACGGAAGGAAGGAAGGAAACAGATAATTGAAGTATTATTTTTCCAACAAAATTCTATCAACAGTATATCTTTGCACTTCATATCAGACATGAAAACTAAGGGATCTCAAGGAGGGCACAAATACTAAAGAGCATCATCATTTTTCCCAAGGACCTTTCCAGAATGTCCAAATCATTTGTATCAGTGATTTGCACCTGCCATAATTAAATTTCTCTTCTCAATTGTAAATTGGTCATGAAATCCTATTTTGCAAAATATGCAGTTAACTGTGCAATCAATTTGCACTGTGTTTTCAAATTATCCTAGACATGGGACAGCCAGTGAGAGACTGGTCAACAAGGATGATGAGGACTTACATTATTATTAAATGCGGAAGGAGTCTGAGTAAGAACTAATTTTATAAGTGATCAATTCACAGTGAATATTTTCACGTGAGAATTTTTACCTCCCCATGCAACCTTGTAACTTTGGAAGTCCAGAACACTGATATATGAATAAGGACCCTCTGTACCACCAAAAAGCAACTTTGGTTAGAATGAAGATTCTCAGTCATACCATGTTGTCGATAGCTGCTGCAGCATCCTGCCAAGGAAAGACAACGGTATAAGTTTAGGCTTGCAGCCAAATGCTTATGGTGTCTAAACACATGTTCAGTAGCAAAAATCCAGAAAAATGCCACCTCTACATTTCTTGCCTAGGTTGTGTGTGTTCCTAACAAAGAGCACTTCCTGGCTGATTTTAGAGCTGGAGGTGCAACAATTTGCCATCTGGTTGAAGGCACAAGAAATAATCACTACTGCCAGGCAAGAATGCTCAATGAACAGGGGTGTAGGAGCTAGCTCCTCTGCAGGGCAAGAATGGCAGAGCCTGGCAGAAGGTCTGACATGTTATTCACAGTCCAGTCTGATTATGTGAGAGAAGCTTTCCTTAGAACGGTACTTACTTCTGATCTCTCTGGCAGCATCAGCCTAAGGCCCAACAACCTAACCAAATGGTGAAAAGCTTCCTTTTTAATCCGTAACATCACAAACCAAGGACTAAACACCAGTAACACAGACTCTCACCTCTGCCAACTCAAATTCAACAAAAGCAAATCCTCGGTGCTTTTCTACAAAACGGAAAAACAAAAACAAGTAATTACTACGTGGGGCGGTGGGAGGAAACAGGATCGTCACAAAGTAAAGTCAGTTACATGCCGTATCCAAACACCAGAAGTTCTATCCAATCACTATTTAGGAAGAAGGAATCTCATTCTTTGATTCTTCTTATACAATATTTTAAGCAATAATAAACTTTGTTTTTTTAATGGACATAGCTGAACAATAAACTGTATTGTTAATTAATAAGTATTCAACTAATCTACCAAAGCCAAACTCAAAACCTTTTGCATGCAATGCAATTAGAAAAATAAGGTCATTTGACCTATCAATTACCTATCCAATATACATTTTGTGCATCAACTGTGCATAAAGCATGAATACTAAAACCTGATAAAGATGCTCAGTCTTTATCCTCAGGAAAATGCTGAACTAACTAGAAAGACCAAGCACAATAATGTTAATCATAGAACTCAGAGACTAGAAGGGCCCTCAGAAAGCCAATATAGGCCAGGCTCAGTGGCTCATGCCTGTAATCCCAGCACTTTGGGAGGCCGAGACGGGCGGATCACAGGAGATTGAGACCATCCTGGCTAACATGGTGAAATCCCACCTCTACTAAAAAAATACAAAAAATTAGCCGGGTTTGGTGGCGGGCGCCTGTAGTCCCAGCTACTCAGGAGGCTGAGGCAGGAGAATGGTGTGAACCCGGGAGGCGGAGCTTGCAGTGAGCCGAGATCACGCCACAGCACTCTAGCCTGGGTGACAGAGCGAGACTCCATCTCCAACCAAAAAAAAAAAAAAAAAAAAAGCCAATATAACCTTATCATTTGCAAACTCTCCAGAGAGTTTAAAGACCTTGCTAACAATCATATGCAAGGTTGATGATAAAACAAGACCTAAAACTATAATCTTAAAAATGACAACAAAGGTAAAACAGAAAACTGAACTGTGATTGTGATACCAGTCAAAGGGAAACCCACCCAGGTGTGCAGAGGCCAAGAATCCCCACCCCTGTCCCCCACTCCCCACTCCAATTATGGGGCTAGGCTTTCCTGCTGCCTCATTTAACAGCACAGCTGCCAAGAAGGAGCAGGTGGGATCTGGTAGATTAAAATAACGTTCAAATTTCAGTGTAGTTCAAACCTATCTCCCTACTGGTCTATTGAAAAATCTGTCTTATCTCAACCCAACAGCTGAAGACTGAAAAGTATTCAGAGTTCACAACCACATGGCCTCAGAACATTCCTTCTCCATCAAGATCACTATCACCAGGTACCTACATGAACTTTCCTGTAGTGTATACTAACCATATTTATAATGTATATTTAGAATTGTGATGTGACTTTAATTTTTTAAGGTCTTTTCCTAGTAAGAGGATTCTGGATGTGAGAGACGCTAACTCACCTGTTTCATAATCCAGAGGAATCTGAATATCTGTGATGTCTCCAAAAGGAATGAATGCAGCATGAAGAACTTTGTCGTCCACCTCCTCTGCCAGTCCACCTGCAAATAAGCCAAGGGCCTTCTGAGCCACTGATCTCCATACTCTTGCAGAAGTCCTGCAGCCCAGTTAGCACGCTAGCCAGGGGACAGGATCCTTCCATTCAGTTCTTTGGGTACACAAACATCCCCCTTTCATCTCTGCCCACCCATACTTATGAAAAATATTCCTCTCTTCGCCCTTCTTTCAGACTCTCATCTAGTCCTGGGATTACTGCAATAGCTTCACAAATGACCTCCCTGTCTCCACTCCATCAACTCCACAAAGCCAACTAGAATGATCTTAGGAAAATGCAGATTTGAACCCGTAACTTTTCTGCTTAAACTCCTTCAAAGACTTCCCACTGTCCTCAGGATAAAGTGCAAACTCCTTAGCAGTATCCACCTCTCCAGCTTTTTTGCTTTGCTTCCCAATTTCCTAGGTCTCCCGAATAATGACCGACTTGCCCCCAAGTGACAGGCTATTTCTCACCTTTGCGACTCCCTTGCAGTGAACAGTCCTGCCTCTGCTTCGGTTACGTAGCTAACTCCTGCTCATCAGCTCTGGCATCGCCACATCCAGAGTTTGCCCTCACTTCTCCAGATGGATGGGTCATTTGTCCCGCAGCCAGGCCCATATCATCATGGTCCATCCTCACTACAGCGATTATCAAAAGTGTGCTACTGAGGTAATTCCACTTTTTTTCTGGCTAGTCTGGGAACTCCTTCCTTTATGGCGGGGCTGGG
>NW_016816417.1:277430-279929 GCF_001698545.2 Rhinopithecus bieti | reverse complement strand
CTACAGCGATTATCAAAAGTGTGCTACTGAGGTAATTCCACTTTTTTTCTGGCTAGTCTGGGAACTCCTTCCTTTATGGCGGGGGCTGGGGCTGGGGCAGGGGCTGGGGCTGGGGCTGAGCCGTCGCTGCACTGATGTTTGTAAAACAAATGAACGAGAGGATCTGAAGGACCATAATATTCCTCTACCGCTCCTCGGGGCCCGTGGAGCTCAGCGGGCTAGGAAGGAAGTCAGAACAATCATTCCGTCTCGGGTTCACACACCTGAGGTGTGTGGCAAGGCTGTTCACTGCAAGAGTCGCAAAAGCAGAGGCCCGAAGTTGTTAAATAACCTGACCCTTGGGGGCAAGTGGGTCATTTTTCAGGAGACCCAGGGAATTGGGAAGCAAAGCAAAGAAGCTGAAGAGGTGGCTACTGCTAAGGAGTTTGCACTTTTTCCTGAGGACAGTGGGAAGCCTTTGAAGATGTTTAAGCAGAGCCAGAGCTACCGCCAGCACTACCTCCAGAGACCCGGCCTTGACAGCTGCTCGCTGTCCTCCTGGTTCAGAGATGCGTCCCACCCCACGCCCGACCCTCTGGGGGTCGCGTTTACCCAGACTCCGCCTAGCATCCCCGCCTGCTCACCCACGTACAGGACGCGCTTGGTGGTAGCCATCTTGCTCGCGCGCTTTTCCGCCGGAAGCCAGCACTCGGCCCGCCCTCTTTCCCCCTGTTCCGCCCCTCTGGCCCCGCCCCGCCCCTCAACGCTTAGCTCTCAGACCCCGCCCACCCCCGCGTTGGTCCAACCCGCATCCCGCTACCCGGAAGCACCGGGCGCCCTGTGCGGTGTGCAGTGCTAAACAAAGGGACGTGGTCGTCGCGCTTCCCGGTGCTCAAGCTGTTGGGGGAGGCAAACCTTTTCCGAATCAACCCGATTATTATGGGCAAACGATAAACTATGGTGCGTGGTCATCCTGCGCGTCTGTTTTTGGACAACCCGGGAGCTAAGAATGAGTTTTACCTTTTGAAATAGTTGGAAAAACATTAAAACAAAAATATGTTCTTGGCCGGGCTTGGTGGCTCATGCCTGTAGCCCCAGTACTTTGGGAGGCTGAGGCGGGCGGATCACCTGAGGTCAGGAGTTCGAGAGCAGCCTGGCCAACATGGTGAAACCCCGTCTCTACTAAAATACAAAAATCAGCCGGGCGTGGTAGCGGGCGCCTGTAATCCTAGCTACTCCAGCTACTCAGGAGGCTGAGTCTGGAGATTCGCTTAAGCCCAGGTGGTGGAGGTTGCAGTAAGTGGAGATTGCGCCGTTGCACTCCAGCCCGAGTGATGAGAGCAAAACACCGTCTCAAAAAAAATTTTTTTTTCTTTTCTTAGCACATGAAAATTATGTGAAATTAAAATTTCAGTGTCCATAAAGAAAGCTTTATGGGGACACAGCCACATTCATTCCTTTAAGTATGAATGTGGCTGCTTTCCTCCTATAAGGGCAGAAAAGCTATAGCCTGCAAAGCCTGCAATAATATTTACCATCTGGCTCTTCAGGAAGAACGTTTGCCGACTCGTGTTAGGTTTTGAAAAGAAGGCAAGGGTTAAAGAAAGACACACACACAGAGAAAGAGGGCAGCCCAAACCCAGGCTTTATGTCCAGCATAATAACCTACAGAAGTAGGGAACCAGCCTAATGCCAGTGCCCACCACTGCTTACTGACTGGGCAATATATAGATATGGGCGGGAGGTGTCTGGGCAGTATGGCTTGCTGCCTGGCGGGATATTGATATAAAGATGTTCTCATGATGAGGCGGTTTGGCCCTTGTTCCAGTGGGATGTCATCATGGTGTCCCTTGGACCTTTGCCCAGCAATGTATGAGAGGGATGTTTCTTTAGTTGAGTCTTTGTCTGCCTTGTGGTCAGGGGGTTAGGCAGGATGTTTCTCACAGCCCAAACCCCCGTGAAATGTTTTACTTTGACCGAGGTCTGCAGAATAGCAGGGAGCTTACAAAATGGTGCAGTTTAGACTAACATCTTGTACTAAACCCACCAATACATAAATTACAGGTTGACATAGTGGCACGAAATAATAGGATCATCTATTTTATATGGAGCAGGGGGTTAAGACCTTCCTGAGGTGATATTTAAGCTGAATTCTGAAGGAAAAGGAGCCAGAGAGAGGAGGAGGCAGCTTCTGCATACTCAAGGAACTAAAAGACCAGAGCCTGGGGTAGTGGGGTGGAGGGCATATCAGGTGGGAAAGATGGGCAGAGGGCCACATCATGAGGGCGCTATAAGCCACCTGGAAGATTTGGGGGCTTTGAGAAGCTGCTGAAGTTACAACAGGAGAGTTACATGATCACATCATTTTAAATAATGCTCTGACACTAGGCCCAGAATGGATTGATTGGAACCCTGGAGACCAGGAAGTTAATGTAGTAGACTAGGGAGGAGTTGATAGTGGCTCTGGTCCTTCAATCCACTTGTCCAAGGTGATTTTTTTTTTTTTTTTTTTTTTTTTTT
>NW_016816417.1:270067-275065 GCF_001698545.2 Rhinopithecus bieti | reverse complement strand
TTTTTTTTTTTTTTGAGACCGGGTCTTGCTGTCTTACCCAGGCCGGAAGGCAGTGACATGATCATGGCTCACTGCAGCCTCAGCCTCACAGCCTCAAATGATCCTCCACTCGAGTAGCAGCTGGGAGTACAGGTGCACGTCACCATGACCAGCTAATTTTTTTTTTTTTTTTTTAGAGATGGGGTCTTGCCATATTGCCCAGGCTGGTCTCAAACTCCTGGACTTAAGCAATCCTCCCGCCTTGGCCTCCCACACTGCTGGGATTATAAGTGTGAGCCACTACACCCGGCCTAGGGTGATTTTTCTTCAAAATAAACCTAAATTCTCTAGAACTCCCTACTTAAATCACTGATGCTGCTCACAAGGTCCTTGACAAGGGGTCCATGCCTACCTCAAGTCAACCCTGACCTCCACATCAGCTCCTCACCTACTTACCACGGGCTCTTTTTCCTTGCTTCTGCTTTTGCTCATTGAGTTCTTTCTTTTCTCCATCTAGAGGCACCCACCAGTCCTTGTCAGAGGTCCTAGTTAAGCTTCACTCACCCAAATCCCCTATAGACAGAGTCCATAGTCCCCAAGTTTAGAAGTCAATTGGCACACACCCTATAACTATAGTCAGGTATGTGTCTCTGTCTCCCAGTAGATGGAGATATTTGACACCACGGCCTGCACCCATTGTATTCCCAGAGCTAAACAGTAGCTGCACACACAGCTAATCTTACCAACCTCATGCCAAACCAGGGAGTCGATGCTTATAGGAATGAGGCTATGAGATCTGATTAGGAGAGCTGTTTGTGTACCCATCCCTATTCCAAACCAAAAGGTCACTCTCAAGAAGAATCTGACCAGGCGTCCTTTATGTGGTGTGGTATAATAAAAAATAGATATTTGGTCTTTGTCTTAGTTCCTGGCACAGAGCTTCTAAAACCATTGGAATATCCTGAGTGCTGTGTCTTTTGTTATTCATAATGAGCCCATTTTGACCATACCTAAGTTTATGCTAAGCAGATGACTCAAGATAGAACCCCTAGCTCGCTTCAGAATGGGGGTTGGTCACCAGAGAAACAAACCACGCCGTGATTAGAGGGTTGAGACTTCCAGCTCCCGCCTTCAACCTCTGAGGAGAGGAGGGGGTTGGAAATTGGGTTCAATCACCAACGCCCAATGGTTTAATCAGCCATGCCTAGGTAATGAAACCGCATATAAACACTCTAAATGCGGTTTGGGGAGTTTCCAGGTTGGTGAACACATTGATGTGCTTGGAACGCAGCATGCCTAGAGAGGGCATGGAAGCTTTCCAGCCCCTCTCCATTCCCACCTTGCCCTGTGCATCTTTTCCTATAATCTTTACAGCCAGGTTTGAATGCATTGTTTGGATAAGCAGAAACAAACTTCTCCTGTGGGGAAGATAGTTCATAAAAAACCAAATGGAATCTCAGTAACCCTGGTGTCTGGGTCAGCACAAGCTTCTGGCCCTCTCTTCTTTTGTAGGCACGTGGGTCACTCGCTCAGCACCTGCTTCTGTTCTTGGGAAAGTGCTGCTGCCAGCATGGAGGCAGTCAGGGGTTCCTGGCCTGCACATGGACAGCAAGCTGGGGTGCCTGGGAACCAGGAGAAGCAGTGGGTTAGCACCCAAGGAAAGGATAGCACTCGATGGTGGTCAAAGTTAGGACACTCCAATCACTTGACACCTGAATGCTACCATTCAGAATCCAGGGGAAGGGGAGAAGTAATGATTTTTGACCAATTTCAGCCCATTGTGAGGGGAGTGGTGGTGATATAAAACTATATAGATTCTCGTCCAAGCGCAGTGCCTCACGCCTGTAATTCCAGCACTTTGGAAGACTGAGGTGGGTGAATTTCGTGAGCTCAGGAGTTCGAGACTAGCCTGGCCAATATGGCAAAACCCTGCCTCCACTAAAAACACAAAAATTTGCCAGGCATGGTGGTATCCGTCTGTAGCCTCAGCTACTCAGGAGGCTGAGGCAGGAGAATTTCTTGAACTGGGAGGCGGAGGTTGCAGTGAGCTGAAATCGTACCATTGCACTCCAGCCTGGGCGGTGGAGTGAAACTCCATCTCAAAAAACATAACTATGAGGCTGAGTGTGGTGGCTCATGCCTATAATCCAAGCAATTTGGGAGGCCGAGGTGGGCGGATCACCTGAGGTCAAGAGTTCAAGACCAGCCTGGCCAACACGGTGAAACCCTGGCTCTACTAAAAACACGAAAATGAGCTGGACATGGTGGTGCGCACCTGTAGTCCCAGCTACTCGGGAGGCTGAAGCAGGAGAATCACCCAGGAGCCAGAGGTTGCAGTAAGCCAAGATGGCACTACTGCACTCTAGCCTGGGTGATAGAGTAAGACTCCATCTCAAAAAAAACAACCAAACAAAAACTATATAGATTCTCATCATATGTATAATAACATGCAACGTAATTAGAAAGGGGAGGTGAAAAGAGCCCATACAGAGCACACCTACTCTGTGTTGGGCCTAGTGCTAGAGAGATATTTCCACAGACATTTAGTTGTCACAAACTTGAGGTAGGGATTATCTCCCCATTTTACCCAGGCCACCCAGGGAGGTCAAGCAATTTACTCACATTAGCAAAGTAATAACTGAGTATTTAATTTGTTGATTGAATATATAAAGCTCCAGTAACTATTGTTAGCAGTACAGCTTTTTTCTAAGGACCACATTATCTCCTTTGGAGGGATGCCCAGAAGTGACTGGACCAAGAGGTGTAAATACCAAAACAGTTATAATTATTATATGCCACAATGCCTCTTTCATTAAATGCTCTAGAAACATTAGCATACGATGTCAGTGATGAGCTCCAGTCTAGAAGCAGGTCCCTGAAGGCAGCAGAAAGGCTTCGTATCTTTTCACGTGGCATTAAGTTTTGGAAATCACTTTAGAAAGCTTTAAGTAGGTGAAATGAATGGGAGTGTGGGAAGCATCATTCTCTCTCTTGTATTTCTGAGGGGAGCAGTTAGACATCATAGTCACACTTAGCACAATTTGTATTTACATTTACTTTTTATGTTTTTGAGACAGAGTTTCACTCTGTTACCCAGGCTGGAGTGCAGTGGTGTGATCATGGTTCACAGCAGCAGCCTCAAGCCTCAACCTTTGGGCTCAACCTCCTGCCTCAGCCTCCTGAGTAGCTGGAACTAATGACTAGTGTGCACCACCACACCTGGCTAATTTTTCTGTTTTTTTTGTAGAGACGGGGTTTTGCCACATTGCCCAGGCTGGTCTCGAACTCCTTGGCTCAAACGATCCTCCCACCTCAGCCAGCCAGGGTGCTGGGATTATAGGCATAAGCCACAGCACCTGGCTGCATTTACATTTTTAAAAATATTCAAAAATAGAGGATGCATTTACTTTTTAAAACCCCTTCTCTCCAACCAGAGAAAGAGCATTTTGAAAGCAGGGACCATGTCCGTTTGCTTACCACTGTAATCCCATACCACTGCACAATTCCTTGGTATTTAGTAGACTTTTAATATCTGATGAATGAAATAGAGAAAACCTTTTTGCAAATAAAGTTGAAATGGAAAATGCTATTCTTAGCACATTGGGTGCCTGGGCTCCGCTACAGAGGCTGAATCACGGGCCGTGGGCTGCCAAAATTGGAGGTGTATTTATACAGAGCAGCAGCACAAGGAGGAGCAGTGAGCGTGAGTGTGGTGGCACAGGTGCTACACACCGCACAGCTGCTACATACCGCACAGCTGCAGGATTCCCAAAGAAAAGAAAAAACCCAGTTCAAGTTCATCACTCTTAGCAATCAGTCTCCAAGAGTCTTCCTTTGATTCTTAACTGAGTCAGTGTTTGTATCACGGAGACTGTTTGAGGGACAAGAAGCTAAAACATTCTATCTGCCACTCAGTGACACTTTTCTTCACTGAAAGCTGGAGGGACAGATGTCCAAGTCTGCCAAAACCTAGGGCTGTTTTTCTGTCTTACACCACAACCTCATAGGGCTGCATTTACCAGTGCCCTAAACTCTAGTCTCTTAGGTCTGGCAGGTTCCATATTCTAACATAGTGGTCCTAAAATATGAAACTGCATCAGAATCATTGGAGGGCTCGTTACAACACTGGTTGCTAAGCTCTACTCCCAGGGTTGCTAATTCAGTCAGTCTTCGGCAAAGCCAAGAATGCTTGCTTCTAACAAGTTCCCAGGTGATGTGGAAGCTGCTGGTCTGGAGACTATACTTTAAGAACCACTTTCCCAAGAAAAGTAATGACATGTTAAGAGGCAGTAGAAGCAGCCCATTCTGGGTGCTAACAATATGGAGGTGTGTTGTCTGGAGAGAATTTTAAAACAGTAATAAAACAATTAAAAAGGCAGTCACTTTTGACTGGGTGCAGTGGCTCATACCTGTAATCCCAGCACTTTGGGAGCCGAGGTGGGTGGATCACTTGAGCTCAGGAGTTCAAGACCAGCGTGGGCAAGGTTGAAAATCCTGTTTCTACAAAAAATACAAAAAAAGTAGCTTAGCATGGTGGCATACACCTTTAGTCCCAGCTACTTGGGAGGCTGAGGTAGGAGGAAGTCAAGCTCTTGACCTGAGCTCGGGAGGTCAAGGCTGCAGTGAGCCATGATCATATCACTCCAGCCTGGGTGATAGAGTGAAACCCTGTCTGGAAAAAGGAAAAAGAAAAAAAAGCCGGTGCAGTGGCTTATGCCTGTAATCTCCACACTTTGGGAGGCTGAGGCAGGTGGATCACTTGAAGCCAAGAGTTTGAGACCAGCCTGGCCAACATGATGAAATTCTGTCTCTACTAAAAATACAAAAATTAGCCAGGCATGGTGGTACACGACTGTAATCTAAGCTACTTGGGAGGCTGAGGCATGAGAATCACTTGAGCCTGGGAGGTGGAGGTTGCAGTGAGCCAAGATTGCACCACTGCACTCCAGCCTGGGCGATAGAGGGAGACTCTGTCAAAAAAAAAAAAAAAAAAAAAAAAAAAAAAAAAAAAAAAAAAAA
>NW_016816417.1:264543-269839 GCF_001698545.2 Rhinopithecus bieti | reverse complement strand
AGTGAAATTCTGTCTCTACTAAAATACAAAATTAGCCAGGCATGGTGGTACACGACTGTAATCTAAGCTACTTGGGAGGCTGAGGCATGAGAATCACTTGAGCCTGGGAGGTGGAGGTTGCAGTGAGCCAAGATTGCACCACTGCACTCCAGCCTGGGCGATAGAGGGAGACTCTGTAAAAAAAAAAAAAAAAAAAAAAGAAAAGAAAAAAAAAGAAAAAATCAGTCACTTTTTATTATCATCATACTCATGCAACTCTGAACAATATCAGTCACAAAACACTCCTGAAAAAAAAATCTTTCAATTGTTTCTAAGTTGAAATAGTTGCTGTGGATGCTCTTAAATGTAAATCAAGTTAGCACATTTTATTGCTTATCATTAATAAACACTGTATTCTATATAAAAGTTAATTTGGGAATCTTACTATACAGTTGGTCTCTAAGACATTTGGACTGAGCTACATGTGCTTATTTGGAGGGCAAGTTCTTACTGATTCAGAACAGTTTGAGTTCCTTGAAGATCACTGTGGTCACAGTTTGTGTCTCTAAGCCTTGTGTTACTACAGATTGCATTTAAACAATAGATTTCAAATGAAAGAGAACATGGTTGTATGTGATTTTTCTTTTCCAAGTCATCTTTTTTCTGGGGTGAAGTTCTAGATGAAGATTCTAAGACAAAATATTTGCAAACAGTGGGACTTGGCCTTAAACAATGTACAGTAAAATAGTAAGCTTTACAGTTGTCACATGGATTTGGTAATTGTCTCCTAGACAAGACATCAAAAACACAGCAACAAAAGAAAAAAATAGGTAAATTAGACATCATCAAAATTAAAAGCTGTTACACATCAGACAACAGTATTAAGAAAGTGAAAAGATAATCCACAGAATGGAAGAAAACATTGGCAACTAATGTATCTGATAAGAATCTAGTATCCAGAATATGTAAAGAACTTTTTCAACTCAACAATAGAAAGACAATCTTATTAATATACAGGCAAAGGATTTGAATAAACATTTCTCCAAAGAATATAAACAAATGGCCAAAAAGTGCATGGCAAGATCAACATTGGTCATTAGGGAAATGCAAATCAAAACCACAATGAGATACCACTTCACATCCATTAGATTGGCTATCCTAAAAAGTTGAAAATAACAAGTGTTGGCAAGGATGTGGAGAAACTGGAACCCTTATACATTGCTAGTGAGAATGTTAAATGATGTACAAATTTCCACTGTGAAAAATAGTTTGGCTGTACCTCAAAAAGTTAAACATAATTACCATATGCCCCAGCATTTCCAACCTAAGTGTGTACCTAAAAGAATACAAAATAAATGTTCACACAACAACTTGTACACAAATGTTCATAGCAGCACCATACACAATAGCCAAAAGATGTAAATAACCCAAGCATCCATCAACAAATCAATGGATTTTAAAATGTGGTCTATCAATATAGTGAAATGTCATTCAGCCATAAAAACAAACGAAGCACTGATACATGTTAAAACATGGATGAGCTTTGAAAACATTACACTGAGTGAAAGAAACCAGATACAAAAGGCCACATATTACATGATTCCATTTACAATGACTGCTTAGGCACAGTCATTTCCTTTTCCGGGGATGAAAATGTTCTGCAACTGTTACTGAAACACCAGGGTTTCTGTCTAGGTCCTGATGCTCACAGCACAGAAAGCCAATGACTGAGAAAACGAAGGAGAAGGCTTTAATCAGGTGCTGCAGCTGAGCAGATGGGAACTCAGTCTCAAGTCCATCTCCCTGACTGACTAAAACTAATGGTTTATATAGCAGGGGAGAAATGTAATGATGTGTAAGAAAACAGACTGGGGAGGGGCAAGGAAGCAAACATGATGAATGAGGGGTCTGGCATCTCATTGTTGGAATGCAGTGATTTGGTGAGTTTCCATTCTTTGGTACTTTTTTTGAGAGGCCTGAAAGTTATTTCCTGATGAAGAAACTCAGATAAAACAAATGTAAGTTTCAAGCCTTAAGACCAGAAGGGTCAATTCCTATTCATGCAATAAAACTATCTATGGGACTAATGGGTCGGTTCCAGAACTAGATAGTGATGAGGGTTGCACAACATTGCGAAAGTACCAAATGCCACTGAATTGCACACTTTAAAATGGCTACAATGGCCAGTTTTGTGTTGTGTGTATTTTGCCATAATAAAAAGAATTGTCGATTGGGCAGGACTTCTGGTGACGGTGGAATGAAGAGTTCACAAACTCTGTCATGAAAAACAACTATAAAACTGGACAGAATTGTCAAAGACAGACATCTCAGGTCCCTAGAAATTGACAATGCACACAACAAGTTGAGAAATGGTTATTCATGAAAAACTGCTGAACTTCAGGTAAGAATGGTGGCAATCTGTGGTGCTCTTGCCTGGTACTCTCATCTCTCCACTCCCTGTCCAGTGCAGATGGCACAGCCATGCTACCAGGGCAGAGCTGGTTGTGAAAAACATCAGCTTTGCTGATGCTGGAAAGGGCTGACTTGATTTACAAAAGAGAACGAAAAACATATGCCAAGTAATATTCTCAGAAAGAATATCAAGCTCAGTGGGAATTGAACTGGGAAAGCTCACAGCTCTGCTAGCCCGAGGTTGCAGTCCCACTTGGCAGCCAAGCCAGAAATTTAAGAAGGAGATCCTGGAAACAAGAAAACTGAAGAGGGACTGGATGAGCTCTCCCCACATCCCTGGCTGGTTGGAAGGCTGCACCACACACGTACAGGCAAGGCCCAAAAGGGCTCTACCTCTGCACATATTCCTGGCAGACTGAAGACTATCCACACAAAGGAAGTACCAGGAAAGCCCATTGGAAAGGAAAACCTGGAGAAAACTTGGAAAGTGCTCAAACTTTGAATGCACTCCTCAACCCACACACAGATTTATAGGCAAAGAGTGGAAGGCTTGCTGGCACAAAGTGTTTGAGTAAAACCTCTGACTAATCATTGGTTTACCACTAAGATATTCAGACACAAGGGTGCTCCCTAGGAAGCCGAGATTTTAAAAAATAAGAAGAATTAGAGACAAACAAACAAAAAATACTCGAGACACACAGCTCTAAAACACCACTAAGAGAGACAGATTCTGCAAATTTAATCTAGGTAAGTTTCTAAAAGGCAAAACAAATAATAAACAAGCAAACAAAATCAGCCAGGTATGGTGGCTCATGCCTATAATCCCAGCACGTAAGGAGGCTGAGGTGGGAGGATCACTTGAGCCCAAAAGTTTGAGACCAGCCTGGGCAGCATAGTGGTAATACGGAAATGCTGGTAAAGGAAGAGCACAGTCCCATTTATTTATTCATTTATTTATGAGACAGAGTCTTGCTCTGTCGCCCAGGCTGGAGTGCAATGGCACGATCTCTGCTCACAGCAACCTGCGCCTCCTGGGTTGAAGCAATTCTCCTGCCTCAGCCTCCTGAGTAGCTGGGATTACAGGTGCGTGTCACCACGCCCAGGTAAGTTTTTGCATTTTTAGTAGAGATGGGGTTTCACCATGTTGGCCAGGCTGGTCTCAAACTCCTGACCTCGTGATCCACCCGCCTCAGCCTCCCAAAGTGCTGGGATCACAGGGGTGAGCCACCGCGCCTTGCCCGAGCATAGTCACTTTTAAATGATAGGGAATGAGCGGGAGGGAAGTGCTGGGTAGAGGAGGATGTGATCCCTGGCTAGGGCTACACTCCCATGGCCCTGGATGAGGACAAGCATTTTCATTTTCCTGCCAAAATGCTGCATTTCCGAAGACCACCCTGACCTGCCACGCCCCCATCCTGTGCCTATAAAAGCCCTAAGACCCTAGCTGGCAGACACACAGGCTGCTGCACATGGAGAGGAGCAGATCGGTGGAAGAACACAGAGGCAGCTAAAGGTAGAGAGGGGCACATCAGCGGAGGATCGCACCGGTGGCTGGACGTCAAGAGGGCTGCACCGACAGGGACCGGCACGCCGGCAGTCCACTGACAGAACAATGCAGAGTGTGGCTGGGGCAGTCAGTGGAGAGCCTGGGTCGCTG
Organism: Rhinopithecus bieti; assembly: GCF_001698545.2. Taxonomy (NCBI): domain Eukaryota; kingdom Metazoa; phylum Chordata; class Mammalia; order Primates; family Cercopithecidae; genus Rhinopithecus; species Rhinopithecus bieti. The sequence continues at coordinate 265,791 of NW_016816417.1, read as the reverse complement.
AGTGCCCGGCTCCAGGGGAAAACCATCTCTCGTCTGGCTCCCCCATCTGCTGAGAACTAGTTCCATGCAATAAAACCTTGCATTCTCCAAGCCCACGTGTGATCTGATTCTTCCGGTACACCAAGGCAAGAACCCCAGTATACGGAAAGCCCTCTGTCCTTTCGACAAAGTAGAGGGTCTAATTGAGCTGGTTAACACAAGCCACCCATAGACAGCAAACTAAAAGAGCACCCTGTAACACATGCCCACTGGGGCTTCAGCTATAAACATTCACCCCTAGACACTGCTGTGGGGTCAGATCCCCGCAGCCTCCCGGTCTGTATGCTCCCCTAGAGGTTTGGACAGCGGGGCATTGAAGAAGTGAGCCACACCCCCATCACACGCGCTGTGAAGGGGGACAAGGGAACTTTTTCCGCATCAGTGGGACTCCATCTTTACAAAAAATAATTAAATTAGTCAGGCATGATGGCATGCACCTATAGTCCCAGGTTTTCAGGAGGCTGAGATGGGAGGATTGTTTGAGGCCTAGGGGCGGGGGGTGAAGGCTGCAGCAAGTAGTGATTCTGCCAGTGCACTCCAGCCTGGCAGACAGAGGAGACCGTGTTTCAAAACGAAACAAAAAACTGACCAGCAATAAAACAGCCCTCAGGAGAAAAATCAGAATCCAGAGTCACTACAGCATATTATTTTAAAATCCAGTGTTCGACAAAAATAATGAGACGTGCAAAGAAATGGAAGTTGTGACTCATACTCAGAAAAAACCGCATCAATAGAAAATTGACACTTTTCAAGACCAGGTGTTGTATTCAGCAAACAAAGACATTAAAACAGCTATTATAAATACGTTACAAAATTTATAGCAACTGGCCGGGCGCGGTGGCTCAAGCCTGTAATCCCAGCACTTTGGGAGGCCGAGACGGGCGGATCACAAGGTCAGGAGATCGAGACCATCCTGGCCAAAACGGTGAAAACCCGTCTCTACAAAAAAAATACAAAACCTAGCCGGGCGAGGTGGCAGGCGCCTGTAGTCCCAGCTACTCTGGAGGCTGAGGCAGGAGAATGGCGTGAATCCAGGAGGCGGAGCTTGCAGTGAGCTGAGATCCAGCCACTGCACTCCAGCCTGGGCGACAGAGCGAGACTTTGTCTCAAAAAAAAAAAAAAAAAAAAAAAATTTATAGCAACTATGTTTAGAGAAATAAAAAAATTTAATGTCAAAGACTCAACAAATAGTAAATCTCAATAAAGAAT
>NW_016816417.1:240576-261749 GCF_001698545.2 Rhinopithecus bieti | reverse complement strand
AAAAAAAAAAAAAAAAAAAAAAAAAAAAAAAAAATTTATAGCAACTATGTTTAGAGAAATAAAAAAATTTAATGTCAAAGACTCAACAAATAGTAAATCTCAATAAAGAATTAGAAGGTATGAACAAGAATTAAATGGAAATTCTAGAGTCAAAAAGTACAATAACAAATGGAAAATTCACTAAATGGACTCAGCAGCAGACCTGAGATGTCAGAAGAAAGACTCAGTGAACTTGAAGAGAGTAGACTAGAAATAATCTAATCTGAGGAAGAGAGAGAAAGATGAAAGAAAAGGAATAGAACCTTGGAGATCTATGGTATATCATGAAGCATACAAACCTATGTCAAAGCGTGATGTCTATGGAAGTCCCAGAAATATAAAAGAGAAAGGGGAAGAAAACATATCTGAAGAAATAATGGACAAAAAATTTCCAAATTTGAAAATTCATCTACAGATTAAAAAAACCCAAGCAATCCAAGTAAGAGAAACATAAAGAAATCCACATTTAAACACATTGTCATCAAACTGTGTTTTTGTTGTGTGTGTGTGTGTGTGTGTGTGTGTGTGTGTGTGTGTGTGTGTTTTGAGACAGAGTCTCGCTCTGTCACCCAGGCTGGAGCACAGTGGTGTGATCTTGGCTCACTACAACCTCCACCTGCCAGGTTCAAGCAATTCTCCTGTCTCAGCCTCCTGAGTGGCTGGGATTACCGGAGTGTTCCACATGGAGAAACCCCGTCTCTACTAAAAATACAAAAATTAGCTAGGCACTGTGGTGCAGACCTGTAATCTTAGCTACAGGGAAGGCTAAGGCACGAGAATCACTTGAACCTGGGAGGCAGAGGTTATAGTGAGCCAAGATTGCGCCATAGCACTCCAGCCTGGGCAACAACGTGAGACTCTGTCTCAAAAAAAAAAAAAAAAATCAATAGATACATTAAAACAGTACATTTAAAAAAAAAATTAACACAAAAGAAGGCAGTCAAGGAAGGGCAGAGAAACAGGACAGGATAAATATACAAAACAAATAGAAAAATGGCAGTCATAAATCCAGTCATACCAATAAATACATTAAATGTGAATAGGCTAGACAGGAAAAACAGACTGTCAGACTAAATGTTTTAAAAAGCAGGATTTAATTATATATTGTCTATCAGAGACACATGTCAAATTCAAAGACAAAAGTAGGTTGAAAGTAAAAGGATAATAAAAGATATATAATATGAACAGGAACCTTAAGAGAGCTAAATTGGCTGTATTAATATCAGACAAAATAGGCTTTAAGATAAGAAATATTCCTAGAGATAAGTATAAAAAGTAATCCTACAACTCAGTAATAAGAAGACAAATTATCTGATTTAAAAATGGGTGGCTGGGCACGGTGACTCACACCTGTAATCTCAGCACTTTGGGAGGCCAAGGTGGGCAGCTGACCTGAGGTCAGTAGTTTGAGACCAGCCTGGACAACATGGTGAAATCCCATCTCTACTAAAAATACAAAAATTAGCTGGGCGTCCTTGTGGGTGCCAGTAATCCCAGCTACTTGGGAAGCTGAGGCAGGAGAATTGCTTGAACCCGGGAGGCAGAGGTTACAGTGAACCAAGATTATACCACTGCACTCCAGCTTGGGCGACAGAGCAAGACTCCATTTCAAAAATAAATAAATACATAAAATAAAATAAAATGGTCAAAAAATTTGAGTAGACATTTCACCAGAGGAGAGATGAAGAGACAAAGAATTGATGAGTAAATGAAAAGATGCTGAACATCTTTAGTCATTTGGTATATGCATATTAAAACGAAAACGGATATGCTACTCACATCTGTAGTCCTAGCACATTGGGAGGTCAAGGCAGGCGGATTACTTGAGCCCAGCTGTTTGAGACCAGCGTGGGCAACATAGCGAGACATGTCCCTACAAAACACACATGCACACACAAATTAGTCGGGCATGGTGGCACGTGCTCTGGGGTCCCAGCTCCTCGGGAGGCTGAGCTGGGAGGATGGATTAAGTCCAGGAGGGTGAGGCTGCAGTGAGCCATGATCCTGCCACTGCGCTTCACTAAAAAAAAGAAAATACACTGCTGATGGGAATCTAAAATGGTGCAACTACTTTGAAAAGAGTTTGGCACCTACTAAAATTTAAACTCTAACTATGACCCAGCAATTCCTCTCCTAGATATCTACCCAAGAGAGATAAAAATATATGTCCACACAAAGACTTGTCCATGAAATGTTCATAGCACGATTGTTCATTAATAGCTAAAATGTGATAATAATGCAATGTCCATCAAGTGGTGAGTGCATAAAGAAAATATCCACATAATGGAATGCCATTCAGCAATTTAAAAAGGACATGCTACAACATGGCTGAACTTCAAAAACACGTTGCTGAGTGAAAGAAGCTATCACAAAAGACGACATATTGTGTGATTCCATTTTTATAAAATTTCCAAAAAGAGCCAAATCTATAGACAGTGAAAGCAGATCAATAGTTGCCTGGGGCTGGAGGTGGGAGCAGGGATTGACTACAAATGGGAACAAGTAAACTTTTTGAGATGATGAAAATGTTCTAAAGCTGGATTGTGATTTATAGAGTTACTAAAGATTATTGAATTATACATTTACAAAGGATGCTCTTCATGATAGGTAAATTACAACTCAATAAAGCTATTTAAAAATTAATCACTTTCAATTGCTATACAAAATTATGGAGGCGAGCATTAATTATGGAACAACAAAATGCAAGGAAATGGATATTTGTGTAGAAAAAAGAAGTCCAAAGAGGAATACTGAGAGAAACGAAAAAGATGCTGCTCACGCCTGTAATCCCAGCACCATGGGAGGCCAAGGTGGATGGATCACTTGAGGCCAGGAGTTCAAGAACAGCCAGCCAACATGGTGAAATCCCATCTCTACTGAAAATACAAAAATTAGCGAGGCATGGTGGCACACAGCTGTAGTACCAGCTACTCAGGAGGCTGAAGTGGAAGAATCACTTTAACCCAGGAGGCAGAGGTTGCAGTGAGCTAAGATCATGCCACTGCACTCCAGCCTGGGCAACAGAGTGAGACTCTGTCTCAAAAATAATAATGATAAAAAAGATGTCAGTCTTACACTACCAGAAGAAATAAAAATGATAATGTTTGTATGACTAAATTGTTTTCACAGAGGACTGGACACTCATTCTAAATAAATGGATCTAATAATGCTAATGTTCATCATGATTTAGCAAATTTCTGATTTTTGCAGAAGTGAAACCCTTTTATTTGAACTAAATGTAACATATATACTTGATAAATTTTCTGGTAAATATATTTTAATGGATTTTTTTTGACTGAGGAGACATTTGAAAGTTACTTGAATAAGTTCCAATGAATAAATACATGGACAGAATTTTAATCTCTGGAATTTGTGAGATGGGATTTTTACGAATCTTTGACAAATTTGTCCTAGGCTTAAGACTCTTCCTAAGTATTTGTGTGTATGTTGCTTCGTGTGAAAGAATCTTTTTAGATTTGAAATTAATAAAAGAGTTTTCCAATCAACTCTGAGTGAAGATAGAAAAACATGTGTTATAGCTTTTTAAGAATTTGTCTAGCAGATTTTCCATTTTTTACTAGAAAATCCTCCACAAAAAGGAAAAGAAAAATCTGTCTATACTGTCTATTGAACATAAGGATGCAAAAAAGATAAATTTAGACACAGTCATTGACAAATTTGCAGAAGTTAAGGCTCAAAAATAATAACTGTAATATTAATTACCATGACGGAACAAAATGAGTATAAGGTTTTTTCCTTTTTTAAAAAAAAAACACATTAATGTAATTAAAATTATTCATTAACTACTCTTTTCCTTTTTGTATTAATATTCATTTATATTGGCATTTATTTATTTATTTATATAGACAAAAGTTCTTACTCTCTGCTTTTAATTTCCAGGACTTACTATTACTATTATTTTTTTTTTTTTGAGATGGAGTTTTGCTCTTGTCGCCCAGGCTGGAGTGCAATGGCATGATCTCGGCTCACTGCAGCCTCCGCCTCCAGGGTTCAAGCGATTCTCCTGTTTCTGCCTCCCGGGTAGCTGGGATTATAGGCACCCGCCAGGACACCCAGCTAATTTTTGTATTTTTAGTAGAGACAGGGTTTCATCATGTTGGCCAGGTTGGTCTTGAATCCCTGACCTCAGGTGATCCACCTGCCTTGGCCTCCCAAAGTGCTGAGATTACAGGTATGACCACCACGCCCAGCCTATTATTATTATTGTTATTATTCATTTTATTTATGATTTTACTGGAAATGATTTTGTCATATGAAAAAGAGGGACAGTAAAAAAATTATCCATTCCAGGTGGCAAATAAGCTACGTACTCACTTGGGTAAAAGGGAATGAAGAAATTCCTACACTTATGTATGTATTCACTCATTCAAGGAGTATTTACTAAGCAAGTGTAATTCACCAGGAAATATTCCAGGTACTGGGGATATAGGAAATCCTATCCTGTCCCTCTTTTTCATATGACAAAATCACTTCCAGTAAAATCATGAAATAAAATGAATAATAATAATAGGCTGGGCGTGGTGGCTCATACCTGTAATCCCATGTGTTTACATTCTAGTGATTCACTCAGGAATCCTGTATGGAGCTCTCCCATTCCATACAAGTGCAGTGGTGTGTTGGAGCTGGCTTGCATTGGCTTGTGAGAGCCAGGTGTGTGCATCTCTTTCCAACTCCCTATTCAGTGATGTTACGCTAGTAACTTCAAATTGGCCATGGTGGGAATATTTACACCACGGAAATAGGCAAAAGCTATAAATCAAGGCTTTTGTTTTAGAGTCAGTTGCTAAATATGTACCAGCCTATCACTATAAGTCACCCAGTCAGAGAGTTCTTCCCTGATTAATCAATTTATAGAAGCCTGCCCCAGTTATTCTGTCACATGCCTCTGTATTATTTGCTTTATAGCATTTATTACCACTGGAAATGCCCTTGTTCCATTGATTTATTCCACTGGTATTTAATGAGTGCCTATTATATGCCAGGAACTGTTAAAGTACTTGAGATCTAACAAAACGGAGATCTCTACCCTTGTGGGGCTTACATTCTAGCAGGGGCAGATGGATTTTTTTTTTTAAATGAGCACAATAAGTAAATTATTCAGGGTGTTAGAAGGTGATAAGTCCTGTGAGGAGTGGAGAAAAAGTAGAGGAGGGGCAAGAAGGATCTGAGTTAGGGACATGAGTGATGATTCAAAACAGAGAAGTCAGGGTGGGTCTCATTGAGAAGGTTATATGGAAATGCAGACCAGAACGAGGTAAGGGAATTATCTGTACAAACAGTATTCCAGACAGAGGCAAAAGTCAGTGCCCAGAGCCCACACTGTTCTGGCCTGGCAAGTTCAAGGCACAACAAGGCCAAAGTGGCTGAAGTGGAGTGAGCTGAGGCAAGTGGCTGGAGAGATGAGGTCAGATCATGTGAGGCTTTGTAGGTGATTAAAAGACCAATGTGTTTGGACGGTATCTGGGCTCTCTACCCCTTTAGGCTGGTCCGAATGAACTCTATTTAATTTCTGTAGTTTAACATTCAATCGTTATATCTGGTATTTTTCTCTTTTTTCAGAAGTATCTTGCATGTTCATGGACACTTACTCTTTCATATAAACTTTAGGATCTATTAATCCAGTTACAACAAAAAATCCTTGCATTGGCTTGTGAGAGCCAGGTGTGTGCATCTCTTTCCAACTCCCTATTCAGTGATGTTACGCTAGTAACTTCGAATTGGCCATGGTGGGAATATTTACACCACGTTTGTTTGTATTGGAATGAATTTAATTTGTAGGTTTATTTTGGGAGAGAGGTGATACCTCTATAACTGCAAGTATTCCCATCAGTATCTCTCCATTTATTCTTTTATTTATATTCTTTTTATATATTTAAAAACATTTTGTATTGTCCTCTATGAAGATCTAGTACATCCTTTGTGAGATATATTCCTGGATGCCTTAGAGTTGTTATCAACCCTGGGAATGGTATCTTTTATGCCTAATACTCTCTTATTAGTTTAAATAGCTTTTCTCTATGTTCTCTTGGATTTTCTCATTGGCTGTAATATCACCTGCAAATATGGATAGTGTTCTCTTTTTCTATGCTAGCCCATCTTGTTTATTTCTCTTATTACACTGGCTAGGAGCTCCAGCATAATAGTGAATAGTAGTGCTGATAGCAATCTTGTTCCTGACTTAATGGAAATGCTTCCAAACTTTCAAGCATAAAGTTTATGTTTGGGGTAGATACGCTTTAACAGGTTGAAAAAATTCCCTTCTATTCCTAATTTGTTAAGGGTTTGTTTTTTTTAAATTATGAATCCACATTTAGTTATGTTGAATGTTTTTTTTCTTGCATTTTTGAGAGGATTGTATGATTTTTTCCCTTTATCAGTTAATTGGCAAATCACAGGGAAAGATTTCCTAATATTAAATTATGCTTCTGTGAGTAAAGGGGAAATTAATATCAGGCTGGGGCTGATGCAAGCCTGCCTGACACTGACCTTGGTCCACAATACTGTTTCCTTGGAAACTGCAGAGTTAACATAAACAGGCGATGTTGCGTATGCTGACTACACAATTGTGTGGAACTGCGCATGGGTCTGGAGGCATTGTCAGTGAGCGTACAGTTGCTTATGCAACTGGGAATGGTAGGAAATATTGGTGGGAAATAGAGGCTTCAGGTTATTTATTTATTTATTTATTTAAAGAGGGCCTTGCCTGAGACCCAGGCTGGTCTCAGACTAGGCACAAGAGATCCTCCTGCCTCAGCCTCCCAAAGTGCTGGGATTACAGGTGTAAGCCACTGCGCCTGGCTAAGGCTTTAGGTTCTATGAGTCAAAGTGATCGCTGCACACCTTGGCTCGCCCATGGCAGCTGTAAGTGCCCTGTGGATGAATGACAACGGGACATGTGTACTTGGGTAGCTGCTGGGCCACCTGGTGAGATGAAGATGCAGCATCTGCCATATCTTCTGCCTTGTATTCTAGGTTACAATTTATTTCTGTCTCATGAGTCTTGCTGTCAACTTGAACCTATAATCACAGCTGTAGTCTGCACCTTCTTTCAGAGATTATACTTAGCATAATTATGGGGCAGTATTTTAATTTTACCTCTAGGGGGCAGTCGTGGATCATAAATTGGTATACTGTTTAAAAAACCATCTAGAATAAATTAAACTGAGTGCCCTTTTAGGTTATGTACTTTTCCCCCCCCTATTTTACAGATGAAGGAACTGAGCCTTAGGACATCTAAATAATTTGCTTAGTTCACATAACTTGCAAATAGCAAAAAGCAGATCTGGGATTTTTTTTTTTAGATGAAAAATGATACTTTATTATAACTTTTAAAATTGCAGAACGTCAGGCTGAATATCATTAGACACGTACACAAAACCACTCATCTCTAAAGTCATCTTCTACACCCTCTCAAAATTTGGCCAATGAATTATGCCTCAGGGAATTTTCCAGTTCAATCCCATACACCAACATGGAATAAATGGAAACACTAGCCCTTTGGTTTTGCCCACAGTTCCAAAGTGATATTACAGGTGGAACATCTGGTGCAGGAGGTCATTCTTGCTGCTGTGGGTGTGAGTAAAATGTCCATCTGTATGCCCCGGTCCTGCAGGCTTTGTTCTCTTTCTCCTTGTTTTGTCTCCTTCTGCAGGGGTTGCCTTATATACTACAATCAAAAGACATCTTCTGCTCAGAATCACAACAGATAGTGAGTGGTTCAAGTGAGAAGTAATGTTATATAGTAAGTTACTGAATCTACAATGAGAAATTGAACTCTGGGGCTACAACTCAAATATCATTTCAAGGTAAAATCATTTCTTGGCTGGCTAGTGAAACGCTTATTTCCTTCTAAAATCATAATTGCAATATGGACTTTTGCTTCATGCTGCATCCCAAGGCACAAATCAGGTAACCTACATCTCCCAAATGATCAATGGAGCACTCCATCCTATTTTACCCTCAATGCTAAGAAATTACTCTAGAGCCCAGAAGTTGTTGTATAGGTGACTTGGGTTACTTGGTGCTCAGGCAACAACCACCACAGGCCCCACCTTGATGAATACCATCAATTTCTTTAAATATGATGATACTAAGATGGAAGAGGCCCCTGCTCAGAGGAAGCAAGGATGTAAAAGCTGGGACAGACTGCGCTGAGGGTCACTACACTAACAGACCCAGATGACATGATGGAACGTGAATACTGAAGCCAACAATCTTCTGAAAATCTCTTCTTCAAAACCCATACATCTTTTTTTCTAATCAGGAAATCAGGGACAGGGAAACATTAGCATAATTATCCACCAACATGTTCTTCTTAACAAAAGTGAAGATTATTTTAAGAATATGAAAAGTGTTTCAAGACATCTGTTTTCAGGGATAGACCACAGCAACAGAAGTACTTTTCAGTGTTGGTTCATTTTAAAGTCCATCTCAAGAACAAGGGCAGCCAGCTTTCACAAGGTACCAAAACATGCTCTGGCAAAAACATTTCTGCTTTAAGTTGTATGCTGTCAAGTTCAACTATTTTATACATATCTGATCCTTTTCTGACAGTAAAAAAGGTACAATTTGTTTAAAACTCCAAAATCAATAATTTCTGGGTAGGATGAAGGTAGAATTTTGGTTGTATTTCACACTTCAGAACACAGATGAAACCAAAAGGTCTGCAATTGTCTCTACATTCACATCTTTCAAAGGTCCTGTTCTCCTTTTACATGGATTCATCTGAATCATTGCCATCCTGATTTGAAGACATATTTTTAACTTTCATTAGTGGTAAATAGCTCCTAAGTTCAACCATTTCCCTCTTCTTCATTTCTTCTTTTACTCTCCTTTTCATTTCCTGAATTTGGGCTTTTTTCTCACTCCTCTCTTCACGATCTCTGCATTCTTTCTCTGCTGCTGGGTCTGGGAACCACTCCACTTCGGTCTTTTCTAATTGGTTCAGGATCTCATTTACTTTCTTCTCTCCTATCACAATTTTTACGTCCTTCTGCCTGTGAAAACCTATCTGCCCCACATCCAGGTCAGCTGTTTTCTTCAGGTTAGACCGTGGCGTATATACCACATTAACATGGTTCATGTGGCAGCCTTGAATGATACTGGCCTTCACAAGGTGGGCACAGTCCATCAGCACTTCCTTTGGAATGTCTTCTATATTATCTCCCAGATACCCAGATATCTTCAGGCCAGTCATGCTTGATCAGATCTTCATTTTCGTATTTATTCTTTCCCATGTAAATAGCGTAGGGAAATGAATTAACGCTGCTGCTAGTGAAGTAGAACACCATGGTCTTGGTGGTGATGCGGTGACTCCACCACCCAGCAGCAGCGCTCAATTCACCCAGATCTGGGATTTTAACCTACATCTACTTGCCACTAAAGTATATGCTCTTAATACACACAGAGGAACACCTCCCTTTTCTCTTCTTCCCTCCTTTCCCCTCTCAATCTCTTTTTCCCCTCGAAGCAGTCCAGCAAAGTGGTTAAATGTACTAATTCTGAAGTCAACCTGCTCGACTAGGAAGGATTGGCCCATATGGGTACCTAAAGGTTAGAATGGCAGCAAGAAATTGACTCACATGAAAAATAAATTACCTACCACACCTACCAAAGTCTGGCTCTATGACTTACCAGCTGTGTGCCCATGGGAAGGTTACTTAATTCCTCTGTGGCACAGGTCCACCTGTCAAAGTGAGATGATAAAGGATATTCTTGCTAAGCCTTGAGCATGTGTAGATAAACTTACACCCTGCTTGGCTCTGAGCCTGGATGAGTAATAAAATGCAAAAATCAATCAGTTAGGGTCCCAGAAGAAGAAAGCAAAGCAAATGCTTCTGGGAAAATTGATCAGAATCAGAAAAAAACCCATAACAAACAAACAGACAAAAACAAACCCCTAACCTGATGAGGAACTTTTTGTGTTTGTGATTTGTGCTTCAACTGTTCACTTGGATTCAATTTCGTGGATTTACTGGGTCCATAAAGTTTCCAAAAAGCACAAATGGAACTGGGGCTCAGTTCCATTACAGCCAAACAATCCTGAGAGGACAAGCTAAAGACTTATTTAAACCATTTAAACCAATCACCTCTCCTTATGAAACTGTGTGACTTTTGCCCTTATAAGCCCACCCTTGTCTTTGGACTGGGTGTCAGTCTTCATGAGACCTGCTCTTCCTTGTATATTACTCACCTAAGAGTAAACCTTTAATGCTTATATGAAAGAGTAGTCAACATCACTGATTATCAGAAAAATGCAAATCAAAACTACAATGAGATATCCTCTCTCTCCAGTTAATTAAAATGGCTTTTATCCGAAAGTCAGGCAATAACGAATCCTGGTGAGGATGTGGAGAAATGGGGAACCCTCCTACGCTGTTGGTGGGAATGTAAATTAGCACAACCACTATGGAGAACAGCTTGGAGGTTCCTCAAAAATCTAAATAGAGCCACCACATGACCCAGCAATCCCACTGATGGGAATATACCCAAAAGAAAGGAAATCAGTATTTCAAAGAGGTATCTGCACTCCCATGTTTATTGTAGCACTATTCATAATAGCCAAGATTTGGAAACAACTTCTGTGTCCATCAACAGACAAACGGATAAAAAAATGTGGAACATATACACAATTGAGTACTATTTAGCCATGAAAAAGAATGAGATTCTGTCATTTACAACAACACGGATGGAACTGGAGGTTATTATGTTAGTGACATAAGCCAGGCACAGAAAGACAAACTTCACATGTTCTCACTCATTTGTGGGAACTAAAATTAAAACAATCAAACCCATGGTGATAGAGAGTAGAAGGATGATTAGCAGAGGCTGCAAAAGGTAGTGGGGAGGGTAGGGAGAGGAAATGGGGAAGCTTCTTGGGTACAAAAGTAGTTAGAAAGAATGAATAAGATCTAGTATTTGATAGCACAACAGGGGGACTATAGTCAATAATACTTTAATTGTACATTTAAAAATAACTAAAAGAGTATAATTAGGCTGGGTGCAGTGGCTCACGCCTGTAATCCCAGCACTTTGGGAGGCCAAGGCGGGTGGATCACCTGAGGTCAGGAGTTTGAGATCAGTCTAGCCAACATGGAGAAACCCTGTCTCTACTAAAAATACAAAAAAAATTATCCAGGCGTGGTGGCGCGTGCCTGTAGTGCCAGCTACTCAGGAGGCTGAGGTAGGAGAATAGCTTGAACCTGGGAGGCAGAGGTTGCAGTGAGCCTAGAACACGCCATTGCACTCCAGCCTGGGTGACAAGAGTGAAACTCCATCTCAAAAAACAAGCAAAAAAAAAGTATAACTGGATTGTTTGTAACACAAATGATAAATGCTTGACCCCATTTACCGTGATGTAATTATTACACATTGCACACCTGTATCAAAATATCTCATGTACCCCATAAATATATACATCTACTATGTACCCACAAACATATAAAATAAAATAAAATCCTGTCAAAAAAAGAGGAAACTCTCAATGCTTTAGCTAATTGTCCTGAGTTATTCTTTAACATTTGATCTGAAGACCCAATGCTGCATGGCCTAACTTTGTATTGGATCAGGCTTCCTCTGCCTTACCTAGCAGTACAGTCAGTTTAATGCTCATTACAAATCAGTATTTATTTTGTCTTTTATTAGGGAAAATAGTTCCTATCTCATAAGATTACTTCGATGATGAAATGAGATGACACATGTAGAACAAAGCCTGAGGTGGCAAGAACTCATTAAATGTTACTGTCATTAATTCAACAAACATTGTTTATAGCATCTATTATATCAGACACAATTCTCCATCCAAAGGATACTAAGGTGTTTGTATCAGGAAGGGTCTAATCAGAAGACAGAAACCACAGAAGTTATTTGAGCAGAGAAAATTTAATATAAAGAATCATTATCGGCCCGGTGCAGTGGCTCACGCCTGTAATCCCAGCACTTTGGTAGGCCAAGGCAGGCGGATCACAAGGTCAGGAGTTCGGGACCAGCCTGGCCAATATGGTGAAACCCTGTCTCTACTTAAAAATACAAAAATTTAGCCAGGCGTGGTGGCGCACACCTGTAATACCAGCTACTCAGGGGGCTGAGGCACGAGAACTGCTTGAACCCAGGAGGCGGAGGTTGCAGTGAGCCGAGATCACATCACTGTTACTTTAGCTTGGGCTACAGAGCGAGACTCCGTCTCAAAACAAACAAACAAACAAACAAACAAACAAGCTTAGCCGAGGCCCTGCAGAGCTGCACCTCAGATCTCTGAGGAAGAGGTGCCATCCAGCATTGCTGGAGTTTCTGAATGAAGCACAATAAGGCTGCTCTGCAAATGTTGGGAAAATTGCAAACTGGATTCAACAACCTCCACAGGAAGGAACTGCAGCTGATGCAAGGCAAGCGAGCCCCAAAGTGGAGCTTAGCCCGGGAGGGTTCTTGGCTTTGCCCAGGAAAGAATTCAAGGGTAAGCCAGAGGTAGAAGAAAACAGCTTTACTGAAGAAGCATTGTTATGGCTCTAGTGGTGTTACAGTATTACAATTCTGTGACTGCTCCTGAGCAACATTACCCTGGAGGTGGAGAGTAGCAGCTCAGCACAGTTTTGCAGTCATATTTATACCCACTTTTAATTGCATGCAGATCAAGGGGCAGTTTGCACAGAAATTTCTAGGGAAGGCATAGTAATTTTGGGTCACTGGGTCATTGCCATGGAAAGAGGTGGTAACTCCTTGGTGCTGCCATGACAATGATAAATTGACATGGTACATGGTGAGCCTATTTGATTGGAAATTGGCTTCCACCCCTACCCTGTTTTAGCTAGTCTTCAATCTGGTCCAGTGTCTGAGCCCCACCTCTGGAGTTGAGTCCTGCCTCCTACTTCACTGTGGCCCAGGTGAGGAAGTGTTGCTAGGTGATGCTCACAAGTTCAGGAAGACCAAAGAAAGAAACCAGTTCCTTCCTCCTTCAGCCTTGCAGCCTCCCTCTTGTACCACCCATCAACAGAGCCTAATAGAAAGCCTGCTTTTGGCAATGCAGAAATACAGTTTGCAGAGTCCCTGCCCCCGCATCATGGTGCAGAGTATAGAAGGATGGGTTGAAGCAATAGACAAAAGCTTAATATCCAGCACAGTCCATTGGTTCAGCCATTCAAGATCCATGTGCACATATTTTTACATCTTTCTCCATATATGTCAACTTTTCAAGGCAATAAAAACAACTACCGTTCTGCCTAATAAGATACAACTACCTTTCATATAAACAAATCCTCTCCCCAAAAATGAAGAGATGAAAAGTTGCAATAATCACTGTATCCATTTTTGGGAGACATTCATATCATCCACTTCTAAGACATGTTAATTACTTCTCAAATTTAGTCATAGTCCCAACTGAATATTCAGTTGAGCTTGTCATTTCTTTCTATAAGCACTCTAGCACATTCAAAAAATCCATCCCACATCCCAAATAGTTCTTGCAGTCATCATCACCACCATAATGACCAAGTGAAACAGCCACCTTGTCCCCCAAGGCACTTGTAATAGGCACTTCATCACAATCAACCACAGGCAATTATGTGATTAATCATAATGTCACTGTATGCCATGGATTGCTAGCATGCCATTTTCCATTGCCAGTGGAGCTCCACACTGAGTTCAAGCCCAAGAACACGTTAAAGTAATACCACGGCAGGGTGCCGTGGCTCACGCCTGTAATCCCAGCACTTCGGGAGGCTGAGGTGGGAGGATCAGCTGAGGTCAGGAGTTCGAGACCAGCCTGGCCAACATGGAGAAACCCCTCTCTACCTTAGCCAGGCGTGGTGGTGGCACATGCCTGTAATCCCAACTGCTTGGGAGGCTGAGGCAGGAGAATCGCTTGAACCTGGGAGGTGGAGGTTGCAGTGAGCTGAGATCACACCATTGCACTCCAGCCTGGGCAACAGAGCAAGACTCCATCTCAAAAAAAAAAAAAAAAAGCATATCACCACCGCCCATGCAAATCACACACACACACACACACACACACACACACACACAGAGACACACATTTTTGAGGAATTATTTCTTGGGACCACTCCAGAGACCAATTTCTCAAGCAGCTATGGTCCAATGAGGAGACAGAATACCACCAGTAATGGGAACAAAGAGAATTGAATATAAATAATTGCTAGCTAGATATAAAGTTGTGAATGAAGTCACTAAAAGAGAAAAAAAGAAAAAAGAAAACCACCGAGTTTGAGACCAGCCTGCACAACATAGTGAGACCCTGTCTCTACAAAAAAACAAATAAACAAAAAAAAGTGGTGGTGGATGCCTGTAGTCCCAGCTACTCAGGGTACTGTGGCACAAAGATTGCTTGACCCAGGAAACTGAGGCTGCATTGAGCTGTTTTCATGCCACTGCACTCCAGCCTTGTCAACAAAGCAAGGCCCCGTCTCTCAAGTAACAACACACCAACATATTATAGAGGAGTAACTACCACTCCTAAGACTGAGGGAACTGGGAGAAGAGGTTTGAATTATTAAAATTTGTAAGTTTAGAAGAAGGGGACTCCAGAGCTGAAACTCATCTCTGAGGATGGGTGACTGCTGCTTGGATGATACTGGTGCCTTTGAACCTGGAAGAGGGTTCCATGGGGCTGAGAGCCAGGCCTCTTGGGGACAGGACACTGTCTGGCTGGTGCTGGTGTGTCTGAGAAGACCACATTGGGGCTGACTCTGCAAGCGGTGGGAAATTGCAGAGTCAATTCTGGAGAGAATTGCAGAGCAACTGGTCTCAGCTGCTGCTTCAGGAAGGCACTGCTGCTACCAGGGAGTAGAATAGAAGCTTTGCTGGAGTGATGCTCGCTGAAAATGCAGGCCATCAGACAGCCCACAGAAAATTCACAGGGAACCAAAAGAAGAAATTAGTTTCTTCTTCCATCCCCGTCATTGCATGCACTCTTTCCCTGTGTATTAATCATGTCTTTTTATTTCCTTTTATTCGATGTTTTGACAACTTGGGGCCTCACTGACCCTTCAGGGACTGTCTCTCCCTCCCTAACTAATTCCTGAAGATAGTAAACAGCTTCCCCTAGAGCATGCCTTTCTTATGCAAAGTAACCCATCCAGAGCCCATAAACACAACCATCTACTCTAACCAGGCCTCTCCTAAGTTGAGGTCACTATCCGCCTGCCCTAGTGATCCCAGGCCCCGGTACCAGACACCTAAGGACAGCTCCTTAGGAGCCTGTTGAAATTATTCGAACAAGCCAATTCTAAGCCTACTTACCCTACCTTGGCCATTCTTTCCAATGAAAATCACAATAAAAACTCTTGCCTACATTTTCCCCTTGTTCCTTCTGCCTCCTGACCGATCTCGGGGTTTCTCTGTGCCCCCACCCCGACATCCATGGTGTCCCATGTCTCCCATTTCTAGGGAACTGTGAGTAAACCTCTTCATTCATGACATTCCCTTCCAAGTGTGCTTGTCTTACAATATCTGATTAAAACAAATGCAAATCTGGGTTCCATTAAAACACCCTGGAGCATCCCCTATTGACAAAGCCTAACAGCCAGCAAAGCAGAAATGTGGTTTTCAGAGTCCCAACCCAGCTTCACAAAGCAGGTCATAGAAAGGAGGGTTTGGAGCAGAGAGATGACAGCTTAATCACCAGCGCAGTGTGCAAGTTAGATAAGGTCCTGACTATTAAATGGGTTATAGTCCAGGGCAAAATTATTCATGACTAGAACATACCAGAGTAGAAACCTGCACCTTTGAGGCATGACTCAACTGAGACACCACACAAAGAAGCCCAGCAGAGGAGGACTGGGAATGCTGGGGCTAGAGGAGGGCTTGCCATGGAAAAGGGGTCTATCAGAAGCGACTGCACTAAGGCAATATCCAGCAAATTCCAAAGGAGGAGAGGGACAAGCTACGCAGATATCTGGGAATCACTCTCTGAGATAGGACCACGCCTGCCTTCAAGGAATGGCAAAGGGGCCATGTGATGTTAATTTTATGTTAATTTGGTCAGGCTGTGGTGCCCAGTTGTTTGGACAAACAATAGTCTAGCAGTCTAGCTGTCTAGCTGTTGCTATGAAGGTAATTATTTGCATGTGATCAACATTTTTTTTTCTTTAAGAGAAGGTCTTGCTGTGTTGCCCAGGCTGGAGTGCAGTGGCACAATCATGACTCACTGTAACCTCAAAGTCTGGGGCTCAAGTGATCCTCCCATCTTGAGCTGGGATTACAGGTGTGAGCTGCTGCGTCTGGCCTGTCATCAGCATTTAAACTCGTAAACTTTTAGTAAAGCAGACTCCCCTCTATAAAATGGTTGGGCCAATCAGTTGAACTTGGGGCCTTACCCTGCACAAACTCTCTCACTTGCTAACTAATTCCTAGAGATCACAAACAGCTTCCTAGAGCACATCTTTCTTATGCAAAGTAAGCCATTCAAAACCCATAACCATCTACTCAATTGGTCTCTCCCAAGCTGAGGTCAGGTCACTAACCACCTGCCCTAATCACCCTAGGATACCAGACACTTAAGGACAGCTCCACTGGAGCCTGTTTAAATTATTTGAACTAGCCAATTAAAAATAAATACTGAGGGGCCGGGAGCAGTGGCTCATGCCTGTAATCCTAGCACTTTGGGAGGCTGAGGCAGGTGGATAGCTTGAGCTCAGGACTTCGAGACCAGCCTGGGCTACGTGAGGAAACCCCGACTCTACTAAAAATACAAAAATTAGCCAGGCGTGGTGGCTCATGCCTGTAGTCCCAGCTACTGGAGAGGCTGAGACGAGAGGATTGCTTGAACACAGGAGGTCGAGGCTACAGTGAGCTGTGATGACACTACTGCACTCCAGCCTGGGCGGCAGACTGAGACCCTTTCTCAAAAATAAAATAAAGACTGAGGTATGCCGAGGAAGAAGGATTGCTGTCTCCAGACTGCAACATCGAAATTCTGCTTGAGTTTCCAGGCTTCCCACTCGAGAATGCAGCATCAACTGTTCCTGAATTTCCAGGCTGCCAACTTACCCTGTGGATTTCAGACTTGCCTGTTCCCACATCGCGCAAGCCAATTCCTTAAAATAAATCTCTCGGCCGGGTGCAGTGGCTCACGCCTGTAACCCCAGCACTTTGAGAGGCCAAAGCAGGTAGATCACCAGGTCAGGAGTTCAGGACCAGCCTGGCCAATATGGTGAAACCCTGTCTCTATTTAAAAAATACAAAAATTAGCCGTGTGTGGTGGCGTGCACCTGTAATCCCAGCTATTCGGGAGGTTGAGGCAGGAGAATATCTTGAACACAGGAGGCGGAGGTTGCAGTGAGCCAAGATGGCACCACTGTACTCCAGCCTGGGCTACAGAGCAAGACTCCATCTCAAAAATAAATAAATAAATAAATATAATAAAAAATAAAATAAATAAAACAAATATCTCTCTCTTTAATGCATCCCATTGGTTCTGTTTCTCAAGAGTGCTCTAATACAGGCCAGGGCCACAGAAGGGAGAGAAGGATGGGGTGAGGACAATAAATGGGGCCAGAGGTGAGGTGGGGTGGGGAGCCAGTGGTGGGCCTAGAGCCACTGGAAGGTTTAATTGACTCATAGTTCCACAGGGCTGGGGAAGCCTCAGGAAACTTACAATCATGGTGGAAGAGGAAGCAAACATGTCCTTCTTCACATGGAGGCAGCAAGAAGTCCAGAGCGAGGTGGCCCCTTATAAAACTATCAGATCTCGTGAGACTCACTCACTATCACAAGAACAGCATGGAGGTAACCGCCCCCATGATTCAATTACCTCCCATTGGGTCCCTCCCACGGCACATAGGGGTTATGGAAACTATAGTTCAAGACAAGATTTGAGTGGGGACACAGTCAAACCATATCACACATTTTAGGTAATAGGAGTTACAGGGCCAACCCCTGCTATAGTGACTATAAAAAGGGCTTAGGTAACAGTTGTCATGGTGAGAATCACCATGGATGTTTCCCGCTCCAGATCACACACCAGGTGAAAATCTCTGGTCATGTGTAACTTCAGTAAATAGCCAGGTAATGTTGACTGCCCTGATAAATGGTTATTAGAGTAATCAACATTAGCTGCTGTAACAAACAACTCCAAAAATGGCTTAACTTCATAGAAAGTTGTTTCTCATTCATGTCACAACCTGAGGCAGGTTGGTGGGGGTTTTAGTCTACACAGTCATTCAGAGACCCAGACTTCTTCCACCTTAGGATTTTGCCTTCCTATCTATTGTTGAAGTCCTCTCCACTCAGCTGATAAATGGAGGGGAGAAAGTATCATGCATGGGAGGCTTGTATGAGCCAGGCCTGGAAGAGACACACATCACTTTCATTGATATTCCATTGGCCAGAACTCAGTTACATTCCATACCTCGACAGCACCAGCTGAGGTCCCCACCAACAGCCAGTGTCAGACACCTAATGATGTGTGTGACAATGTCCACAGATGATTTTAGCCCTCAGCTGTCAAATTTTCCCAGCTGAGGCCCTGGGCTTTGGGGAGCGAAGATAATCCACCTATGTCCTAAACAAATCCCCACAATTGTATAAGGACTAATCTCTATAATAAATTCCCTTTTCTGTGTTTCTGCTTGTCTGATTTAATCCTGACTGATACAAATCATGAGCTTTAACAGAACGTAATTGCCATTCTGAATGGTTTAAGTGACACACAAGTTGAGTAACTCTCAACTTTTAATCACATTTGGGCGTCTTTTCATCCCACATTTACTTCACTAGCACTTAGCATCTAACTCATAATTTTTGTTGAAATAATAAATCTGTTTTCCTTCTAGAAAGACAAGTTATTTGGTTTGTTTTGAATGAATTATCTATAGCATCAAAGTCATTTCCAGGCTGTGGTGACTTTTACATAGTATTGATTTTCCTTATTAATATATTCTTAAAATTTGTCCCCCAGATTCAGATTTTTATTTATTTCTTTCTTTATTTTTTGGTAGAGATAGGGCCTCATTCTCTTACCCAGGCTGGAGTGCAGTGGTGCAATCATAGCTCACCGCAGCTTTGACCTCCTGGACTCCTGTCTCAGCCTTCTGAGTAGCTATGACCACAGGTGCGCACCACTGTGCTCGGAGAATTTTTCTACTTTTCTTTGTAGAGACGGCGGTCTCCCTATTTTGCCCAGGCTGGTCTCAAATGTTCTGGCCTCAAGGGATCCTCCTGAAGTTCTGTGATGACAGGGGTGAACTACTATGCCCAGCCAAAATGTTTTTATTTATGATATTTAAAAGAAACACTTACCTGAACACCATTGTCTCTTCATCCTGGGTGTTCTTTTCACAATTTTTCTGTAAGTTCTGGATCTTTTAAGGAAACAAAACCCCACACACTTACTATAAGAATTATTTGGAACAAAAGTAATAGCGGTTTTTGCCATTAAAGGTAATGGCTATTACTTTTGCACCAACTTCATATAATGCACCAACAATAAAACCAAAGTCAAGGCTAAGTTATTTAGAAGCACTAATAAGTGAGCAATTTGAGGATAAAGATAAACTGATGATTTCTCTAAAGCACAGAGTGCCCCATAAAGAATGAGCAATATAGCGTGTGCTGTTTGCCGTGACGTGGGCGAAGTGGCAGATAGTGCAGTTAATGTTTCTGAGAAGTTGCTATTTTAGGAGGCCCATTTATCAATGTTCATGAATGTGTCCTAATGAGTTTATTTTATAACTTAGATTTGTAAATAATTAACTTTGCTATTTATTGCAGTCACTATTTACCATTTGCCAACTAGCATGTTGCTATTAATATTTTATCAACTGTCCCAATCTCCACCATGCATACCTATTTAGCAACCCTGTTTAGCACAATGCCTGTCCCTGTGGGCAGCAGAGCGCAGGCAGAATTGGATTATTTAATTAGAGGTCTCTTCCCACCTACAAATTCTCCTTTCAGAATACAAATTATAAAAGTATTTTGTTTGTTCTTTTTAAACAGGAAAAACATTTCCATTACAGAGTCAAACCCTGCGTCCTCATCCTTTCCATGTTTATTTTATCCTGGGGGCCTTTTATTTCCCATCCAATGCTCCTCACACCACATCCCACAGGTATCACCCAACCTCATTAACTACCTTGCTTTGACTTCTCCTTTAGCCTCCAGTTTCCCTGAAACTAAATCACAGGGAAAGCAAAACCCCACACACTTACTCTAAGTATTACAATGTACCAACAATAAAACCAACTAGTATGTTACTATTTCAATATTAAATACAAAAACACAATCAACAAAAAATACAATCACAGGTATCACAAGGTGTTTGTTGGTTGGTTGTTTGGTAGAGATAGGGTCTTGCACTGTCACCCAGGCTGGAGTGCAGTAGCACAATCACAGCTTACTGTGGGCTCAAACTGCTGGGCTCAAGCGACTGTCTCGCCTCAGCCTCCCAAGTAGCTAGGACTAATGCCTAGCCACAAAGTGAGTGTATGCCCAGCGAATCTTTGTATTTTTTTGCAGAGACAAGGTCTCTACAAAATTGAGCACCCCAAGGCATGGCCAAAATAATTTGGGTGAGGAACATTGTCAAAGAGAAATCACTATCAGCCTACCATGGCTCTATGAAGCTCTCAACAATCCTCTCCTGGGGAAGTTCTGTCTTTTTATTTGCATCTAGATCATACAAAAATGATTTCAACTCATTTAGAAATAGATTTTAAAACAAAAGAGAAAAAATAAAGTTGGGTACCTACCTCACAACATATTTCAAAATAAATTCTAGATCGATCAAAGATCTTCATATACAAAATAGGCCAGGTATGGTGGCTCACGCCTGCAATCCCAGCACTTTAGGAGGCTGAGGTGGGCAGATCACCTGAGGTCAGGAGTTCAAGACCAGCCTGGCCAACATGGTGAAACCCCGTCTCTACTAAAAATACAAAAATTAGCCAGGCATGGTGGTATGCAACTGTAGTCCCTGCTACTCAGGAGGCTGAGGCACGAGAATTGCTTGAACCTGGGAGGCAGAGGTTGCAGTGAGCTGAGATCACCCCACTACGCTCCATCCTGGGTGACAGAGTGAGGCTCTGAAGAAAAGAAGGAAGGAAGAAGGAAGGAAGGAAGGAAGGAAGGAAGGAAGGAAGGAAGGAAGGAAGGAAGGGAGGGAG
>NW_016816417.1:237929-240343 GCF_001698545.2 Rhinopithecus bieti | reverse complement strand
GAGGGAGGGAGGGAGGGAGGGAAGGTGAAGAAACTGAACATACAAAATAAAATTCTAAGAAAGAAGGAAAGATATAAACAAAGAAAGAGAAAGAGAGATCTGAATGTACAAAATAAAATTCTAAAAATACCAGAAGAAAATGTAAACATGGATGATAGATGTAAAATGAGAAGTCTCTGTATACTAAAAAAACAAAAAACAAAAAAAAAAATCCTAAACAAAGCTAAAAAGCACAAACTGAGAAAATATGATAGGCAAAAAATTATCTATAACATATAAAGATATACTAATTAATAAGAAAAATATAGCCCAATTGAAAACTGGACTAAGGGTATACAAAGGCCAGTCACAAATAAATAAGAGAGGTCAAAAATCAAATGAAAAGATATTCAACCTCAGTAATTATCAGGGGATATAAGTTAAATCAAAACAAGATATAATTTTTTATCAAATTGGCAAACTTTAAAAATAGATGGTACCCAATTTGAGCCAAGGTGTGGGAAATAACCAATTTCATATTCTGCAGTGGGCATGTTTACTGATAGCAATATTAGGAACCAACCCTACAGAAGAGATTCAGTATATGTGCTTGTTCACTAAAGCAAAGTTTCTGACAGTGAGAAATGAAAGACAATTATAAATATCCATTAATAGGGGAATGATAAAATGGATCAGGAGCAAGCCTGGGGGATATATGTGTGTTTGCAAGGGAAATAAATGGTCTGGAAAGAAGGAAAGGAAAGACTCTAAACTTAACTAGAGATGCCCTTGAGGAAGGCAGCAGGATTGTGTAGAGTGGGAAGGGAGGACTTTTACTTTTTATTCTATATTCTCTTTTATTGTTTAAATTTACTACAGTGAACATGCGTTTTGTAACTAGAAAAGAGGAAAAA
Organism: Rhinopithecus bieti; assembly: GCF_001698545.2. Lineage (NCBI taxonomy): Eukaryota > Metazoa > Chordata > Mammalia > Primates > Cercopithecidae > Rhinopithecus > Rhinopithecus bieti. Next base: position 239,450 of record NW_016816417.1, on the reverse strand, counting down.
GAAAAATTAAAATTAAAATTTAAAATCTTATCAAAATTTAAATGTAAAAGCATTAATCAAATTAAAAATATGAAACCATAGCAAAGCTGTCGTAAGACAGGCCCTCTCTGACACTACATCTTTTCTGGAGAGCAGTTTGATAGGATGGCTTATGTCAATAACCTTAAAGATGTTCCTAATACCTGGTAATATGAGTTAGCTTTGGGGAGAAGAAATGGTGGCTGGAGGACTTACTGGGAGGGGAAGTGGGGCAATGGACAGAAACCTCACTATGCACCCTTTTGTACCTTTTGAATTTTATACCATGAGAACATACTTCATGTTAAAACACTTGATGAAAAATTTATAAACAGTTCATATCCCCCAATCCAGCAGTTTCTCCTTCTACAATGTATCCTAGGAGTAAATCATAAATCTGGGCTAAGGCTTATCCACGAGGACATTCTCCATGCCATAATTTATAATAGTGGAGAACTGTTAACAATTCAAAATCCAACATGAGCAGATTGATTAAATAAACTGTGATGCATATATGAAGTGGAAAACATAGTCATTACGATAATTTTTTAAGAAAAAAATTGTAATTGTTTTAGAAAGATGGCCAAAAATAAATTGAGAGGAACAAATTGAAAATTATGTGTGTGTGTGTATGTATATATATATATTTAGATAAGCCAGCAAGAGAGATGAATACCTAGATACATAATCTGAAAGGATCCACACCACAAAGTTAACAGCATTTTGTGTCTTAGTAGTCGTGTTGTTAATGTTATTAATATTAGACAAAAACTGAGAAATTGCCCTCATAAGGCAATGTCTGTCAGATGGAAGATTTTAAAAAGTAATACAACTGAACTTAGTAAGAAATGAAAAATTAAAGGTTAAGAAGACTCTCAGGACAAAATGAGTAAAGTAAAAAAGTTCTAAGATCATTAAACTCAGAGTTTTCTTTAAGTGGCAAAATATTAAAGAAGAAACATAATAAATAAACTAGCACAACCAAGAGTTAAATATTCAAAAGACAGAAAATAAAAGTGGACAATTCTAAAGAAAAGCAATTTGAATGATAAAGTTACCAAACTAATATAAAAACTCAAGTATTTTAAAGATAAAATATTAAACATAGGCCGGGCACAGTGGCTCACACCTGTAATCCCAATACTTTGGGAGGCTGAGGCGGCCCTTGAGGTCAGGAGTTTGAGACAAACCTGGCCAACATGGTGAAACCTCGTCCCTACTAAAATAGAAAAATTAGCTGGGCATGGTGGTGTGTGCCTGCAATCCCAGCTACGCAGGAGGCTGAGGCAGGAGAACTGCTTGAACCCAGGAGGCGGAGGTTGAAGTGAGCCAAGGTCACACCACTGCACTCCAGCCTGGGCAACAAAGCGAGACTGTGTCTCAAAATAAAATAAAATAAAATAAAATAAAATAAAATAAAATAAACATAAATCCCCAACATGATTCTAAAGAGGAGAAATCTCTATAGAAAACCATTCAAGGGGCCGGGCGCGGTGGCTCAAG
>NW_016816417.1:225936-235796 GCF_001698545.2 Rhinopithecus bieti | reverse complement strand
CTCAAAAAAAAAAAAAAAAAAAAAAAAAGAAAACCATTCAAGGAACTTAATGAGCACGAAAGGTATCATAGGTGGGACTGGGAATAGAAAAAATTCCCTAACTCCAGGGGCCCAGTGCAAAATAAAAATGTGGGGGCCCTGGTTAAAGAATTATTAAGAATTTCAAAATGGCACCAGTGGAGCATTAAATCAAGTGGGGCCCTGTTTGGCTGCACAGGTTGCATGCACATGAAGGGATCTGTCCAGGGGTCTTTCTGGGCTAGAACAACTGTGGAAGTATGGAAGCCAGGAAAGCTCAGCTCTGGCTGGATGGGAAGGAAAGGGGCCAAGATCTGAAATGCTAGCCCCACCTGACTGCCCCTGCTGACCAGTTTTCCATCTTGAAAACGTGCACATGTCCTAACAGTTGGACAGGGCTGATGATGGTAAGTGTGGCAGCTAACATTTTCTGAATGTTAGTATGCCAGATATTAACTGCTTTGCATGGATAATGCTTTAAAATCATTACAATAACCCTATCCTTAAAACAATCCTCAAATCCTACAATAACCCTCATAGCCATATAAAGAAAGTACTATAATTGAACTAGTTTTAAAGATGAAATAGAAGCTCAAAGAGATTAAGCGACCTGCCCGAAGTCACATGGCTGGTGAGTATGGAGCCTGCTCTCTGTGCATCCTGGGTCCATGATCTTAACTGCTATTCTAATCTCCCAGGTCCACAACACATCAACCCCTACTGCACTCATGACCTTGAGCACCCAAAAGTTCAGGTAAAGAGACTGAATTCCCCTGGTTGGGTATAATCTCTTAATGTCCTCTTGGTTTCTAACACATGCACCTAAGGATCCCTGTCTAACCCTCAGTACCTGCAAGTCAATCAGGCCATCACTGGGTTCCAGTAGCAAATTGGGCATCTCCGGAGATCACAAATGCTGAGATGTGGATGCCCTCACCAGGATGCATCACATTCTCAGTCATGACCTGGCCCTACTCCCACCATCTGGTCATCAGGAATGGATTCCAGTTTCTGGGCTATCCCCATGTTCTGGTCTCTAGAACTTTTCATCCTCAGGAGTACCACAGACTCTCCCAGGAAGATACCCAGCTATCCTCCCTATCTAGCTTTAGAACTGCAAATCTCAGGGTACTGGAAAGAGTCCCCCCATGGTCTGAAGCATGTCTATATGCTCTCCTGGGGCTCTATCTCTGGCCCTTTTGTTCTGTGCTTTGTGAAATGAGAATAATAACAGCAAAAATATATAACAGTGTGTGTGCCAGACAATGTCCCAAGCACTTAAGATGATACATTATCGCATTTAATCTTCACAACGATCTCGTAAGGGAAGTTCTAGCCTTAACCCAGTTTTCGAAATGAGCAAACTTAGAGGGAGGAGTGACTTGCCCAAAGTCACAGTGTGAGTGAAGTGGGTGATGCAGCTGTGATAGGATTAAAGTCCCCGACTCCATCTCACTATCTCCTTGTGTGCCCTCCCTGCCCTTGCTGGGATAAAGTACCACAAGGAAGAGGCTTCTCCTCACTGCCTGGCTCCCTCACCCACCTTCCCTTCAAAGGCCTCTAGGGCCACTCAAAGGCCCCTTCAAAGTGAGCCCACAGTCCCCTCTGCTGGCAGCTGCCTCTCACCACACCTCCTGTCTCTGACCTAGCATGGCCTTTATTAGTTGAGAGGTGTTTGGCTGTGAGCCATAGAAACCAGCTCGGGCTAACTTAAGGGAAAAAATGGCGAGAGGTTGGAGAGGGAGAGCTGGCATGACATGTTAGAAGGTTCATGGGGGTATCTCAGGGGCTCCCAGAGAGGGTTGAACGGCCAAGAAATTGTCACAGAATGACAGGCCTAGAGCATCCCACAGCAAGAGATCGTAGAGCTTTCTTCCTATAACACTGCCCAGAGCAAGTGATTCCACTGTGATGATAATGAGATTTCTTTGCTTCTCCATTCAAAATTCCACACTCCCAGGAGACAACATCTGATTGGCCCAGCTTGAGCCAGGCATTTTCGGCAAGTACAGACCGAGGCTGCAGGTGTGTGTGTGTGTGTGTGTGTGTGTGTGTGTGTGTGTGTGTGTGTGTGTAGGTGGCCAAAGAATGGGGCAACCACTGATCTGAGTGGCTGAGCATCCCAGGGCCAGGACGAAGGAAGGGGTTCTGTGCCAGGGACTGGCGATGGCAGACAGCAGGAGGTCAGTAAGGAAGCCAGCACCTGGATCAAAAGTGCCGATTCTTGGCCGGGCGTGGTGGCTCACGTCTGTAATCCCAGCACTTTGGGAGGCCGAGGCGGATCACGAGGTCAGGAGATCCAGACCATCCTGGCTAACATGGTGAAACCTCGTCTCTACTAAACAAAATACAAAAAAAAAAAAAAAAAATTAGCCGGGCGAGGTGGCGGGCGCCTGTAGTCCCAGCTACTCGGGAGGCTGAGGCAGGAGAATGGCGTGAACCCAGGAGGTGGAGCTTGCAGTAAGCCAAGATCGCGCCACTGCACTCCAGCCTGGGAGACAGAGCGAGACTCCGTCTCAAAAAAAAAAAAAAAAAAAAAAGGGCCTATTCTTGTCCCCCTTTCCCCCCCCCCCCCCACTGTTAGTCCAAACCGCACCATTTTGCAAGCCCCCGCCCCCGCCGCCATTTCGCAGACCTTGGTCGAAGTGAAACATTCCATGGGGTACGGGCTGTGAGAAACAGCCTTCCTCTTATCATATTCTGCTGGAAGAAAGTGCAAGGAACACCACATTCCGCCAGAACAAGAGCCCAAACCGCCTCAGCATGGGAACACGTAATCAACATCTTCCCGGGCAGCAAGTCATACTGTCCAGACCCCTCCCACCCATGCTTATAATTACCCCAGCCTGTAAGCAGCGGTGGGCTCTGGCATTAAGCCGATCCCCGACCACCACAGGTTTTTGCAATATACCCGTGTTGCTGTAAAGCCGCCCTCTCTATGTGTGTGTTTTTCTTTAACCCTCGCCTTCCCTTTAAAAAACCTAACACCCTAATCCAGAGCCCATAATTTCAATCACTTTTAGTTTACTGAAATTCCTCCAAATTAGTAAAATTTCAATTTCACCTTTGACCAAAAGCTCCCTCCCAGCCCCTATTCCACGAAGGGCTCTGGTGGCTGTGGGCAGGGAGAGAGCCTTTCCACACCTACCCCCTTCCTTGTGATTGCTTTGGGTTTTAGGAGGAGGATGAAAGGAAGAAAAGGATTTATCATGTGACTGCCCATGGTGAGCTGGGGCAGGCCGTTTTCTGTGGGCCATAATGTCTATTCCCCTGCGTGAATAACCACACGTTAGCTGCTTTCATACCCAAGAGCAGGGGTGATGTTTTTAAATACTTAATAGCCGGAATGGCACAGGCACCAACCCAGGAGAACAGTCACCTGCCAATCCCTGAGCAAGGTCCTGAAAGCTCCCTGCTGTGCCAGGTCAGAGATGGGGGACAGCAGGGACTCCATTAGATACTTCAAAAGTCCTGGGTGCTCTAGGGGTGGGGGCAGAGTGGCTGGGGTGGCAGGAGGCACTTGGGGAAGTGGCTATTTGCAAGCTGTTATGGAAATGTTTCAATATTTTAACAATTGGTATGGCGGTTGAATTTTAGCCTTGCCTTCACGAATCCAATTCACTGTCCATACACTCAAGAGCTGGTAGTGAGGTTTCTATAGGCCCTGCTGGTGACATACCCAATCCTAAGCCATTGTTTTAGCTATCGATGGTCCCTTGAAACATAACTACATTTTCCTGTAGATCTCTAGCGGGCAGTATGCCATGTTCCTCTGCAGGAGTTGTAATAAACATTCAGCTCCCAATTTCATCTGGCCTCTTCACCCCCAGTTTCAAGGTCTGTAGCCATGCTGTCCAATCTAATAACCACAACCTACATGGATTATTTAAATTAAAATTAATTTTAAAATTAAACCTAGGCTGGATGCTGTGGCTCACACCTGTAATCCCAGCACTTTGGGAGGCCGAGATGGGCAGATCACGAGGTCAGGAGATCAAGACCATCCTGGCTAAGGTAAAACCCTGTCTCTACTGAAATACAGAAAATTTATCCAGGCATGGTGGCACACGCCTGTAGTCCCAGCTATTCGGGAGGCTGAGGCAGGGGAATTGCTTGAACCCAGGAGGTGGAGGTTGCAGTAGCCGAGATTGTGCCACCGCACTCCAGCCTGGGCGACAGAGTGAGACTCCGTCTCAAAATAAAATAAAATAAAATAAACTTAGTTTCTCATTTGCATTAGTTACATTTCAAATGCTCGATAGCCCCATGTGGCTAGTAACTACCACACTGGATAGGTTGGGTACCGAACACTTCCATCATTGCAAAAAGTTCCACCGGTCAGCACCGGGTTATAGGATCTACCTTCCATAACTCTCTGGAACTGACCACTTAAGGGCACAGTCCTTATCCTCTCCAACTGGCATTGCCACCACATCTTCTCTCCTCAATGCTTCTTCCCACCCCATCCCACTCTTGCCATTGCAGTACAGAGGCAGACTGATGCATCGTATGGGTCAGCTGAGACACAACCTGGAAAAAAAGAGACTTCCCTTCCTGATGATACTCCAAAACTTCATGAGCTAATTCTTAGGAGTCCTCCTCCCAGAGATCTGGGGAAGGGAACCATTTGAATACACCCACAAGAAATGAGAGGAGACTACAGTCTGTCTCCCTTTACAATCATTATACCCCTGTCTCAGCCCTCTATAGAAATCTAGGGGTGGCGTAGAGAGATTGTTGGGCTGGTTCTGAAGTTGGGCATCTCTCCACAAACACTGCAAGAAGGTGACTGAAACTACAATCTTCAGCAATCTGAAATTACAGTACCAGTCACTTGTCTGTTTGCTCTCAACACCATTCTCATCCTATTATGCTTCCCTCTGTATAGCAAGGGGCTAGAAGCCTGCAAACTACATTTCTCAGATTCCTTTATCAACTGACTTCCCATTAGGTTCTGCCAGCGAGTGACTCTTATGGGAGTTTGGAAAGAAGAAGGGAGAAGCCTGTTTTTCTTTCTCCAACAGTGGAAGGAGCAGCAGCAAAAACAATGGGGTGAGGCAGCCCTCTTTCAGCGGCAGTGGTGGCAGGCACCCCAGCTGCCTTGGCAGCATGGCTTTTATGACCCCTAGCTCTGACAATGACAGACACAGCAGCAGGTGACTTCAGACTTCAGCACTGCAGCATCAGTGAGAGTGTGAGCTCCTGGCTTCCTGCAGGGCAGCAGTAGTGTTGGTTCTAGTGGTGGTAGCAGCGGGTACTCCAACGGAGTTAGCAGCAGTGCAATGAACACAGGCTCCGGAGAGCATCATTTTCCCTTTTGCCCCTCCTGCAATTAGAAATCTAGGCAGCCTCACTATCTACATTTTGCTCCTCCAGCCCTTGTAACCCTTTTAGTGGCTTCCTGCAACTAGAAATCTCTGGGCAACCATGCCATCTGCATTTTGCTCCTCCAGCCCTTCTAACACTTTTGTATTGAATCTCTTATTTTAAATTCCCTCTCCAATCTAATAGAATGGTTTTTGTTTTCCCTGGAATGTAAGAAGTGACGTGTGCCACTTCTAGAGCAAAGCCTTCAGAAGCAGATGTGCCTCCTCCCCTCTCTCTCTTTCCCTTTTCACTGATTGGAGGCCCTAAGGGATGGTAGCATCACAAGGTAGAAGGAGCCTAGGTCTCCAAATCCCCACAAAGAAGAGAACCCATCAACCCGACACTGACCCCAGACTGTATATGAACAAAAAATAAAATTCTATCACATTTGAGTCATTGTATGTTTGGATCTATTTGTTATAGCAGCTTAGTGTTTGTCCCAACTAATATAGCACAGTAACAACCATGATTTATATGTTCATCTGTGTATCATTCTTACTCGTGCCATGGAACTCCGCTAAGCGCTTTATCCTCACGAGTCCTCACACAACAAGTAATTCCCATTATTATTCCCCTTTGCAGACTAGGTAACTGAAATGCAGACAGAACTTGTCCAAGATCTGTCTGACTTGAAAGCCTATGCACTTGGAGATATATACATATATATACATATCGTTTTCTATTTGCTGCCTCTCTCTACCCTAATCTACCCTGCTCTGTGCCCCAGAGGCCTGCATATGAACTGCACTACTACACTAACTAGGCTTCTTTGCCCTCTGCCTTCCTGTTGGTTTTGGCCAACATAGTAGGAGAACATAGTAGGAGACATAGTAGGAGAACAGCACAAGGGAATTGAAGGAGGTCAAGGTATTTTTTCCACCCACCCTCAATCTCTGTATAGCAGGCCATGTGTTGGCAACAGCTGTGTTACTTTACCAACGGCCACAGCTCTCACTAAAAAGCTATCTCCTATAATAACAGCTCTGCCCCCTCCCCTTGCCCATTAAGGCTTGGGGGTGGTACTGAATCTCCACTGTTGCTAGCTTCACGGTGCTTGGCGATACCTCATTGATTTCTCTCAACCATACTGTACCATACTTAAGTAAATAGCTCTCTCATTGACCTATCTTTATCCCTTTGAGTGCCACTTGTTTGATAGTACAGCTTGTATGTGTTCTTATAAACTCTAGGCACCTCTATTGTTTTTCTTCACCAAGCATCTATTCGCCCCTTTCTTGGAAGGAACACCTTCCTTCCCTAGTGTGGTTGTGGGGGCATATGCTTTGGGAGGACTTGACTTGACTTCCCAGTTCTGGGTGTAGGAAAATGACTCAGGCCTGACCAATCTGAGTACTGCATACCCCTGTCTTCAGTGATTGACCCTGAAATTAGCATGGACTCCAAATCAGGCCAGTGAGAACCAGCCAGGACTTTGGCTGCAGGGGGAAAGAGAAGCTCTCTTCTTTTCTGTAGGACTCCAACCTGAGAGTATGTTGGCTTGGAGATGCCCGCAGATATCTTGTCTTTATGTGGATCTTGAGAATTAAGCCAACACTCAAGAGAGCAGAGCTGAGCCCTGAAAAGAGGTCAGGTATTACTTATGTTGTTTAAGCCCTAGAATCCAGCCAGCTTTAAAGTCCAATCTATTTTTTTTTTCTTTACTTAAGCCATTACATTCTCTTTTTGCCTAACCCATCATAGTGTGGATTTTCTGTACCTTGCAACAAGTCATAATTGACAAAGAAATATATCAAATTAATGTGTGTTCCCTGCAATCAAACATAAATCACCTCTAGATAATCTAAGTTTAAAACATAAATCTGGGGAAGAGATGTGGGATGGCTTACTGACTCAAAGGAAAAGCAGAAAAAGCAGATCTTGGAAAGGAAATGTAGCAGAGTTGCCCCTGGGGATTCGGATAGCAGGAATGAATAGACAGGGTCATCAAGGCACTGCTCTGGAATAAAGCAGTGCTAACCATCTACATCCTTGAGTCACTTTACTCAAGATTCAGATTTGCTTGGGAGGGAGGGAGAGAGGGAGAGGGAGAGAGAGAGAGAGAAAGCAAGACACCTGGGCTGATAGTTTCCACCACAACTGTACACAATAGGGCACTATTACTGTACACTGTAATTCCTCAAAGTAAAATCTGTGCTAAGCACTTTGCATATATTAACTCATTTAAATTCTCAGAGTAGCCCTATAAAATAAATACTATTTTTGTTTATTTGTTTTTGAGATGGAGTCTCACTCTGTCACCCAGTCTGGAGTGCAGTGGTGCCATCTCAGCTCACTGCAACCTCCGGCTCCCAGGTTCAAGTGGGTTCTCCTGCCTCAGCTTCCCAAGTAGCTGGGATTACAACTGTGCACCACCAGGCCTGGCTAATTTATTTATTTTATTATTTTTGTTTGTTTGTTTGTTTTTTGAGATGAAACCTGGCTAAAGTTTTTGTATTTTTAGTAGAGACAGGATTTCACCATACTGGCCAGGCTGGTCTTGAACTCCTGACCTCAGGTGATCCTCCCACCTCGGCCTCCCAAAGTGTTAGGATTACAGGCGTGAGCCACTGCTCCCTGCCTGGTATGTTTTTAGTAGAGACAGGGTTTCACCATGTTGGCCAGGCTGGTCTCAAACTCCTGACCTCAGGTGATCTACCTGCCTTGGCTTCCCAAAGTGCTGGGATTACAGGTGTGAGCCACTGTTCCTGGCCAATACTATTGTTATTATCCCTATTTTACAGATAAAGAGACAGACACACAGAGAGGTAATGCAATGTGCCTGCAGTCACACAGCTAATAAGTGACAACTGTGGGATGCAAACCCAGGCAACCTGGCTGTAAGTCTGTGCACTTAACCCATTATATATATGGCTTCTCCAATAGAATAAGAGGGAATAGATTCAGGACAGGCAAAACCACAAGGTCCCCTGCAGTTGCAGGACAGGCAAAGCCTCATGGTCCCCTGGAGTTATCATGCAAGGAGTTATAGGGAACTTCCACTCTTTCTGTAGTTGTTGTCTTCTTTCTTCTTTCTTCCTTCTTCCTTCTTCTTTTCTTTCTCTTTTCTTCTTCTTCTTTTCCTTCTCCTTCTCCTTCCAGATAATAGAGAGATTTCTTATTTTGGAAATTAAAAAAAAAAAAAAATCCTGCTTAGCCAATAGTGTAAAAGGAAGGATCTGGTGATCTCACTCTCTCCCAGCCACAAGGAAGACAGTGAACTATCTAAGACCTAGGGGAATTCCAGCTGTCATGAAGCTGCACTAGCCAAGGCAGAGAAAACCCAGGGGATCACTAAGGCACTATCCATCATAAAGGCACTGTTCAGGACCAAGGAGGAGAGGAATGCTAGCACTTAAATGAAACAAATTGAAGTGGCCACTGTCTGCAGACCTCTGTCCTCACCCAAACTCTGCTGGGCTCACTTCCCTCCGTGCCCCTTTGTGGGGCCTCCTGTCCTTCGGTGCAGCTTGATCTTGCCTGCTCATTCTGCAGAGCCTGCTCCTTCACCAACGTGGAACAGGTGTTTGCCAAGACTCCAAGCCTGAGAACAGTAAGGCCATGACAAAGCCTCAAAACTTAAACCACATTCTTCTGGCTCATAATAGTGGAAATCCCAACTCAATTCCGAATGCTACCACTTCTCAGGAACACAAGTCAGCCAGTGGTTAACAGTGTGGGCTCTGAAGTCAGACCTAGGTTGGAATCCTAGCTCTTTGACTCATGAGCCGTGTTACAATGGACAAGTTGTCTAACCTTTCTGAGGCTCCATCTTCTGCCATGAAATAAAATAATGAAACAAGGGCTGAAATTCAGTCCCTACGCACTGGTATAGCTAAACTGGTTGTTAAAACATTAAAGTACTTCCAAATTGATTGGTAAACAGCCATAGCCTTTGACTCCTCACTCTGCTCGCTTCTCCCTGCCTGCCTTACTGATCCAGTAACCTAAGTGTTAACTCTTGGCAGAACAGAGAGCTACTAAGACCTTGATCTAGCACTAAGGCCAGTATCCGTTCTGATTGATAATGCTCATGCCTGAATGGAGTGTTAGATATTTTTAATATCATCCCGGGTAGTGGTCATCTTCTGGATTAAGTAAGAAGATGCAGATAAAGGACTTGGCAGAGAGTCTGGTACACAGTGAAGCAACTCAGTCAATGTCAGCTGTTATTGCTTTAAACATCAAACTGAAGGGGACAGAGGCAAGGTCCAATACCAGGGCTTCAAAGTTGAGTATGGTGAACAGGTGAAGCTGGGTTATGACTGGCAGTTTCAGGAACAGTCACATGGCCTCAGGATGATTCATGGGTGAGGCAGCCTGGGTAGTCATGCCTGGGGTATAGGATGGCCAGCAGAAACCATACTCTGGCCCCCTCGCAGTTCAGGAGGGCTGCTCTTTTCTTTTCCTTTCCTTTTCTTCTTTCTTTTTTTTTTTTTTTTTTTTTTTTTTTTTTTTTTTTTTTTTTTTTTTTTTTT
>NW_016816417.1:216680-225622 GCF_001698545.2 Rhinopithecus bieti | reverse complement strand
TTTGATGTATCACTCTGTTGCCCAGGCTGGAATGCAGTGGTGTGATCTCAGCTCACCACAACCTCTGCTTCCTGGGTTCAAGCGATTCTCCTGCCTCAGCCTCCTGAGTAGCTGGGATTACAGGCATGGGCCATGATACCCAACTAATTCTTTTTGTATTTTTAGTGGAGGCAGGGTTTTGCCATGTTGGCCAGGCTGGTCTTGAACTCTTGACCTCAAGTGATCCACCCGCCTCAGCCTCCCAAAGTGCTGGGATTACAGGCTTGAGCCACCACGCCCAGCCCAGGAGGGCTTCTTGTTTTCACTACTTCCAGTTTACTGTACTGCTGGGATCCCATGTCTTGTTCACCTGAGACAGAGGGGCTGCTCCCAGGAGGCTGGATTTTGCCTTTGTAATACCTTGGGGAATCAGAAACAAATATTCCAATCTAAGCTCCTTACCCTTAAGGACTTGAAGGACCATAAGGAGAGGCAGTATTGTGTACTGATTAGGAGTGTGGGCTCTGAGGCTAGATTGCTGGGGTTCATATCCCAGCGCTGGAGCTCTCTTTAGTAGCAATGTGAACTTGGGTCAGTCACTTAACTGCTCTGTGCCTCGATTTCCTCATCTGTTAAGTGGGAGTAATAACAGAACCTGCCTCACAGAGCTCTTATGGGGAATAAATTGGGTAATACATATAATATGCTAGAACAGCACCTGGCACAAAGTAAGCTCTCAATACACATTAACTATTGTTAAAGGGCTCAGGACTCTAAGTGGAGCAGTCAGATTCATGTACACATACTTCTGTCCAAGGGACAGTCTTTCTTCATCCCCCTAGTTGAATATTTCCCCCTGCTCTTGTGGACCTCCTGTGCCAGCTCCCACATTTCACTGACTGGGAGGCCCAGAATGAGAAGGGTTTTGCCCACGGTCATAAATGGAATCACTGGCAAAAATGGTACTCAATGTTAGCAATGTGAACTTGAGTCAGTCAGTGTTAGGGTTTCAGATACCACTTCTAGTAACCCGTGCTGCCTCTCCCCACTTCTTCACGCCTTGGATTATGGTTAACTGTGAGCAAGGGGGTTCTTGCTCATCTCTGGGTCCCCAAGACCCAGAACTGAGAAGGTATCAGGGAAGTGAAAGATTTAGAACTTCAAACCCCTGTCTTTCAGGAGTCACCAACCCATAGTGCCAAGGATGCCCCTCCTCCTTCAGCTGGAGGTTCTTTGGAGCCCTCAGCCCCCTGCTAAGGCCGCAGAGAGAAGGCATAGCCCGCAGCCACGAGAACGGTAGAGCAAAACCGTTTCAAGGGGCAACGAGACAGTTCCTAAAGAAAAGGGACATCCACGGGTTCCTCCCCCAGCGAGCCTGGCCCAGGCGTTTCTGGGACCAGCTCCAGAAGCCTCGTCCCCGCTCGCGGCAGGTCTGACCCCATCCCCCATTGTCCCGCCCCGCCCATCTCTACCTTCGCCGCGCAGACAGAAGCCCCGCCTCTCACCGCTGCTCTTCAGCGTCCGCGCTCGGGTTAGGCCAATCTCCAGCCGCCCGCCCCGACTTTTGACAGATCCTTAGAAGTCCCTTCCCCGCACGTGGCCCAGCCCGGGGATATCTGCTCCCCTTTTGCCCCCAGTTTGGCTTAAAAGGGTTCCTTCCAACCGCCTTGTGTCAGGAGCTCTCAGACGCCAGTGCAGCCCAGTCGGCCTGGCCGGGCTTTGGGGAGACCCCCGAGTGCGGGGAGGAGGTGTTGCCGGGGCCATGAAAGCTTCCAGACCCGCTCAGTGTAAACCGCCTTGGGTTTGTGTCAACATCCGAGGCCGGAGACTGGCGGCGGGTGGGGACCGGCTCTGTCTGCGGGACGGGAAGACGGGAGGGTGGGGAATGGAGGATCCATGGGTAGGCATAGGGGTCCTTCTGGGGGAGAACGCGAGAGGCCTCTTGGGGGTCCGTGAGAAAGAAGGAGGGCCCGTCTGGGGAGGGACCGGAATGAAGGGCTGGAGGGGTGGCTGGAGGGAACCCACGACTAGCGCAGGGCTAGGTCGAGTCTGGGGACTTCGCCACCCATACCGCGCTCTTCGCGCGCACCCAGCACCCTCCTCTCTGCACCACGGCGTGAAGGGAGTGGGTGCGTGGGGAGGGGGGACGCAGTGGCGTGGACTGCTGACCACCTGCCTCCTCCCTCTCCCACCCAGCTCCTCCGCAGCTCCTCATCGACCCCCTCCAATTTCGGCTGGGGTATGGGGGGGGTCTCATCTTGTGACTCATCCCCTCTTCCGCCCCCACCCATGCTGGGGCCCAGGAAAGGAAGCTTAGAGATTCGGCTGTGGTTCTCCCGTTTCCATAGCAACGGTGAGGTTGTTTTTGAGAATCCACTTCCATCGTCGACCCTTTTCACCCCAGACCTGTAAGCCGGGGGCTGAGCCTCAGGGCAGAGGTGCAGATGGGGGTGCAGCCCTCCCGCTTCCCGGCGACTCCGGGAAGGTCAGCGCGGGCAGGCGGGGCGCGTTCCTGCGGCCGGGCCTCGCAGGCCACCCGGTCCCCACCTGAAACCCCGCCTGCCACTCCGCTCCAGAGGAGCCAATAGCCGTGCAACCTGCCCGGGATGGGGCGGGGCTTATGCAAAACGTGTCGCCTTCGGGAGGCACATAGTGATACAAGATCTGGGAGGCGGCTCCGGCGGGGACCTCGGAGAGCGCAGCTGCCGGCCCGGGAGCCAGTCTCGGTCCCCGCGGCCCGCCGAGGCTCGGAGCCATCCAGCGACCCGGCGAGCGGCCTCAGGTAATGCGAGTGGGACCGGATCCTCAAGGCAATAACCCCACCGGGCGGAGGCCCTGGCCCCCTCCCCCTCCACTCTCCCTTCCCATCCTCATGTCCTGCCCTGGTTCAACTCCCTGACCCGTGGTTCCGCCTTAGGCGGCAGCAACTGAAGAACCCACCCCTGGGCAGGAGACCGCCCACCTCAGTCCAGGCCCATGGGTGCAGAGAAGGAGGCAGAGCCGCCTCCTTATCCCCAGCTCAGGTGAGAACAACCATTGCTCTGGCCCCCAACATACACGCGTGCACACACACATACGCACACAGATGCACACACATACATCTGGGGGTGTGGTGGTGCTGCTGCTAGCTCGAGGCGCTGGTCACCCTCCCTCCTGTTTGGATATGGGTTGTCTGTCCAGCCCCATGGCAAACTCCCACCTCCACAGATAGCCCCTAGCCACTTTTCATCAGGGAGCCCCTGCCCCCAAAGACAGCCTCCCCGTCCACAGAGCGCTCCCTTCTCCTTGTCCCCAGACACTGTCCCCACTTACCACCCCTCAAGCTGACAGAGCCCACAGCGTACCTGAAGGAGGGACAATCCTCCTTCCCCAGTTTTTCTCCTCACAGACAGTCTCAAAAGCCCTCCTCAATGGCCCCCAGTGCTAGGCAGAGGCCCCATATTTGGCAACTCTCACGCTGGCGGGAGGATGAACCAAGGACACCACCCTCAGCAGACCACCCATGCCCTGTCAGTCCAGTTGCTGCCAAGGCCCCAACCTCCATACCTCCTCCCTCCCCCCTCACAGCCAGGCACTAAGTCCTCTCATTCTGCCTGTCAAATATCTTTCTAATTTGTATGACTATTTGCTCCCTCTCTCCCATCTTCCTGCTGCTCCGTGGGGACCCTGCCAAAGTGCTATGTGGGCTGTGTTGCTCCTGGCCCTAAAGTGGACTGTACCTGGAGGGCAGATGAGCTGGATTCAAATCTTGCACAGCCAAAGTTTGACTTTGGCCAAGTCACTCCCCTCTCTGATCCTTCATAAAAATGGGGAGGGGTATAAGAGAGAGGGTAGACTGGGTGAGATGAACCTGAACAGCCTTCTGATACTAAGACACTCTGGTTCTATGGCTGATTGTGGAAAAACAGAACCCTGAACCAAGAGGACATTAAAGAGAGGAGGCCTGAGGGGGGCGGGGTTGGTTTAGAACTCACTGAAGGCACATTCCCTCTTAGCCAGGCCTAGGTACAGGCTACCTCCTCCCACACACTCTCTA
Source organism: Rhinopithecus bieti (assembly GCF_001698545.2). NCBI lineage: Eukaryota > Metazoa > Chordata > Mammalia > Primates > Cercopithecidae > Rhinopithecus > Rhinopithecus bieti. The sequence continues at coordinate 221,607 of NW_016816417.1, read as the reverse complement.
GGCCCCTTCTATTAGGAATGCCTCCTAGACCACTAGCCCATCCTGACATGGACAGCTCCAAATTGAAGGTGACCATCAGGGCTTACTCTTTGTTTGTCATCCCCTGCCTCTCATTAAGAAGGAGAGGGAAAAGACCTGGTTGCTGCTGCTATTGCTGCTGCTTGGGGAAGAGCAAAAGGAGGAGAGGAAAGAGAAAATCTCCTGACCAGGGAGCTATTGTCACTATGGCAACCGCCTCAGCACCGGCTCCTCTGAAGCTGGGTGAGGGTGTGGGATTATTGCTTCCTTCAGTCTGTCCCATTCAAAGCCTCAGCCACCTCTCCATTCAAAGCCCACAGCCCTTAGCCCTCTTGAAGAACCGTCTGGGCACACTGGGGCAATGGTTTTGTATATGGGGCAGTCTCAGCTCCTTCACAGCTGGAGGATAGCCCTCAAGAGGTAAGCAGAGGAGCCTGCCCAGGTTCAGCAGGGCCACAGCTCCAGCAGAGCATTGTCCCCAGCTGGGTTCTGGCCTTCACTTTGCTGCTGATGGGCTATAGTTGACCTTGGGTGAACCCTTCCTTTCCCTAGGTCTAGGTTCCATTGTCTCTGAAGTGGGTGTGATAGCAGAAGAACGCAGATAAACAAAACAGCCTGACATAGACCCAGGGAGGAAGAAGGGGGTTCTGCTCCTCTTACGTAATCCACCAAGAGACATTCATTGAGCATCACTGTGTCCTAGGATTGCCACTATGTCTCTGCAGGGCAGTTCTGTGTAGGCACAGAAGGCAGGGTGGGAACCAGGGTAGGGGAGCTATAAGAGAGAAAACCCCCTGCTCTTATGGGTCCCAGACCCAGTGAGGACTAAGCACTCACTGAGAGAAGTGAGTGCATAGGGAAAAGCACTTTTATTTCCCCCATGGGAAAGATAAACTTTTCTCACCCTTCAACCTGCTCAAAAGTGGACTTGGGCATATTGGAGGGGATCAACTCCTTGCCATTTGAGCAAAAAGGTCTGGAGAGTTTTTTTCTGACTCAGGCAGGGGTTTAATGCAAAGACCTGTCTCAAGTCAGACTGCATCCTGGGATTCTACAGCACCAGGTGAGGGTCAGAGAGCTCTGAAGTCTACATGCTTGTGGGGGACTGACTCATGCCCAAAGTGCGGAGCCCAGGCTGCTGACTCTCCACTGTCCAGACTGGAAAAGGCTGATCATAAGGAAGCAGGCTTCAACCAGGCCCTGAAGACTGATTATAGCCCAGGAGAGAAGAAAGGATATTAGGGGAGAGGAAAATAGCTTAGCAAAGAGGTGAGGCGTGTCTGGCTGTGAGAAGGCTGGCTTGAGAGGAGTATGCGGTGGTGAGGTAAGCAATGAGAGCTGAGGCTAGATAGGTGGGCACTTTGAGACCAGATTCTAGAGGATTCTGGAGTTTCAGGGGGCCCATGGGCATGGCTACTTCTAGCCTATATTGTACCTTTTGGGGGGAAAAAGCCATTCCCTCCTAACAGAGGAATCAAAAGAAAGGCACTTCCTGCCAGGCAGGGAAGCCCCATCGGCAAGAGCATAGCTTGACTTCAGCCCCCTCGGCTGTGTCCCTGGCTATGGACATAATGAAGGTACCAAGAGCATTTCAAAATAAGAGACAACAGGACTTGATGGTAAGTTAGACCTAGGGCAAAGGGAAGGGAAAAAATGAAGGTAACTAAGATTGTGTTCCCCATATCCCAGGGATGAGGGAGAGAAGGAAGGGGCAGCAGAGACAATCTGACCATCTCTGGTTGGGAGCGAGTCTGGCTGTAGACTTGCTGGCTCAGAGGTGCTGGTGGGCACCCCTAGGGGTGACTATCTCCTGGGTATCAGAGATTGTGGCCCCAGATGTTTCCACTGGGGCCAAAAGGGAGATCAGAGCTCTGATTTTCCCAGAGGGCAGATGTGGGTGGAAAAGGTCTGTGCTGACGGTGGCCCAGGCAGGTGGCACGGATTCAGCCTGAGTGCTCATCTGGGCCCTCCCACTGACCTGCTGTGTAACCCTGAGCCAGTTTTTTCTTATCTCTCAATTTCCATTTTCACTGAAATAAGGGGATGGTCTTAAAGGGCACTGCCAATTTTGACCTTCTTTTCTTAATTTCTTATTTACTTATTTATTTTTATTTTTTATTTTTTGAGACAGGGTCTTGCTCTGTTGCCCAGGCTGGAGTGCAGTGGCTTGATCACAGTGCAGTGTGTGAGGCTCACTGCAGCCTCAACCTCCTGGGCTCAAGTGATCTTCCCATCTCAGCCTCTGAGCAGCTGGGACTACAGGCACATGCCAGCTTGTCTGGTTAATTTTTAAATTTTATGTAGAAACGGGGTTTCATTATCTTGCCTAGGCTCAGCTTTGACCTTCTGATGATGTAGAGGGAATGAGAAGAAATAAAGGAGGAAGCATAGTCTGGGTCTGAGACCCAATAAGAGCAGGGAACAGGGAGGACCCCAGGAGACAGAGAATTGTGGAGAAGGCAGCACAGAGCAGGGAGGAGAAAAGGGGTATAAGGTGAGAGCCACACAGACACTGTGACACACACAGAGAGACGTGTGCACTCTGACAGATTTGCAGCCTCAGACATTGACATGCTCCCACACACAGACCCAGCCCCTCATGCAGACTCTCAAGCACATCCTACGGAAGACAGAGGGAGAGGCTCTGCCTCCTCCCATCAGACACCTCTGCCTCTGGCTTCTCCAGCTTCCTTGACTATACCTTGAGCCTTCAGAGTCCTTTGGATTTGGGAGAGGGATGGGGCCTGCTTTCTTTTGCACATGGGTGTTTCCGAGGCATCCTTGCCTCTGGCCTCAGTGTAGCCATTTTCCGCACAGCCTCAGGTTCCTGAAGATGGCATGCTCCCCCTCCCTGGCTTTTCCTGAGGGCATACAATTCCTCATCCTGTGGGAGTGGGGAAGGATGTTGCTACCTGCACTGCTCCTTGGTCTTCCTTAGGGCCCAGTGGAGGAATCTGAGGCCCAGAGATGATCTGTAACTAGCCTGAGGTCAACCCAGCAAAGGGGAGTGGGAAGGAATGGACCAACCTCAGATTTGCTGTTTAGTGTTTTCCCAGCAGTAATAATTAGAAGCCCACTGGCAGACATCGGGCTATGGGAGTGGAATTTTCATAAGTATCTTCTCTCAGCCCAAGGGCTTCCTCTTTCAGAGTATCTTGAGGACAGGCTACCCTGGGGTGGAAGCCTGACCCTCTTCCAAAGAGACTCTAGGCAGGTCAGAGGCACCTCCCAAGCCACGTCCTGGAAAACCCAGACTCTGCATGGGCATTCCTCCCAGGGAAGTCAGACAGGAGGGTCTACTCTGCCTTCAAGGTCTGGCCACACTTCCTGAGGAGGGCCCGTACCTCTTCAAACACTTCCCCTGATACAGCCCACGTACTGGCTCACATTCCCACTGGGAAATAACTCTTGATCCTTCCCAAATCTGCTTCCCAGCAACAGCACTTCTATCCACTGAGCCTCAAATCTGAGCCTCTGCCTCAACTCCTCTGTTCCTCTTACTCCCACATCCAATCAATTGTAAAGTCCTGCCAGTGCCCTTCTTAACGTCTCAGCCCATCCACCTCTCTCCACGACCCTTACTCTGGCAGCATTGTCTCTCACCTGAACCATGTAGCAGGCCCCTCCCTGCTCTACCTACCTGCCTCCACCAAAGGTCATCTTGCATGCTGTGGCCAAAGGAAAATTCTTTTTTTTTTTTTTTTTCTTTTTTGAGACAGGGCCTTTCTTTATTGCCTAGGCTGTAGTACAGTGGTGCCATCTCAGCTCACTGCAACCCCTGCCTCCCAGGTTCAAGTGATCCTCCCACCTTAGCCTCCCAAGTAGCTGGGACTATAAGGCATGCACCACCACACTCAGCGATTTTTTTATTTTTTTAGACAGAGTCTCGCTCTGTCGCCCAGGCTGGAGTGCAGTGATGCGATCTTGGCTCACGGCAAGCTCCGCCTCCGGGGTTCACGCCATTCTCCTGCTTCAGCCTCCCGAGCAGCTGGGACTACAGGTGCCTGCCACCAAGCCTGGCTAATGTTTTGTATTTTTAGTAAAGACAGGGTTTCACTGTGTTAGCCAGGATGGAGTTGCTCTCCTGACCTCGTGATCTTCCTGCCTCGGCTTCCCAAAGTGCTGGGATTACAGGCATGAGCCACCATGCCTGGCCAAATTTTTAAATTTTTTTGTGGAGACTAGGTCTCACTCTATTGCCTAGGCTGGTCTCAAACTCCTGGCCTCAAGCTGTCCTCTCATCTCAGCCTCCCAAAGTACTGGGATTACAGGCATGAAATACAGTGACCGGCCTGGAAAAATTCTAAAACATATACCTTTTCTTGGGTCCCCAGTGACTCGTTCAAGACGGGGCATATCATAAGCATTCTGTAAATACTGTGGAATGAATGCAATCTTCCCAGCCCTTGCTTTAAAAAATTCCAGGAGCGTCTGTTCCCTCCAAATTTCTTGGCATGAGTTGGAGGCCCTTTGTAACCAACCATCTGCCTCTTTGACCCAGTTAGAAGTTATTGAAGGTTGGCTCATGTCTGCTTCATCTCCATCACTGGCACAGGGCCTAGCACACAGTCAGTCTCAATAAATGCTCAGGGAATGAATGGATTAATGAGAAGCCAAATGTCAGTAGAGGATTTCTACTTGTACAGAGAAAAGAGGGAGAGAAGCTCCCTGCTGGGGTGGCCCAAGAAAGCCTGGAAACCAGTGTTCAGGTCCCTTCTAAGGACAGAAGCCTGCCAAGGAGGGTGGGGGCTGACTGCAGAAAGCCCAAAATGGCAAGGAGAGGAGTCAAGGTCTTAGTCTGTGGGCATGGGAGCCATGGAAGGTGTGAGCCGGAGGGGAGAGGATGAAGACTGTGGAGTGCTGCAGGGTCAGTGAGAAGGAGAACTGAGACCTGGAAGGCGGGGGCGGT
>NW_016816417.1:180127-216286 GCF_001698545.2 Rhinopithecus bieti | reverse complement strand
GGGGCGGGGGGGCCAAGAGAGGAAACCTGCCTGAATGCAGGTGTTGTGAGGGGAGAGAAGGCCCAATTATGGGGGAGTGTCACGAGGGGAAGGAACCTGCAGCCCCACCCTGTGTGTGGCAGGGGAGGGGGCAGCTGTGGCTGAGGCAGGGCCTTGCCCTGGACCCAATCGGAGGAAGCCCTCTGTCCCGCCCTCTGTCCCGCAGTCCCCGCCATGGGGAAGACCAATAGCAAGCTGGCCCCCGAGGTGCTGGAGGACCTGGTTCAGAACACTGAGTTCAGCGAGCAGGAGCTGAAGCAGTGGTACAAGGGCTTTCTGAAGGACTGCCCCAGCGGCATCCTCAACCTGGAGGAGTTCCAGCAGCTCTACATCAAGGTGGGAGGCCGGCACCTGGGGTGGGGAGAACCAGGTACCCGGGGTAGGAGAGGCAGGGCACCCTGGGGTGAGCGCAGGCGAGGCACCCGGAGTGGGAGGAGGCGAGGCAACCGGGGTGGAGGGGAGGCGAGGCACCTGGGGTGCGGGGGAGGTGAGGCACCCGGGGTGGGAGGAGGCGAGGCACCCGGGGTGAGGGGGAGGTTCCCTGGGGTGGTGGCGGGCTGGGCGGAGCTGTCGCTGCGCCCCAACCCGCCGCACCCCCCTCAGTTCTTCCCCTACGGTGATGCCTCCAAGTTCGCGCAGCACGCTTTCCGCACCTTCGACAAGAACGGCGACGGCACCATCGACTTCCGGGAGTTCATCTGCGCCCTGTCGGTCACCTCCCGCGGCAGCTTCGAGCAGAAGCTCAACTGGGCCTTTGAGATGTACGACCTGGACGGCGATGGGCGCATCACGCGCCTGGAGATGCTGGAGATCATCGAGGTGCGGGGCCGCGTGAGCGCTGCTATCCCCGAGGCCAGCGCTTCGCCGCCCCCGCCCCTGCCTCCGCGCTGCTCTCGGTCCTCAGGGCCTCCCCGCTGCTCCCCAGCCTACGATCCCGCCTCCTACCACCCCGCGGCGGACCACAGGCCCGGGCTAAATGCTTTACCCGACACTCGACTGGGGGTGGTGGTTACTGTCCCAAACCCCATTTGGCAGAGGAGGAAACGGCTGCGGGTGGCGGTTCCTGAAACCAATCCAGGGAGTCTGACCTCATAGCAGATGTTTTCAACTCATTCTGTCAACAGGCAGGGATTGAGCGCCTGCCAGTTCCTGCTTTCATGGGGCATTCCTTCTAGTAAGACATTTTTTAAAAAATAAATGAAGGAAGACACGCGGGGTCAGGCCTTAGGTGCTATGAGGAAGATATATTAAGCAAAGTGCCGGGAGAGAGCGTGATGGAGAAGTGACTTTATAAAAGGTGGAAAGTTAGCAGCAGCCTGAACTGGGTGAGGCCTTTACTGCTAGATGCCTGGGGGAGAGCGTTCCATGCTGAAGGGCAATTAAGGCAGGTCGGCCTTTCTCTGCAGAGTTCAAGGAGGGGCCAGGAGGCCCAGTGGTGGGAGAGCCAGGAGAGGGAGAGAGTGACAGGAAGGTGGTCATACGGGGAGCCAGGAGCCCCATCAGTCAGGTCTCCTAGTTAGGAAACTTCCATGGAGTTGGGTTTCTGGCACGTTTCATCTACATAAATATTATTTAGTCTAAATAAAAAATGAGTTGGGGGCTGGGCGCAGTGGCTCACGCCTGTAATCCTAGCACTTTGGGAGGCTGAGGCTGGTGGATTACCTGAGGTCATGAGTTTGAGACCAACCTGGTTAACGTGGTGAAACCCCATCTATACTAAATATACAAAAATTAGCCGGACGTGTTGGTGCGCTCCTGTAATCCCAGCTACTCGGGAGGCTGAGGCAGGAGAATCACTTGAACCCGGGGGGCAGAGGTTGTGGTGAACCGAGATCATGCCATTGCACTCCAGCCTGGGCAACAAGATCGAAACTCTGTCAAAAAAAAAAAAAAAAAAAAAAAAAAAAAAAAGAAAAGAAAAAAGAGTTGCTCATTAAATATCCATATCCAGTCTTAATGACCACATATACTTTCCAGTATCCTCACCACCCCCCAGTGTTCTCCTTGCCAGATCCTTTTTCTTCACCCCCTGCTTCTCAGGGCCCCTTGTAGGTGTTCACACCTCCCTTCTTCTCAGGGCCCCTTGTGGGTGTTCACACCTCCCTCCTCCTTCCCTCACCAGGCAATCTACAAGATGGTGGGCACCGTGATCATGATGCGCATGAACCAGGACGGGCTCACGCCCCAGCAGCGTGTGGACAAGATCTTCAAGAAGATGGACCAGGATAAGGACGACCAGATTACACTGGAGGAGTTCAAGGAGGCAGCCAAGAGTGACCCATCCATTGTGTTGCTGCTGCAGTGTGACATGCAGAAGTAGAGGCTGGTGAGGGGCAGGGTCCCTGGCCAGAAGGAGCATGGCCACCTCCCAACCTGATGACCTCTCTGGCTGGCCTCCCAGGAGGAGGGACACTCCAGCCCCCTTCTGTGGCCCACCCAGTCCTCTGCCCAAGCCCCTCCTCCCCTCCATCAAGATCCCTGAGGGACCACCTCACCCTGCAAAAGAGACAGGTCCTCCGGTATCCTGTCTTCTAGCCCCACCTCCCACTTGGCACAGAACCAGCGTCCATTGGGCATAGGGGAGTTGGCTTTTGCCCCAGGAGGTGAGGTTAAGGAGTTGGGGGCCTGGGGTTCTGGTTCAAAGTTCTCTTGATCCTGGGATTATGCTTTATAGAATGTGGTCCCATAGGCCTGTCACAGGGCCAAATTGGGTCTGTCCACTTCTGAGGCTCCAGATCCCATAAAGGTGGTCTCTTCCCCGTTCCTTCTACTCTACCTGGCCCTTCCAGCCCCAGCCTTTGGAGCGTTCATTCAGTCCTTTCTTCAGCTAATGATTATTGAGCACCTGTTCGGTGCTAAGGATATGGTCGTTTACAAGACACATCTTGTGCCCTCTGGAAGCTCATAGGGTTGTGAGGCAAACTTCCAGCTGTCAGGGTCTCAGCTGAGCAAAGGGTGCTGAAAAGCTGGTTAGTCTGGGAGGAGCTATTTCATCTTCCAGCTCAGCTCCACACAAAGCTGCAGAAGGACAAAATGAAAAGCATTTGGAAGTTGAGGAGCCACGTGAGTGAAAGTTTTAAGAAAAATGAAATTTATGTAATACTTATTTTTTAGTACCCTTTAAAGGAGCTACAGTCATTTTATTATTTCAGGAGGTTAAAATATACTCTATATTACTTGGTTTCTTATAAAATGATTAAATGAATAGAGAAAATATTAATTTTAAGGGGAAAAAACCTGAGAAAAAAGGGAGAAAAGACCATGAAATTTACCAGATAACACTTTTCAGACTAAGTCCTGAGCTGCCACGCTCAGCAGTTTTGCTGCTTCAGCTCTTCCTTTTATTACCTTTTCAATTCGACAAGCAACTTTCTATTACATACTTACTCAGGTTGGGTGCTGACTTCAGAGACAGGAAAAAACAAGGTTTGCAAAGAGTGAGACAAGCGTATATCCCGAATCTTGGTAGTTCGTTTCTGAATTTGGTTTAGTTTCAGAACTGGACTTGTTCCTTCACTGCCACAGAATCAGAAGGAGCTCGAAGAAAAGGCTCACCTGGCCACTGTTTAGGTACTCAGACAGAATTTATGGACCAAATGCCTAAAAATGTGCCAGGCATGCTCCATTCGAAAGGCTTTTTCTAACCCCAAATCTTAGATCTGCCAGGTAGTTCATCATCTTCCAAGTGCGCTGGCTCTGCTTTCCAATGCCTGCTTTCCAATTTTGGATCCATGAGCTATACAGCTGCATGCTTCGACTGCCAGAAAAATTAATCTTGCTTCTTCATCAGGGCTTTCACTTGACTTTCTCCTGTACTTGTGATCAGAAATTAGCTTTGACGTGCAGTGACAGTTGATTTCCTCTTGAACTGCCGGTGAAAACAGTCTAGTACACAGGTGCTGTCAGCCCAGGGTAGGAGTAGGAAATGATTGCTGAGCCTGGGGTGGGGGAATTGCATCTGCAGGAAAGAGATGCAGCATGCTCCTCACTCCTGAGTGCTCACCTGTCCTGCTTCTCTGCAGGTGAAAACTGGGGGATGCCGATGAATAGACCTTGGTCCCAAGCTCTACTGGGCCCTTGGAGGTAGCAAGGCCACTGGGTTGCCACCCGTTTTCTATCCTCTTGCTCATGACCAGTCATATGGTGAGGCTGGGGAGTTAACATCCTCAGGCAGGAACTAGCAGTTGTTTATCCGGCAATGCCTCAAGGATGTTGCATTGCTCCCAGGAGCTGGCTATTGGGTGTGTCTTGTGCGGTCAGTCAGCATCACAGACACGCAGATGCTCACCAACCTGGCTCAGTTGTGACCTAAATCTTCTGGTGGAAAGCTTTTCACTGAAGTTCCTTCCCTGCAAACATTGAATCTAGCCTAATTCGCAACCACACAGAATTTCATGGCTTTCAAAGTCTTGCCATGTGCCCCATCTCATTCTATACTCATAGCCCATGGAGGTGGGGATTTTCATTTCTTTTCTCTAGACTTGGAAGCTGAGATTCAGAGAGGAAGCATCCCTTATGCAAGATCATATAGTCAGGAGGTGACATAGTGCTAAGATTTGAACCCAAGGCTCTAAGAGGATTTCTTCTTTTCAGAGTCTCTTCGCTGTCCATTTCTGTCACTGAGCTGTGTAGAAGTTGACAGCAGGGAAAGCTACATTGATTTTCATCCTTTATAGGCTTCCTGCTAAGAAGTTTCTGAGATTGTGGTCTTCCAAAAAAAAAAAAATAGGAGCTTGTTTGAAGTCCCCACATTTTCAAGCATCCTGTGTTCTGCCTCTGGCAAGCTGTGCTAACAGCTCAGTGTTATCCTGGGAGGCCTCAGAGTCAGAACCCTCGAAGCATCCTGCATTGTCTTTACCCACCATCATCTTCCCTAAGAGAATTGTTTTTGTTTTTTCCAAGCTGGTGGGCAAGTCTTACCCATGAAGGCATATTTGATTACTCCAGGCTTCTGGACACACATACACATGGGTGATTTTTGCTGGTCAGGCTCAGTATTCTCAGACAGCCCAGCAGTTTGAACACACAATGCCAGGCCAGGAACTGGGACCACCATGTTGCTGATGGGAGGAACCACAGGTGGGCCAGGTCTTGCTCCCACATACTCCTGGGTGTCCCAGGGACTGTGTGCTCAGGAGCACTGTGGTAGAGCACTGGCCCTGCCTTGAGAAGAGACACAGGTCTCCCGTCCCTGCACCAGCTGAGAGAGACTTGCCACAAAGCACAAGGCTAGCAGAGATTTATGTATGACTTGCACAGACACAAAAGTATACAATCAAAACATTGATATATCCAAACTCTCCTTTGAAATTCCAATCTTCTTGCAACAACTCTATGAATTGCAAGGGCCCAGAATCTGCCTTCTCACATACTCTACCCTCGTTCATCCTTTTGGGCTAATTGATGAGCATCTTATTTCTTATCTCTAAAAATTATCAGCAAAGGCTACTTCGGATGGCCACTTTAGTCCTTTCAGCTGTAGTCAGGATTATTTAACTTACCTTTACATCAAAAGTTAAGAAAAAGTTAGTTCATAAGTAAAGGCACTAAATCCTTTCCTGACAATGACAGAGTCTCTAGAGGTAGAAATTTGCCTTGCTGCAGAGAGAGAAGGAATGGCGTGGGATGGGGGAAAGAAAAGAAAGAGAAGAGAAGAAGCTGAGGTCTCCAGGCAGGATAGTAAGCTGACACTGTAAATATTTTTTACACAAAAATGTATTGAAGCAACAAATATTTCCTGAAGATCCACCCTGGGTGAGGCTTTGAGCTGACTTTAGAGATCACTGTGGGGTCAAGAATTTCTTACATGTTTTATTCATCATTCTTGAAAAAAGAAATAATTCAAACCTTGCAATTAAAAGTCTCAGAAAATATGAAATTTTCTTTCTGAAATGTTCAGGGTTTTCTTTTTACCTTTGCCAGAGTGTGGGGGCAGGACTGGGCCTGCCAGGGTGTATAGCCCTTCCTGCTTGGTGGAGGCCAGTCGGGCCCAGTGCCTTCTAAGCAGCAGTCGAGAGGAGACTTGGGGAACGGGGGGTCTGGGTGCAGGGGAAGGGGCCCAGTTCCAGTGTAGCCCCCTGTCCCCTCCAGATGTGCTGCTTCTGGCTGTGCCCTCAGTGACTGCCCTCACTGCTCAACGCTGTGCTGTGTGGTGTGTTTCTTTCCCCACTGACAGTGAATAAAAGGTGCGACTGTGCTGAGGGCTCCTGCTCTTCCCTAAGCTGGGACAGGATTGGGGTGGGAGTAAGAGAGAGAAGAGGCCTGGGGAGGCTCACTCAGTGAAGGGCCAAGGTCCTTGTTCTAGCAAGAACTCTGGGAACATGGCATGAGACTCACTTAAGCTAGTTCAAAGAAATAGGGGAGCAGATTATAAGAGACTCTGAAGATGGAAAATCAAGAATGGCTGAACCTCAGGCCGGGCGCGGTGGCTCACACGTGTAATCACAGCACTTTGGGAGGCCAAGGTGGACGAATCACAAGGTCGAGATCGAGACCATCCTGGCCAACATGGTGAAACCCCATCTCTACTAAAAATACAAAAATTAGCTGGGCGTGGTGGCGCATGCCTGTAGTCCCAGCTACTCGGGAGACTGAAGCAGGAGAATCGCTTGAACCCAGGAGGTGGAGGTTGCAGTGAGCCGAGATTGCGCCACTGCTCTCCAGCCTGATGACAGATCGAGGTTCCGTTTCAAAAAAAAAAAAAAAAAGGAACAGCTGAACCTCAGGAGAACTGGAACTGGCAACTGGGCATCTTCCTTACCATCTCTGGGTCTTGCAGGCTTTCATGCCCTGGACAGTATTTGCATCCGTGCTCTTTTCCTGGGCTTCTCTTCAGACTTCTTTGGTTTTGTTGCACAAGTGGCTGAATCTCCGACTCGGTATCAAGACTCACCAGTGACTGACAACTCCGCTCTGTGCCTCTTAGTTCCAATTCACAAGCAAAAGGATCTGATTGGTTTGGCTTAGCTTTTGGCGGGATCCCTTAGGTCAGGTGTCCTCCCTTGGTCCAACCATCTGTGGCCAGACTGGACACTGATATGTGGGACCTTTGAGCAATTCCCTCAGAAGGAAGCTAATGGCAGCAGACATTGGGACTCAGTTTCCCTCTCTGCCCAGTGAAAGGCCTCATAAGAGCCCAAATGAGAGGACAGTGGCCAGTGGAAAGAAAGGCCAAGAGCCAGGGTTACAATTCGTCCAAATGGCGCCGTTTGTATGACTTAGGAAAAGGCACCCCTCTGAGTGGAAGCAGTTCCGTAAGTATGCAGCTGGGCAGTGGATAGAGCCTTTGGGCTAATTAGGAAAATATTGCCCTTCCTCCTGGTGAATACAGCCCTGTCATATTAGGGTGCACAGCTTCACAAGAGGAGCACAGTCTGCGTTTCAGCTCCTGCCTCTCCTGCTGGTCCCAGGTCATTGCATAGTGTGTAAACTGTTCTACATTGACCTGAAATATGGTCAAGGGTTGGGGTGGGAGTTGGTGGTGAAGTGTTCCTCTCAGAATGTCCCCTGACAGCCCAAGAAGCACTGTTCCCTGCAGAGAGTTGGGGGCAGTGGTGGCTGGAGCTGCCTGCCTTCTCCTGAAATGTTCAATTGCTTCTACAAGGGTTGCCTCAAGGACGCTTGGAGGTGGCCAGCTCCCTTGGCAGGAAGCAATTAGCACAGAGGAAGGAGGCTGACCTGGCCTCGGGGCAACCATGAACCTAACTAAGGAGGTGACTCAGAAGCCTGAGAACTTGGGGCTGCTACTCCCAGCTGAGGCCATGCTGGGGGATGGGAAGTCCTGTCCCCTGTCTACTTTGGGCACGCAGGTCCTCTGTTGCCTTCTCCCAAAACCTACCCACTTAGGTCCCCATAATCTCTAACCCAGCCAAATTAGTCCACCTCCTACTTTCAGCCTTGCCCTCTGCCCCATCTAGCTGCCACTAAGAAGCCACAGTGACCTTCCTAAAGCACAAATCTAACCATGTCAGCTCTTCAAAGGCTCCCCTTGCCCCTCTGTATGATTTGCTCCTTAAATATCCCTCCAGGTCCTCGCATGATCTGGCACCAATCGACCTCAGAAGGCTTTTTCTTCCTCTCACTTTTTCATCCTGCACCCTGCACTAAGCCATTCTGAATGGCCCCCATTTCCTAAGGGGTCTCTTATGCTTTTGTGCTGTGCACAAGCCATTGCTCCTCCCTGGGTCACCCATTCCCCTGTTTCAATTATCTCCTCCTCTGTGAAGCCCTCCCAACTCTCCAACAATTGGCCCTTCACATGTACACAGTCCCTCACAGTCAACAAACACTTCCCATGTGATCTGCTGTTGGCTGAGCCAAGCACACATTTAAGTTTCTCTCTTTTTTTTTTTTTTTAGACAGAGTTTCACTCTTGTTGCCCAGGCTGGAGTGCAATGGCATGACATCGACTCACCGCAACCTCCACCTCCTGGGTTCAAGCGATTCTCCTGCCTCATCCTCCCGAGTAGCTGGGATTACAGGCGTGAGCCACTATGCCTGGCTAATTTTGTATTATGTTTTTTTTTTTTTTTTTTTCAGATGGAGTCTCACTCTGTTGCCCAGGCTGGAGTGCCGTGGTGCCATCTCAGCTCACTGCAAGCTCCGCCTCCCGGGTTGACGCCATTCTCCTGCCTCAGCCTCCCGAGTAGCTGGGACTACAGGTGCCCGCCAAGGCCCTGGCTTTCTTTTTTTTATTATTTTTAGTAGAGACGGGGTTTCTCCATTTTGGTCAGGTTGGTCACGAACTGCTGACTTGAGGTGATCAATCCACCTCAGTCTCCCAAAGTTCTGGGATTACAGGCGTGTGAGCCACCTCGCCCAGCCATTTTTTTTTTTTTTTTTTTTTTTTAAAGACAAGGAAACAAAGGCCCAGAGAACGGTAAAGCTGGGACCCGATCTCAGGTCTCCAAACATCAAGGCCACTGCTTGTTGTGGCTTCTCAGCCATGGGAGTGAATCCAAGTCAGAATGTGAGAAGAGATTTAAAAAAACTGGCTGGGCATGGTGGCTCACGCCTGTAATCCCAGCACTTTGGGAGGCCCATGCAGGTGGATCACGAGGTCAGGAGATTGAGACCATCCTGGCTAATACGGTGAAACCCCGTCTCTACTAAAAATACAAAAAAATAGGAATGGTGGCGGGCGCCTGCAGTCCAGGCTGCTCAGGAGGCTGAGGCAGGAGAATGGCATGAACCCAGGAGTCGGAGCTTACAGTGAGCTGAGATCGCGCCACTGCACTCCAGCCTGGGCAACAGAGTGAGACTCTGTCTCAAAAACAAACAAACAAAAAAACAAAAAACACCATCAGCTCTGAGCTCCAGAGGAGGAAGCGTCTTACCTAACTGGGGAGAGGTGAGGAATAGGTAAAGAGTAAAGGGCAGCCATGGCTTCATGGAAGAGGTGGCATCTGCCCCGGGGTCTTACTAAATGTTAGCCAACAGGGCCAGGCATGCTGGATGGAGCAGGGCTGTCTAAGGGCCAGGCATGTTGGAGCAGGGCTGTCTAAGGGAGCAGCCAGGTGTGGGGCTCCTGGAGTCATGCCCTAAGGGGTCTGTTCCCAGCTTATTCATCTGAAGAAGTGCTGGACCTAGAGGCAAAGTCCTGGCTGGAGTCCAGAAACCCTGAGCCAGGGAAGCCCTGTGCCCAGCCAACTTTAGGGAGTGACAGGCAAGCCAGAGAGCATGGCCAGAAGCCTGGAAGGGTGGAAAGAACAGTTGAGGATCAAGTTCTCTAATCCTTCCAAAGTAGGATCTGGGGAAAGTTCTTTTTTTTTTTTTTAAGACAGAGTCTTGCTCTGTCACCCAGACTGGATACAGTGGCACGATCTCAGCCCACTGCAACCTCTGCCTCCTGGGTTCATATGATTCTCCTGCCTCAGCCTCCTGAGTAGCTGGGATTACAAGTGTGCCCCACCATACCCAGTTTTAATTTTTGTATTTTTAGTAGAGATGAGGTTTCACCATATTGGTCAGGCTGGTCTTGAACTCCTGACCTCGTGATCTGCCCACCTCAGCCTCAAATCCAATCCTCAAATCCTCAATCCCAAAGTGCTGGGATTACAGGTGTGAGCCACTGTGCCCGGCCCGGGGAATGTTCTTAAAGGGACTGAACCAGGAGTGTGGGCAGGATTCCTTGATGGCAAAGAACAGTGCCTACTCATGGCAGGGTGAGTAAAGGGGATTGGATTAGTTGGGACTTTTGGCTGCAAGTGAACAAAATCCAACTCACACAAGCTTAAGCAAAAAGGGAGGCTTATTGGCTCATGTAATTGGGAAGTTCAGGTATGGCTGGGTCCAGAAACTCCGTTGCGTCCTCTCTCCCTCCCCCTTCCTGCTTCTCTCTCTGTGGCACCATTGTCCTTCCAGATGTGCTTCTTCCATGTTCTTTCAGCTGCCAAAAGGGTTCCCAGCTCACATTGCCCCAAATTAACAACCTCAGAGAAAAAGAGCCAAACCTCCCAGCAGCCCTAAATAAGAGTGAAGAGTGTCTCACCTGGGGTCACATGCTCATCCCTGTGTCCATGGACACAGAGCTCCCCGCCACTGGTCAGGTCTCAGTCACATGCCTACTTTTTGACCAGAGAACTAGGGAGGCAGGGCTTTTTATTAGAAAGAGAGGCCGGGAAAAGTGACTACTCAAGCAAAACCACTAGCCACCAAGTTTCCTTTCAGGGGCATTTGTTGAAACAATGTGGAGAATCTCATGAAAGTGTAGGGCACCAGAGCCAGGCCTTAGCTGGAACTTGGGAAGCTGTCTGGACCAGAGGTGGCTCCATCTCAGGGCAGCATGGTTTCTCTCATGTGCTGCTGTCTGCACATCCTTTCCCATCTTGATCTGCTGCTCAGCTCATTCTGCTCAGAGAGTTTCCACCTGCACTGAGCTTTACATTGCATATAACTGCAGTCTGCTGAGGCTCACCCAGGTCTCCTGGGAGCCAACTGTATTTCATAGCATCTTCAGCTTCTATTCCAATGGTTGACTGCCTAGCCCATTTCCCAATTCCAAATTCCTGAGAAAGAGAAATCTGATTGGCCCAGGTCATCTTTTCAAGCCAATCACACAGATTAAAGGCCACTGGACAGCATGGGGGTGGCTCGCTTTTGTGTCCAGTGCTCACCTCCATCCAAGTAACCACTCTATACATTCTTCCTGAGTGACTTCATCGTTCTCCTCCATGAGGCAGCTGAGAATGACTGACCCCATTCCTAGAGTTTCAATTATTTATTGCAGTGTAACAAACTGCCCCAAAACTCAGTGCCTGAAACAACAATTTATTATTTTTGATGATTCTGTGAGTTGGCTGGGCTCAGTTGGAAGGTTTGACTGCTTCATGTTGTGTTGGCTGGTGTCATCCACATAGCTGCACTTCACTGGGAGCTGAGCTGGGGCTGGGACAGCCAGGAAGGCCTCATTCACATGTCTGCCAATTGTGCCTATAGTCACCTGGGCTGTCGCTAGCTTCTTATCCTCCAGGTCCTCTCTGTCTCACTATGTGGCTTTTCCAGCAGGATAGTCCGGGCTTCTTTACATAGTAGCCAGCTCCCAAGAGGGCAAAAATGGAATCTGCAAGGCCTCTTAAGACATAGGCTTGGAAACCACACAGCACCACTTCTACTCTGTTCAATTGGTCAAAGCAAGTCACAGGCCAGCTCAGACTGGACTCCACCTCTGAATGGGAGGAGTGTCAAAGTCACATTGCCAAAGGACAGGCAGGATGGAAGAAGTTTTTGGTCCATCTCTGGAAACAATCTACTAAGCCTAGAAGTAAATCTAAACACGTTTCCCCCCTAATCCTAACATTTTATTATGATTTTTCCCCTTCCTCCCACACAAGGTTTGGTTTGTTCCTCCCAGGACCTGGTAGAGGCTGGGGGGATCACTCCATTCTGTAGCCCCATCACCTCCCCAGTCAGAGGCCCTCCTAGCTAAGCCAGTGTTTTCTCCTGCTTCTCCCACCCACCCATGCACACCTCTGAGAGAGGCTACTTGCCTGCTTCCTGGTCTGTGCCTTGGGATGGGTGACATTTGTGTCTGCACCCCGAGACTATTACAGAGCTCTGCATCAAGAGGGACAACACCCTGAAATTCCAGGATGTTAGTTCTGAGGCCCCTCTTCTGCCCTCCCTCTATCCAGCCCCTTCATGGCCTATAACTAATCACTCCAAGTTGGGCAGGGGGGGCGGGGGGCCTGGGAATGCGCGCCCCCTGCTGACCACCAAAGGGCCAGCAAGAATTCGTGTTCAGAGTCCCTGGGAGTCTCTCTGGGTCCCCACCCCAGGTCAAGGGGAGCCTGGTCTCGACATGGACTTCGAGGGCCCCTCATAGGTGGTGTGGACGAGCTGCCGGGCTGGGCCCTTCACTGAGCTCCCGCTGGGAGCAGGCTTCTTCTAGTGGTCGGAGCTATCCATGCATCACCTCCTGCCAGCCTGCCGGATGGACTGGCTTCGGAGGGAAGGGGACATCGTCAGGATCCCAGGGCCCTGGCTCCTAAAGGAAAGATGGGCGGCTAGCTTTTGGGATGGGGACGGCTAGCTTTTCATTTTCTCGTTTGGGGATCACTATCCTGCGGGAGGGGGGAAAAAGTTGTCAGTCCTCTCCTCTCTCCGCGCCCTTCAGCGCCTGCGAAGAACACCATTTTCGCAATCCCAAATCCGCTGCAGCCCACAAACCCAGAGAACCAGAGAGCCCTCCTCACCACCCAACCGGCTTCGGGCGTGGGTCGGTGGGGGAAGGAGAGCCCAGCTATCCCTCATACCGTACGGCAGTAGCAGCAGCAGCGGCAGCGACACACGGGCGACCAAGAGGGCGAGTGTGACCTCCCCCCACCCGGCGGGCGGGGAGCCCAGCTCACACGCACAGCCTCCCAGCCGCTGCCCGCCCCCTTCCCTCGCAGGGACTCGCCTCCCCTCCTGCAGCCCAGCTCAGCCAGCTCCGCGTCTACGCCGCCGCCTGCTCTGGCCGGGCCCGGTCAGAGCCGGAGCATGGAACCTGGAGAGCCCCGGGAGCCCCAGGAGCCCCGCGAGCCGGGGCCGGGAGCGGAGACCGCTGAGGCCCAGGTCTGGGAGGAAGCCAAGATTTTCTACGACAACCTCGCGCCCAAGAAGAAACCCAAATCGGTAAAAGCAATGCACGGGTATGCGCGGGACGGGGGAAGGGTTACCCCGGAGGAGGGGTCATAAGTCTCTTGGGAAGGGACCCGTGGCGCCCCTCTGGGAGGGGACGCAGCTCATCAAACCCAGAATGCGCCTGGCAGCTGGCGCGGGATCGGGTTTATTTTGGGAGCTCTGCTCTGGTGTATTTTTTACCGGGACTCGGGTTCCACGCCAGGATACCCCTCCCCCATGCTGTCATCAGGGCCCAGCTAGAGGCCCGCAGCCCCAGCCCCTCCCCGCGCGGGCCGCGGGGGAGCGCGGATTGCACTTGTTGGCGAAGCCGGTCGGCAGCGCTTGCAGAAGCGCCCCAGGCGCGGGTAACCAGACTCGGGAACCGGTTGCTGGCTGTGCGCTCTGGTCTCCGCCACCTGGGCATCGGGCTCCGGACCTGAGACTCTGCGTTTGGAGTCTGGCTCTGGGCCCTGGGCTGGGGGCAGTGCGCTCCCCTCTTCCTAAGGAAAGGGAGTTGCTCTCTCCAGGCACTGGGATCCACAATCTGCGCTGGGAGGCGATCAGCGCCCCTGGCTGCAGGCTCCCAGCGCTGGACTCTGTCCCCCAGCTCGGCTTCTGCTCCCCTTGCAGTGGACATTAACATCTCCACGACCCTGTGGTGGTGTCAGCCGTCTGGGACCTCACACAGAGGAGCTCTCTCCTCTCCCCCATCAAACAAGTTGATGATGCCCTGGTCTGCCCCTGGGCCTTGCTGTCTCCAGCTTCCCAGATGGCAGAGCTTAGGAGAGAACTGAGAATAGAGGTTGGCCCACAGCGGTCCTCCGAAGAGCTCCAGCTTGATCTTAAAGCAACTTGCTGCTTCCCTTCAAGGACCCTTCCCCAAGAGGTCCACCCTATCAGCAATCATTCACTTAGCACCTCCAAGCTCTGCTCAAGCTTGCACACTGATGGAGGCTCCAGAGACGAGAGCCTGGGGGAGTTGCAGGGGAGTGGAGTAGTGATGTCACACTGGGGAAAGTTTTGTAGAAGTGGCATGTATCCTGATCTTAAAGCCTGAGTAGCTGGAGTTTCCCAGAGAGAGGGAAACAGGACAGGCAAAAGCCATGCAGATGTCTCTGAAGCTCAAGACTGTGTTTCTGAGTAAGTTCTGAATGAAGAATGCAGGATTGTTGGGAGAAGAGCTGGAGGGATGTGGAAGAGCCCACAGAGGGCTTTGGGGATCATGTTAAGGAGTCTGGATCTTACTCAAGGGGATCAGGGATTTCCAAATTAGCTTCCCCAAGCCCTGTGTTTCAGGGAGTCTGCACACATGGGAATCCAAATTATTTTCCTTCTTCTTCAGACTATGTTTTAAACAATTAAAAATGTGGAATAAAACCCAACTCACTCTAATGTATTAGGTGGACATTTTAGCAGCTTAAAGGCCACTAGCTTGTGCTGCAGATTTTTTAAAGCAAACCTCAGAATAAGGCTTCCCCTGTGATCTATTTCATCAAAGAGCATCTTGAGATTGCAAGGCCTGTAGTTTAAAACAAAACAAAACAAAAAACCTTTTAGCATTTCCAACCACTTATTGGTCTGAATCAGGACTTTCTTAATAGTGTACAAATACAAACACAGCAAAAACTTGGCTGGATGCTGAAGCTTAAGTCTGCACTGACATTCTAACCTCTAGTTTCAAATTTGTTGTCATGCAAACAACTGTGTTGTTTTCATTGGTTGACTTTATAATAAATAAATAAATGTAATGCATTTGAATCTGTAAAATAAATATACACCAATTATATATGTTATATCTGGTACCACATGGTATGAGATATATGGTAATATCTGGCTTACATATTGCATTCAAAGTTCATTTGAATTCATTTAAATAAAAGCTCAACCCACATTTTAAAAAACATATCAATACCATTATGGAGCTCTTACAGGATTTTTCGTCAGGGGATTAACTGGGTCCCATTTTTATTTTAGAAAGATCACTCTGGGATGGATTGGAAAGGGTGAGTCCGGCAGCAAACCCACCAGTAAGAAGGCTGGTGCCTCTCTGAAGAGGAAGCTGGATGAATGCCAATGCTGTGGCCTGAGTGATGGAGGGGAAGGGATGGAGACTTGAGGACTGGGGTAGTGAAAGCATCAGTGCTCAAAATCCATTTCCTCCCCAGGCACCAAGGAACCGGAGAGCTCAGGCCCAGTTGTCAGTCATGACCCCTGGATTAGCCCCTGACTCTCACGGTTCTCTGGAGGCAAGAAGCCTGGAGACTTCCCAGCTCCTATTCCTTCCTGCATAAGCCCCTCTTCCCACAGGCTATTTTGGGGGCTTTAGGCCTCACGGGCCCCATCATGGCCTGGCCTGGGCTAATTCTCATTCCCAGGGGCCTGAGTAAAATATTTAACGCCTGAAGGCCTGTTAGAGGCCCTCACCTCTTGGGGTCACAGCACTTCTTCAATTCAGTACTCTGCTGTCTCTCCTTCAGCAGCCTTTCCCTTTCTAAGTCCTACTAGGAATAACAGCTTTTTGCCTATGTTTTTATCTTGGACCCAATAAGCAGAATTATGTTAGCCTAAATGGGAGCTCCTCAGGCAGGCCACATGGGGGTGGGCTGCCCTCTGTTATTCTTCCATTCCCATCACCTAGCCGCAGCCATCAGCCTGAGCCTGGAAGGCAAAGAGAGCTGCCAGGACCCTGGTTTCCTGGAGCTCCGAGCTCCCAGACTGAGCCCTTGAGTCACTCTGACCCAATTCCCAGTCTGAGATCAGGGCTTCTTTCTGCTCTCTAGAAGTACTGTTCCTAGATGCCCCTGCCAACACATGGCCACCTCTGCGGCCAGGCCCAGGAGGGTTTCTACATCCACGACTTCTCCCTAGCTCTGGCCAGCCCCTTTCACCTGCTCCTTCAGCTCCACCTGGAGCCTGGACAGGTCATTCATCAATCCCAGCTGGGATCCATATTTCTTACACAGTCGTGGCCTCTGGGATCTTAGACTCCCCCTCACTTGTACTGTGTCACAGCAGTCTAAGTGGGGATGCAGGGTCCTGCCCTTGGGACCCCCATTCTGACGGGAAACAGAGACCAGCCATTAGAAACCTCAGTTTGTGGGCATGCCCTGATCATTTCTGCCAAATCTGGAAAGTGAAGGCTGGGGGAGATGTTTCCAGGGAAGGCAGAAGTGGCAAGGGATGGAGTCTTCTGGGAGTTGTGGAGGAGGGGAATGGCAAGGGAACTACAGTGTGGATACAGGTCAGGCTAGAGGCTGGAGACTTGAGATCTCATCTTGCTCTGCTTGACCTAGAGTGATAATCTGCCCCTTTCTGGGCCTGTTTCCCTATCTGGAAAAGAGAGAAGCAGAGGCCTCTTGGGGCCAATGCAGCCAGGACGTTTTTCTTGAAACAGCCAGGGGTGGGATGGATTGGGGTCTGTCTGAGTAGCTCAGCTAGAGGGAGCCCAGGACTTGGCAGTCTGGCAGGGACTGTGGGACAGAAAGTGAGGAGTGAGACCTTGGCTGGCTGCTAGGGCTGGAGTGGCAGGCTTGGGAACCTGCCTAATGGGGCTGGGAGGGCAGCTGACTCTCTGTCCTTAAAGGGGTGATGGCCTTGTCCCTGGGGCAGTAAGCCCGAGGGGTGGAGCAATCTCAGCTCCTGTTCCAAAGGCCTCCAGGCTTCCAGGGTTTATGAGGGTGGGTCTCCCCACTCCACCACCAACCCCGCCCTTGGGACACACACATGGTGGTAGTCAGCAACTGAGAAAGGTATTTGGGTTGAACTTTCAAGAAGAAGCACCTGTCCTGCCACTGCCTTACACAGACCTTGCTGGCCACATATACCATCTTGGCTGGGGTTAAAAGTCAAATGCAGAAAGTCTACCACGAGACCTTGGGGAACTCTTTTGCCTTCCACTCCCATTGTAAGGTTCTAAAGCTGCATTAACCACTAGCCACATATAGCTGTTTAAGTTCATTTAAATGAAATAAAATCTAAAATTCAGCTCTTCGGTCTCATTAGTCACATTTCAAATTGTTCCATAGCCAAAGGGACAGCACAGATTATGGAATATTTCCATTATCATAGAAAGTTCCATTGGACAGTGCTCTTTTAAAAGATGGCATTGGCCTCTGTCTTGGGGGTGGATCATGAGCTCCATGGGGACAGGGATCACACTTGTGTTGTTTCCTGCCATGTCCACCACAGTGTCTCTCAGATGGCAACCACTCAATGTTGTCAACTGATTGGAGCCCAGGGCTGACCCCAGAAAGAAGCAATAGGGTTGAGTACACGACCCACGGGTGATCAGGAGAGGTGAGAATGAGAGGTGCATTTATGAACCTTGACTTCAATTTGAGCCCCATTTTTAATTTGTAAAGTGGGAATCATGACCCCAGGACTGCTTAGGACACAGAGATGTGGTGGGATTCTCTGGGTATCTGTAAGTTCCTTGGGCACTTATATTCTGATCCTCCTAAGGGACTATAAAGGTTCAGCTGCTGTCTGGGGTGGCAGGTGCCTGTAGTCCCAGTTACTTGGGAGGCTGAAGCAGGAGAATCACTCAAACTTGAGAGGCAGAGGTTGCAGTGAGCTGAGATCATGCCACTGCACTCCAGCCTGGGGAACAAGAGTGAAACTCCATCTCAGAAAAAAAAAAAGAGAGGAGGAAAGTATGCCCTGATGTGACAAAGGTCAGATGGGGCAAAGCTGGGGGATGGGAAGAGGGGAATGGAAAGAGAAGTAAGGGTCTGTTGTGAAGGGCTTTCTATTTCCACACTAGAGGCTGCCAACCATATTCTGAGAATAGTGTGCACCACTAAAGAGGGGAGCTGTGGTCAGATCTGAACTTTAGAAAAATCTCCTGACAGCAGCATGAATGACAGATTAGAGAAGGTGACAGATGACCAGAACAGCCTGAATGAAAGAAGTGGTTGGATTCTAATAGAGTTGACTCATTTCAGTGATTGATTGATGAGGAAGGGAGTTGAGGCTGACTTCCCAGTTTCTGCTTCAGTAATGAGTGGATAGTGGTTCTAAGCCTTGCTAAGAGTTACAGGGAGAAGGGATCAGGTTTGGGAGGGGAGAAGATGATGGGAATTCAGCCTTGGGAATGTTAACTTTGAGAGGCTGTTAGTCCACTGGGGCATTTAGATGGATGTATGAATCCGGAGCTCAGGAGACAGATCTGGGCTGGAAGTACATTTTTTTATATAAATTATCATATTTATGGACATCATTTCTTCCTAAGGGCATGCAGCTCTTATTTTATAATGGAAACCATCTGAGATCATCTCCAGCATCAGTCATACTTTGGCCACATACATTGGCTTCATTTTTTTTGTGTGTCCAGATGCCCAACTAGATTGCAAACTTCCAAGGGCATGGCCCTCCCTCTATCAGATTGTGCTTCCAGCAAGGGAGCCAGCACCTCTCTCGCCCCCCATCTGGGTCCATGATAGACGGGGTCCTGACCTAAGTCCACATCTGCTCAAGCTGGGCCTCTTTAGGGTACAGGCTGGGTCTGGGTCTTCTCCATGTCCCCACTACCCAGGGAGACTCATACATGTGAGCCTGCCTCAGGAGCAGTCGTCTGAGTGACAACCCTTCTCTCATACCTCTGCAGCCCAAGCCTCAGAATGCAGTCACCATCGCTGTGTCCTCCCGAGCCTTGTTTCGCATGGACGAGGAGCAACGGATCTACACGGAGCAGGGCGTGGAGGAGTACGTGCGCTACCAGCTGGAACATGAGAACGAGCCCTTCAGTCCCGGGCCTGCCTTCCCGTTCGTGAAGGTGAGGAGGCAGTTCCACCACTAGCTCAAACAGCGCCTTTGTGGGGATTAGAACAAAGCACTCCCACGGGTATTTGAGTAAGGAAAAAGGGCCCCTCTGGGCAGATGTAACCACATGAGTGCACAGCTTGGCTAGGTGACAGAGCCTTTTGGGAAGAAAATTCGTCCACCCTCTGGAAGAACGCAGCCCCATGCCTGGTAACCAGCTTGGTGAGTGGAATGCGGGCTGGATTTCAGCCCCGACTCTCTCCAGCTAGGTACCCGTGAGTGGTAAGCAACTTGCATTAGGAGAAGGTGGTTCATGAGCACTGATCTCATCCCAAGCATGGCTCCTCACCTCCCCTCATTGGATCCTTGGCCACCAACTTCAGGCATCAATCCTTGGGGGTCTAAGCTGGGGGGTTCTCTCTCCCTTCCAGGCTCTGGAGGCTGTGAACAGGCGGCTGCGGGAGCTGTACCCCGATAGTGAGGACGTCTTCGACATTGTCCTCATGACCAACAACCATGCTCAAGTGGGTGTCCGCCTCATCAACAGTATCAACCACTATGGTGAGCATGAGCATGAGGATGGGGAGTTTGCCCTGGGACACCCCTACCAGACCCCCCAGGGATGGGGCCACACCTCTGCAGGATGGAGTTGTACTGACCGGAACCCCAAGCCCAGTGTGTGCTGGTAAATTCGCTCTTTAAACAAACAAACAAAACCCTGATTTGTAGTGTTGCTAGTTTTCAGGGTGTAAATATTTCCACCAGGACTGGTTTCAAGCTATCAGTGGTCGAACAATACAAATGGCTCACAAAATTTCTGAATGTTTAACTGTGGGCTCTTGCAAGCCAGTCCAAACCAGCTCCAGCACACCCCACTCTCGGTGTGATTAGGTGGGACACTTACTGCCTCCCTGCCTCAGTTTCTCTAACTGTGATGGGGCTAACAGGTCTCACAAAGCTGCTGGGAGAATCAGGTGCAGCTGTCAGAGCGAAAGGGCTTTGCGTCTTCGTCTAAACTCAAGGTTAAAAATAATAGACCCTCCAGAGCTAGCTTAAGCCCAGAAGAATTTCTTATTAGGTTACAGGGGTGTCTTTCAGAGGACAGGAAATAAAATTGGGCCTGCAAAGGCCTGAATCCAAGTACTGGAAATCTCTCCCAGGATCTTCTTTTCTTCAGGCCACATGAACATTTATTTGTGCTTCTCTAGCAAGTTTGTTCTTTTTTTTTTTTTTTTTTTCCTCTCTCCCCTGAAATTGGATTTCTCTGCTTTTCCTAAATAAAAACCGTATTCAAGAAAACCGGGCCAGGCGCGGTGGCTCATTCCTGTAATCTCAGCACTTTGGGAGGCCAGGGCAGATGGAACACTTGAGGTCAGGAGGTCAAGACCAGCTTGGCTAATATGGTAAAACCCTGTCTCTACTAAAAATACAAAAATTAGCCTGGCGTGGTGGTGCACACCTGTAATCCCAGCTACTCAGGAGGCTGAGCCATGAGAATCACTGGAGAGGAGAGGGGAGGAGAGGGGAGGGGAGGGGAGGGGAGAGGAGGACAGATCCACTTTGGGGAGAGAGAGAGAGAGACAGAAAAATAATAAACCTGGCGGGGCTCGGTGACTCGCGCCTGTAATCCCAGCACTTTGGGAGGCCAAGGCGTGCAGATCACGAAGTCAGGAGATCGCGATCATCCTGGCTAACACGTGAAACCCTGTCCCTACTAAAAATACAAAAAAATTAGCCGGTCGTGGTGGTGGGCACCTGTAGCCCCAGTTACTCGAGAGGCTGAGGCAAGAGGATGGCGTGAACCCGGGAGGCAGAGCTTGCAGTGAGCCGAGATCACGCCACTGCACTCCAGTCTGGGCGGCAGAGCAAGACTCTGTTTAAAAAAAAAAAAAAAAAAAATACACCTATATTTATAGGTTTACAAGGCCTGGTTTTTAGCAACCAAGAGAGTGTAGTTGGCATTTTTAAATCCTAATTTCAAATTGCTGGGAGCAGAATTGATACTGAAACTGTTTAACCACCTGTGTGACATCCACACTGCACAATCAGGACAGACTCTCCCTACAGTGCTGAAGCAGGGCTCTGAAGGACCCCTGCCGTACCAGGCATTACCAACTTCTGTTGTGGACTCTGGGGAGGACGGAGGTCCTGTGTAAGGGGCCGCGAGAGTGACGGGTAGCTTAAATGGGCTCAGAGCAGCAGCCAGTTTATCAACCAACAAATACTTTACAATCTTTGCAGTCATGAGGACTAGCAGACTGGCAGCCTAGGTAATCAGATTGGCTCAGCTCTGGTCAGGTGTCTGCTCTTATCCAATCAGCTATGACCAGGAGGCGGGGTCACACAAGCATGTAGCACTGTGATTCCTTGACAAGAAAATGTCCCTGTGAGCTGGGCAGTTGCTCTAGAGATGTGATTGTCCGCACTTCATGAAGGATGGAGGGGCTCAGAGGGGAACACTGGCCTAAAATCACACAGAGACACTCTGTGCTGCCGTACCACACCCAGAAATAGGATAGCGTCCACTGGGCACAGAGAGACTGCCCGGAAGCCCAGGGTTGACCCTGGCCTAATCTGGGTCCTTTACCTCCTTCCCAGACCTGTTCATCGAGAGGTTCTGCATGACAGGTGGGAACAGCCCCATCTGCTATCTCAAGGCCTATCACACCAACCTCTACTTGTCAGCCGATGCGGAAAAAGTGCGAGAAGCCATTGATGAAGGTAAGTCCAAGTGAGGAGGGAGAATATGGGGAGTGCAGCAAAGGGGTCCCTGAGGTGGAAGGCCTGGTCCTAAAGTTCTGAGCAGGTGCTAGGAGTTGCCATGGTAACTAGAAGGCAAGGCTGTGCAATACTTTCCTTAATTCTTATAATCTGTCCTATAAGTTCTGAAAGCAAGGCCCTACCCATTCCATCTTCCTACCTCTGGCCCTACTGTGTCATGGATGCTTTTACTTCTCAGCATCACCCAGCTTTCTGTTTCCATGGAAACCCTCTCTACTGCCCAGACAGCTACTTTCTTCCATGATTTCTCCAAGTCAGAAGGAGTTCTGATTCCTGTAGAACCATACGCAGCCTCTGCCCTGTCCTGGGCCAATGGGGAGGAGGATTCGTATCTAGTCCAGCCTGAATGGTAGGGTCTGGGGAATGGCCATCATCTCCAGCAGCTGGGCTGGCCAGTGC
The DNA here is from genome assembly GCF_001698545.2 of Rhinopithecus bieti. NCBI lineage: Eukaryota > Metazoa > Chordata > Mammalia > Primates > Cercopithecidae > Rhinopithecus > Rhinopithecus bieti. Next base: position 194,206 of record NW_016816417.1, on the reverse strand, counting down.
TTAGGGGAGTTTAGGAGACCCAGATGCAAGTACTGACAAAGAGAATGTCCTTCTATGTGTGTCTTTTTTATTATTATTATTATTTATTTATTTTTTTGTTTTTGAGACGGAATCTCACTCTGTCTCCCAGGCTGGAGTGCAGTGGCGTGATCTCGGCTCACTGCAAGCTCTGCCTCCTGGGTTCACACCATTCTCCCCCTTCAGCCTCCGAGTAGCTGGGACTATAGGCGCCCACCACCATGTCCGGCTAATTTTTTGTATTTTTAGTAGAGACGGGTTTCCACCATATTAGCCAGGATAGTATGTGTGTCTTTCCAGGGGCAGTTTTGGGTGGTATCCATATTCTCAGTCCTCCCAACGAGGTGCGTATCCTATTGCAGGTGGGAGAAAACAGGCCCATGCAGGAGAAAGGACTGGCCAGCTGCCTGAGAGGGCTCCTTAAGCTGAACACTAGTGGCAAGTTTCTTTATCAACCAACAATATATTCACTTTTCTCTTCCTCTTTCATGTTGCCTGCTGCCTGGAAGCCTGGTCTCTCTCCCACTGATAACTCACTCCCCTGAGCTGCTTTGGAGCTCCTAGAGGGTTTCTTTAACCAGGAACCAGGAGCCATTTTCCTAGACAGATGTCACACCCTCTGGTTGGGGCCTTGGCACTGGCATGTAGGTGTGTCTCTGTGTGTTTGTAACTTGACCTCAGGCTAAGGAGCAAGATAATGGTCCACGGGGAGGCCCTGCTGAGGGTAGGGGTGGTTCTGGATCATCTTGGTTCCAGTGCTGGCAGAGCTGAGAAGGTGCTTGGCTTGATGCCTGGCACTGGCCCTGTTTGTAGCATCCTCAGGCTAGTGAAGTTGTGTGCGGGTAGCACTGCTCACTCCTCCCAAAGCTCACCTAAGCCCAGCCTCTGTGATCCTCAGTTCTCAAAGAGTTGGGCTGTTTTGGAACCCTGAATAGTTGCCAGTAGGGCATACCTGGTTGTCATTGTGGCTGTAGACTGAGGGTTCCCGTACTCACCTCACCCGATTGCAGCCTATGGTCTCAGCCCCAGAGATGAGAGGCCCTTAATTTTACAGTGGTCCAGAGAAGGTGAGTGACTTGCTAGAACCAATGGTGAGGGAGTGACTGAGACCAAGCCAGAGCTGGGGCTCCTTCCAGCCCCAATGTAGCTCTACGGCAGGGGTTGTAAAGCACCCCTGGCAGGAAGGCAGTGGCCGGTGGGACTCATGTTGGCTGGTCCACAGCAGCATGATCTTACTAGGGGTTAAAGTATTGAAATTCCTTCACACTGGTTGGTAAATAGTTCCTGCCCTGAGTCCTGAGTGCCCTCCTGCCCCCCGGGACTCCTCCCAGACTTTTCCACAAAGCAATAACCAACAGGGTAACCTGGCAAGGCAAGGGCCCTAGAGATCTGCCTCAGAGCCACTGCTGCTGCCCTCTTCATGGCCAGGATCCATGCACTACCAGTTTTTACATGTTTTAAATATTAGTTTTTATCAGCCTTGCCCTGAGTCCTGTATGAGGCAGGTGGGGCAAGGACAGCCTAAGTTAGCCCGCTCTGGCCCTACTGCCCAGCCTGAAGGCAGACAATGCTTGCCTCTCTCTGCCTAGGGATCGCAGCTGCCACCATCTTCAGCCCCAGCAGGGACGTGGTTGTGTCCCAGAGTCAGCTGCGCGTGGCCTTCGACGGGGACGCTGTGCTCTTCTCGGACGAGTCGGAGCGCATCGTCAAGGCCCACGGGCTGGACCGATTCTTCGAGCATGAGAAGGCTCACGAGAACAAACCTCTGGCTCAGGTGCTCCATCTAGACCCAGAACCCCTGAGAGGAACAAGGCAGCTCCCCAGATCCGCCCTTGGCCTGCACTCCCAGCCCGGAACCAAACCAACCCCAGGCTCAGCCCAGATTCCAGCCCGGTCCCCTCAACCCTCTCACTTGACCACTGGCCCCCCATCAATGAGTTTCCACCCACTTTGTTGAGCCCACATCCCCTCACTGAAGTCCCAACCCCCCTTTGAAGCCTCCATTCTCTAAGCCTCTCTCTAAGCCCATACCCACTCTCTGCAGCTCAAATCCCCATTTCTGAGGTCTCCTTTCCCTTCCTGCTGTCCCCATTCTCGACATCCCCACCCCTTCTCTGAAGTCCCTGCCCTGCTCTGAAGGCCTCATTCTGTTTCTCTGAAGCTCCCATCTTCTCTCTGGAACCCTCACTTCCTCCCCTGAGATCCCCCACCCCTCTGAGAGCATGCCCACCCTCTTAAAAAGCCTTTTTCCTTCCCTGGAAACAGGAGGAAACGAACTGCTGGACTGGGACACCTCACTGGAGCAGGGAGATCCAGCTGGGTGTAGCATCTGGGGCAGATCATTTGCTTTGGGACACCTCCTGCCATCCATCCCTTAGCTGGGGGCACAGGGACACTCACTCACCCTCAAACTGCTCAGTGTCTCTCAGAACAGAATATACCCTAGAGCTTGGTGGAAATTCCCTGGAGTTGGGGCTTTCGGATTCTCCAGCTCTGCTGGGAGCTCCTATTTGAGCTTTTAACAAAAATCTGGGTGCTCAATAATCTCAGAGCCCCCCACTCCAAGAGCTCAGCAGGTTTCAGTTGTGGCTCCTAAATATTCAGTTCGCATCTGTTCTTGTGAGTTGCCTCTGAAATCCTTGGGAATCTAGGGCAGGAGAGTTATCCTACTAAGTGGTAAGCAGAGGCCCAGGAGACCACTGCTTATTCCAGTTCACCGAGCAAGCAAGAGGTCTCCAAGCAAGGAGCCCTCTTTTGTTTATTTCTAGCTGCTTTGGAAATAAGCAGTTTTCTTCATTGTCATCTGTTTTTTTATTCTCACATCCTCAGGAAGCTTCATTGTTCTGGGCACTGTAGAGAATAAATTCTTTCCCTGACCCTAGAGAGCTTGAGGATGACACCCTGAGCCACCTGGGTGCCAGATGGGCACGGTTGATACTCAACAGTTACACATTGGCCCATCTTCTCCAGCTGTTTACAGCTGGAGTCCATTCTGATTGAAGGGTGCCCATGCCATAGTTACTAGTTTTAATATCCTCCCTGTTGATGGGCACCGAAGGCCACACTTACAGAACTTCAGGACAGACATCTGCATACCTTGATGGGCATATGGATGGAGGATACATATCAACAGTTGCCCTGAGAGTTATTCTGACCCTGCACCAGCATGCAATAACACAGTTCCCCTGACTGGAGCCCCACTGGCGCACACAGCAGCATAAGTAGGCATGAGCAGAACTAACTGAAAGATTTATGGGTCCTGAACTTTTCACACCAAACAAGACACTAGTGCTTTAGGGAGAGCAGGGGGCAAATATTTGGGAGGTGGCAGAGCTAACAGTGTTCCCCTTGCCTTCTCATAGGGCCCCTTAAAGGGCTTTCTGGAGGCACTGGGTAGGCTGCAGAAGAAGTTCTACTCCAAAGGCCTACGGCTGGAGTGCCCAATTCGTACCTACTTGGTGACAGCACGCAGTGCAGCCAGTTCTGGGGCCCGGGCTCTCAAGACCCTGCGCAGCTGGGGCCTGGAGACAGATGAAGCCTTGTTCCTCGCTGGAGCGCCCAAGGGCCCCCTCCTAGAGAAGATCCGCCCACACATCTTCTTTGATGACCAGATGTTCCATGTGGCTGGGGCTCAGGAGATGGGCACCGTGGCCGCCCATGTGCCTTATGGCGTGGCACAGACACCCCGGAGGACTGCACCTGCAAAGCAGGCTCCATCTGCACAGTAGCTGAACCACCAGCTTTACTGATCCACGTTGCTCCAGGCTCCCTGAAATACTTCGACACGTCCTCTGGTAGATCCCTCTAGTTTCTCACTGTTCTGTGCTTCTGCCTGTCTGCCCTCATCCCTATGAGTGATGTACTTGTAGGAAATTATGCAGATGGGACTGGCATTCTCAACATCCCCCCTTTAGGGCAAATTCTGTGCCATGATCCTGAGTAGGACAGTAGGATTGTGCAGAGTAGCTGGATTTCAGAGGGAAGTTAATGGGTCTGATCTCTCAGACCCATGAAAACTCACTCAGTGTGGTGGAAAGAACACCTGCTACGGGAGAGAGTGGATCTGGCTTCTAAGCTCTGTCCTGGAATTAACTGCATGACTTTGGGCAATCCCTCCCCTTCATGGGCTCCAGTTTCCCATCTTTTGGGCGGTTTTCAAGCTCTCTTTTAGCCAAAGAAGCTTGGTTCTTTAAGGTCGCCCTCTTAGAAGGAAGCATTCTATGTCAGTGCTGCTGCTGGTATGTATGGCACCTTTGCGCAAATTACAAAAGGACACTGTCTAGGTGAATGAAGAACGAAAAGACAGCCCTTCCTCTGGCCTGATCCAGTCTCATGCTGGGGTACACAGCTTAGTTAGCAGGATAGAGGCTGGATTTCACTCCCCATGTGTCCTTCAGCTCAGAGGCCTCTGCAAAAAGGACAAAATGCAAAATCGCCCCCAGTAACTCCATCTATAATTTTACACATTTTGAAACCACTGGACAAGATGACCTACCTGCTCCTGTGATTCTCTAACCTGAATGGTCATCAGAGCTCAGCCCAGGAAGCAAGGGGAGTGAATTGAACATGCATACAAACTCTCCTCCAGCCAGCAGGGGGCACTGCAGGCTCTTCCCAGGGAGGCGCTTTAGTGGCTGCCTGCTCAGTGTTTCCTTTCCTCTTGATTTGAGCCAAAGTTCAGTTGCTCCTGCCTGCCAAGACCCTCACTTCCACCACCCTCACTCCCCCGGCTATTGCATCTTGTTGAATAGCTCTGCTGGTGGGGAACGGGGCAGAGCATCAGTGTCTACTGTTGTGGCCCCAATTCTCGGAGAAGAAAGTGCAGTGGATGAGGTAGGCGGTTGTCTAGGCTGAGCCCCAGGGTGAGGTGCTGCCTGGGGTGAAATGGGAAGTGTCAGGAGGTCTGGTGTGAGACAAAAGGTACTGACAAAGTGACGCTTGGAGAGGAAGGAGCTGAAATGTGCACCAGCAAACTTCTCCAGCTATGGGATTGTGAGTGGAAGGCCAGTCAGAGCTGCCTTTGGAGGTAATGAGCTCTCCATCACTGGATGCTGTGCAAGGGCTTCCAGGATGAGATGACCTCCCCATGAAATGCATCAGCGGATCCTCCACATCTGCAGGAGCCCCTGCGGCCCCTTCTTCACCACTTTCAGAGAACTCTCACCACTTGATGAGTCAGCCTCCTCCTTTGCTGAGCATCCCCGGCTCTCTCCGAAGGGAGGGTGGAAGCACCAATGGCTGGTCCCCAGGAAGACGGAAGGGGTGAGCAGACATCTGTGTGTGGACTGATTGCCAGGCTTCTAGGAGGAATCCTAGTCATGAGCAAGCACTTTGTAAAGAAAACCAGAAGTGTCATGAGAGGGGCAGGAGCCTGGAGGTGTGGTGGCAGGAAATAGGGGAGGAGAGCACCCTGGGGTTTTTGATCTTTGACCTTCTGGGGACTCAGCTCAGGGTCTGAATGGGTTCTGTGCAGTGTGGGGCAGGGTAAGAGATGCAGAAAGATATTCCAGGAAGGAGAACAAAGTGAGAAGGCAGAGGTGGTTCTCAAAATGAGCAACGATTTGGGCCAGAAGGGCTTTTGCTGTCGTTGTCAGAGGTCTCCATGAAGCTGGTCCCAAGGAGGAATGGTATGACTGTGTGGAGTGACTAGGACAGACACCCACAGTGACTGCTTTATCAGGGGACACTGGCATTATTGCCCCTAGAAGGGCATATGATGATGTCTTTGCACGAGGTCATTTCCACTGCACAGCCAGGATCCTTCTGGCTAACAGAGGAGGCCTTGGGGGCAGAAGACCAGGGTTGTCTCTACTTCCAGAGTTCCAAGCCTAGATAGAGGTACTGTGAGGGCCAAGGACAACCTCAAGGAAACAAAAAAGAAGTGAAGGAGGGAGCTGAGCCCCTGAGTCACCTTCATTCTTGGCTGAACCGCAGAAAGGCCCTCTCCTCACTCCCAGGGGTCAGAATCACCCCCGTGGAAGAGCCTCCAAGGCTCACAGAACTAGTGACTGCAAGAAGCCTACAAGGCCAGGCACAGCCCCGGCTCACAGCATGGCAACAGGCTGCCTGACCAGGGTGGACCTGTGCACTGGAGGCAGCACCAGATGTCGCCTAATTAAGATAAACTGCAGGGATTCTGGGACCTGTGTGGTCTTGCCCCCAGGGCCTGGTGATGAACACCACTGATGACTCCATGTGTCTCAGGAAGCAGGAAAATATGATGCTGGAAGCAGAAAGATAAGGTGCAGCAAAAGCCATGGATTTCACTGGAGCTATCATTAATAGACACAGACAGCCCTGGGCAATGGAGAAAACACTAAGAGTCTAAATTCTATTATTGAAATCACAAACGAGCATCTCAGGCCTGGAAAAAAGCTTTCAGTCGCTGGAATAAAAATCTGGGGCGGCACTCTCAGGCAGCAGTTACACGGGCCTTCTGATTGTCTTAGAGGTGAGGAGGTGCCCAGGGATGAGGAACACTGAGTGTCGTGTCACCAGGAAATTAAAAAGCCAGGTGAGCACAAAAGTCCCAGGCCTAACCAGGGAATGCAGCACTGAGGCAGAGCAGCCACGGCTTCTGAAACACTGGACCCCTTTAGCTGAGAGCACCACTTCCCTAACAAGCCCTGCAGAACACTGGTTCCAGGAGATGCCTGCCAGCAAAATCCCAGAGCCAATGGGACTGCTGCTTAGCTGAAAACTGGAAGCCCTGTTACTAAGCACTGAGACTGCTCAGCCAGTTGCAAAACATCCCCCTCTCCTATCTGAGAGCCCAATCAGAGTAGTGGGGATATATCAGAATATGCCAGGAAAAAAACAGAAACTAGCAAGAAGTTCAAAGCCAAGATGGATTTGGCATTATAATGACACTTAATTTGTGTGCACCAGTACAGCCAAACTGATGACTCAAATCTTGAAATACCTCCATACCAGTTGGTAAATAATGCTGCGCTGAGTCCCCTGAATGTCTCTTCGTGGTCTCAGCTGACCCTTCCACTGTGAATGCTCCATTTTCCCACAGTGCAGCCTCTAGGAGGCTGCTGTGGCACTATGGCCAGTGTCTACTCTGTTTTGTGGTGTCCTGGCCATGCTGGTTTAGGGAAGTAAAGTAACTTGCCCAAAGCCATAGAGCTAGTAAGTGGCAGTGCTGGGACTCAAACTCATGTCCATCTGATGCTAGGACCCAGGTTTTCAACCATTTTGTCATATTGCTCATACATATGCATGAAGATAGCCAGAGAAGCTCCATTCTGAGGTCTTCACTAGGAGTTTACTTACCCAACAGTTAACACGTTGATTTCCTGCATGGTGAAATGCTGGAATACATTTGAGTGGGTGCTTTTATTATAACTTCCTAAACAGCTAAAAATAATTTAAATTAGAGGCAAGCATTTGCGAACACCTGGAAGCACTTTCAAACAATCCCAAGTTCTGAGAAACCCAGTGTGAAGACCCCTGTTTTGGACTAATGCAGAGTTTGGCAAACTCTGGGCCTATGGGCCAAATCTGACCCATTGCCTGTTTTTGTAAAGAAACTCTGATTGGGGCCAGGCGTGGTGGCTCACGCCTGTAATCCCAGCACTTTGGGAGGCTGAGTTGGGCAGATCACAAGTTCAGGAGATCGAGACCATCCTGCCCAACATGATGAAACCCCATCTCTACTAAAAATACAAAAATTAGCTGGGTGTGGTGGCGCGCGCCGGTAGTCCCAGCTACTCAGGAGGCTGAGGCAGGAGAATCGCTTGAATCCGGGAGGCAGAGGTTGCAGTGAACCAAGATCGCGCCACTGCACTCCAGCCTAGCAACAGAGTGAGACTCCATCTAAAAAGAAAAGAAAAGAAAAAGATAAAGAAGAGAAACTGATTAGAACACAGCCATGCCCATTTGTTTACCTATGTTTATGACTGATTTTGCACTGCTACAGCAGAGTTGAATTCTTGCAACAGAGACTGCAAGCTAAAAATATTTTCTATCTGGCCCTTTACAGAAAAATGTGCGGACCTCTGGGCTAAGGCAGACAGCCTGGCTGACACCTCAGTGGGATGAGCCAGGTCACATCCACCTATGCATCTGTGGGCGGAGGTTGGCTCCACTGCCGAGGGGAAGGGACATGGAGGCTCCATGCCCATCTGAAGAGTCCAAGTTTTGACTATTTTCAAGTGACTCATGGTTCATGGTAATTTGCAGTTTTGTCGATGCACTGATTTGACTTGGGTGTGCTCTCCCAAGCTGATGAGTGAGAGGGCAGGAGCAGGGCCCTTGGCTGGGGATGAGCCCAGCTGGCTGTCCAGCATGGCTTTGTATTCCCGACTCATTTCCTCATGAGGCCTCTTAGGCAATGATGAACCTGGTAGGTGGATGGGCATTAGCTAAACATGAGTTTTGGATAGCTTGAAGTGCTCAGTGTTGATGTCAGAGGCTCCGAGCCAACAAGTTCATTCACGTACTTTCTGTGAAAGCAAGAACAAGTCTGTCGTGAAGAGGGTCCCATGAGGACTTCAGCCGGTTCAGAAGTTACTGATCATGGGAGAGAGAAAACTCCTGTAACAGCTGGAATGGCAGTTTATTGTGGCTTGAAGGCATGTGAGCAATAAACACAAATAGCCCTCATAATGGAATTGTGGATCAGGAGAATTCTAGGACCCTGCAAGTTAAGAGATTTACCAGGTTTCCAGGATCCACAGCAAGAACGGAGAGTATGGAAGATGCCCCATCTACAGCCGTCATTGCTGTCGCTATGCCATCATGATACCTTTCTCCACCAAGCCCAGACTGGGTCTCAGAATCTTTCTGTATCCAGCATTCCAGGCAGCCACTACCAGTGGGCTGGAGCTGGTGTGAACGATGAAACCTATTTTGCCATTCCTATTGGCGTTGGGTTTTGCTATCCAGGAGGCATGCAAGGTCCGGAATGTTCATCCTCTGAGGATATGACACAACTCTGAGGATGCCAGAGTCTCACCTGACTCGGGTGGAACACAAGGAGGTAGATGAATAGTATCGTGTGGCTGGCAGCTTCGCGGGCCATGGGTTTTATAACCAGTCTTAAAGCAAAACACAAAACCACCTCCTTTCTGCCAGTAGGTGGCACTGCAGGCCGGCACACAGCTGCTGGCAGTAGTCAAATGATTCTACCCACTGATTTACTTTTCTCTCCTTGTGACTTAGTGTGGTGCTGGACTCTCCCCACCGTTAGCTCCAGCCAGCCAAAAACGACTTTAGGTGCTCTGGAAATGTTTGCTAAACACGCCCGAGTGACAGCCAATTGCTCTTGCCGACAATTACTGTGATTGTGTTTATGTGTGCACACATGTAAGTTTGTGCAACAGGATAAAAATCGTACTCGTACATGTATTTATGTGGGTGTGTGTAATGGGCCAGATATCTCAGCCAACGACTCTGTGTGTGTGTGTGTACTCACTATGTGTACAGATGGTTATCTCTGTTAACTGAGTGTCCTAGGACCCATATACTGATGGCCAATCCTAGAATAGCTGTACCCATTTCCTTCATAACATGGGTATTTGCATATGTGCAGCTTGGGGGCCATTGAGACCAGCCCCCAACCTCTGGCCAAGAAAATCTTGGCTCCTAACCCTCTGCCTCCTACTCCTACTCCTGAGCCTTGGGAAGGAAGTAGTAGAATCTGTGTAAGGACAACCCTTTTGACTACACCTGCCTCATCATCTCCGTTTGTTTCTTCCCTCCCCCTAACAGTGCCAAGGCCAACATGTCCAGTTGGGCAGATTATGCACTGCAAAAATCTAGAGGGCGCCATTGGTATTGTGACATGGGTGGTACCTCTTAGACACCTGCATAACCTGCCAACTGTATACAGATGCCCTGGTCATCTTATGGCCATGGCTAGGAAAGTTGCCTTCCTTCCCCCCACTAGCCCTGCCCAACCTAGACAAAGATTCCTGCCTCTGCTTGAGTGTTCTAATGTGGCCCAGAAGTGACTTACCATTGACCTTGATTGGGAAGTATCTCCCTGATGGGCCATCCCCTAGAGGCCTTTGGAATTCCATTTATAAAAGTGAAATGTGTCTGGGAACTTTGCAGTTACTCATCTTTGCAAAGTGAAAGCCTCTGTAAGGCAAACCAAAGCTGTGAAGACTGGGGTCACTGACTCCCACACTCCTGGCCTGTGGGTGAATATATGCCTTCATGACCATCTGCCACGGAATTAGGTAAAGGCCTCAAGGCTAGTCTTGTAGCTAGCTGCCACAAAGAAGCCACCGAGAAAATCACTGAGGTCACCCTAGATTGGATGCCTGGGCCGGGGTCGCAAACCCCAATGCCTACAGGGGCCAGGCAGGAAACCTAAATGAGTGGAGAGGATTAAGCCAGGTCTTCAGTGAGAATGGAGAACGCTGTGGTCTGCCATGGTTGCTGCCACATGGGAATGTGGCCTGAGATTGCCGGATAGTCCACCCCATTTTTGAAGAGAAGCTGGGAATCTGGTCTTTTAAATGTTGACAACTATTTTGAATTTAGAAAACATCATCCGGGCCAAATAAAACATATTCTGTAGGCAAGATCAGGCCCTCGGATCTCCAGTTTGCATCCGCTGGCCCAGGCCCAGAGACTTGGGTTTTTAAGACCCAAGTCACTGAGAGTCTGAGGATGTTCACACTCAGATTCTCACTATTGGATCTTTAAGAGACCCCAGAGATGACCTAGCTCAGCCTTTGTGCGTTCAAAACTGCATATGTACAAAGTTTTGTTTTTTGTTTTTTGTTTTTTTGAGACGGAGTCTTGCTCTGTCGCTCAGGCTGGAGTACAGTGGCAAAATCTTGGCTCACTGCAACCTGCGCCTTCTGGGGTCAAGCAATTCTCCTGCCTCAGCTTCCTGAGTAGCTGGGATTACAGGTGCCCGCCACCACGCCCAGCTAATTTTTTGTATTTTTAGTAGAGATGGAGTTTCACCATATTGGCCAGGCTGGTCTCGAACTCCTGACCTCAGGTGATCTGCCAGCCTCTGCCTCCCAAAGTGCTGGGATCACAGGCGTGAGCCACCACACCTGGCCTACAAACTTCTTTATTAAAGTAATAGCGCACATATACTTAACTTCTGGTTTCTACTTGAGAGCATGTCAGTAACCTCCAATATAGAACATGATGAAAAATTAAACTGTACGCATAGTGTTGCTTGTATCTACCTGTCAGAAGCCCTTTGCTTTGATAGCATTTGCTGCCTCAGTCTTCCTCATCACCCAACCTCTCCAGGTTGTTTGTTATGATAAACCTAAGTGCCTCCGTAAATGGTTAGAGCATGTGTTTCTTCATCTTTGTGACTCCCCTTGTCTGGGGATAAGACTGCTTGTACTTCTCCCAGCTTTGCCCTCTTTGTCCTGCTAGTAGCACACCCCATCGATCCAGACCTGTCTGGCTCTTTGTAGCATTTACCTGGTCACATGATAAAGGGTGCTGAGTGCTTGTCAGTGTGGGTCCCTGTCACTTCTCATGCATGTCCTATATCTTAATTTTACATGTGCTTCTGCTTCTTAAAAGCCATTCAAATAAATGGAGAAGGTTTTAATTAACTTACATTGTCTTGTTTTTTCCCCATAATTGTATTCACAAACTGGCATATGGGACCTCATGAAATGCTAATGGTGATGTGGGTAATGAGCAGGCCTGGGACCCGATTTATCCATTAGAGCTGGGGTCTTTCTGTAGAATCTGTCCCACCACATGAAGACCACCCTGAGGGGAGATTCCGCAATGGACAGCAGCCTGAGACCATCAGAAGGCAAGCTTCCCCTAACAGGGCTCCTCACATGGACTCGGTGTTCCCATCTGGAACCACCAAGGGTGGGGATGGAGTGGGGGAAGAAAAGATAAGAGGATGGTGAGATGAAGGAAGAAGGGGATAACTCAGACTCCAACCCTCATATCATTCTTCTTCCTGCACCCCAGGGTGTTCCTACACTCCAGGATCTTCCTGCCCCTCAAAGTGTCTGCAGAGCAGGAATCCAAGGGTGGCTTTGCTGGGCGGTTCTTATTCAGAGTCTCTCGTGAGGTTGTAGTCAAGCTGCCAGGTGGAGCTGCAGTCAATGGAAGGCTTACCTAGGGCTAGAGGAGCTGCCTCCAAGATGGCTCATTCACATGGCTATTGGCAGATGACCAGAGTTCCTCGCCACAATGTTACCTGAGTGTCCTCATGACATGGCTGTTGGCTTCCCTGAGAGTGAGTAATCCAAGAGAGAGCAAGGCAAAAGCCAGACCATCTTTTATGACCTAGCCTTGGAAGTGACATGTCATCACTTCTAGCATATTCTATTGGTCACACAGACAAACCCTGTTACAAGGTGAGAGGGGACTACCCAAAGAGGTGAATATCAGGAAGTGGAGATGATTAGGGCCATCTTGGCGGCTGGCTACCACATATTATTATGCCTCCATCACAGTCTGGTACACCTGGGGCCCAACATTATGTTAATCATTCTTCTGCCCCGTGGCAAGACTAGACTTGAATGTTTCTCCTGGATTCTCCAACCTGAAGTCCCCTCAGTTTCCCACCTGTCCCCACGCAGTCACCAGGGATGGAGAGAAATATGATTCTTCATCTACTTCCTTCCTCACACCTCCTGTCCAACATTCTTTCAGGGGCCTTGGAGTCACCTACTTGGGGACATCATCGAAACTGTGTTCTGAGATGTCTTAGTCTCATGGTAAAATTTGTATAATGTCCGTAAGGCCAGTGGTCCCAGGGCTGTTTGCCCTGTTTTATAACCAGTGGCCCATGTCCAAGATGAGGGAAAAGCAGGGGTTGGGGGAAGGGTGGCATCCCAACACCCCCTCCTTCCTAGGCCTTGGATATCAGCCCCAGCCTCTGCTGCCATAAATGAATCCTCTAGTTTTTGACATGGTCTTGGACTGGATTTGGGAATAAAAGCCCTATGATGTGATCCAGATGTGACTGTGGCTTGGAGCTGGAACAAAAAAACAAAGGAGTAACCAGATAAAGAAATCACAGACATAATTCTTTCTCCTCCCGTGTGCACTCCCTTTTCAACTTGCAAAGTTCATCCATGACCTGAGGCCTATGTGTTCTGTTTTTCTCTTGTGCTTACTAGTAGCCAGTTTTATTTGCCAATAGGTCATTTAAAGAAACATTAGTTTTGGCCGGGAGTGGTGGCTCAAGCCTATAATCCCAACACTTTGGGAGGCTGAGGCAGATGAATCACGAGGTCAGAAGATTGAGACCATCCTGGCCAACATGATGAAACCCCATCTCTACTAAAAATACAAAAATTAGCTGGGCATGGTGGCATGTGTTTGTAGTCCCAGCTACTCAGGAGGCTGAGGCAGGAGAATTGGTTGAACCCAGGAGGTGGAGGTTGCAGTGAACCAAGATCACGCCACTGCACTCCAGCCTGGGCAACAGAGCGAGACTCCATCTCAAAAAAAAAAAAAAGGAAACATTATTTTATAAACAAGTAACTCAAGGAATAAAATTACAAATTCACATCATAATAGTGAATGGAATAGACTCTGTTCTTTTTTTTTTTTTTTTTTTTTTTTTTTTTTTTTTTTTTTGAGACAGAGTCTCGCTCTGTCACCCAGGCTGGAGTGCAGCGGCCAGATCTCAGTTCACTGCAAGCTCCGCCTCCCGGGTTCACGCCATTCTCCTGCCTCAGCCTCCCGAGTAGCTGGGACTACAGGCGCCGCCACCTTGCCCGGCTAGTTTTTTTGTATTTTAGTAGAGACGGGGTTTCACCATGTTAGCCAGGATGGTCTCGATCTCCTGACCTTGTGATCCGCCCGTCTCGGCCTCCCAAAGTGCTGGGATTATAGGCTTGAGCCACCGCGCCCGGCCTAGACTCTGTTCTAAACACTTTATACATTCATTTAATTCTCACAACAACCCTATGAGGTAAATACTATTATTATCCCTTATCATCACCATTTTACAGATGAGGAAACTGAGGCTCAGAGAGGTAAGGTAACTAACTCAAGGTCCACAGCTAACAAGTGGCAGAGCTTTATTTAGACTCAAGTTGTCTGGCTCCAGAGTGTGTCTCTTATTTTTTTTTTTTTTTTTTTTTTTTTTTT